>NC_051214.1:20456741-20816741 GCF_015220715.1 Pygocentrus nattereri
ACAGCCAGTGCTGCAACAGTTGCATCAGCATACCTACACTGGAAGTAAAGCCGGCAAAGGGAGGGAGACATTAGCAGAAGCCCTTGAACTAACATCTACTACATGACTTGGGTTTCCACTCACTCATAGTGGCTGTCTCTTGTGATGGCACCAAGGGGTCCCACTCCAACTTCATAGGAGGAGGACATTTTGTTCTCATAGACCACATAGCCACCCAGCTCCTGGAGAAAGAACAAACATAGCACACATTGAGAGCACCAATACAAAACAAGCCCCACCCACCTGAAAGCTGACACCTCAAACCAACCATTGCTCTTGTGCCACAAGCAGTTACAGGAAACTGGTAGATAGCAAAGTCAGCGTTGGAATCAACAGCACTGCAGGGGGCGTCACTTCCTCCCAGCAGGCTGATTGAATCCAGGCTCAGTCTGGGTAGCGTTGTATCCCTGGCCACCACCAACACAAACTGGCCATCTATCGTGCACTGGACAGTCACTAGAAACAAGAAGGGAAGAGGTTTTGTAGTTTTCATTTTAACCTTAGAAATGAAAGTTCATAAATCAACACCGAGACAAACTCTTACCAGTTCTCCCATAGTAGCACTGCTGCCCATCAAAACAGCAGTTTATAGCACCACACTGAGCAGCATCTATACCAGGTTCGCCACAAGGAACCCTGTCAACATCATCCACTCCACAGATATGAGGAGTGACCACTGGTTGTTGAGGATCAAGTAGCCCAGGAAAGTGAGGGAGAGGCTGCTTTGCTTCTTGTGGAGGATCACGTGGCCCAGGAAAGTGAGGGACAGGCCGCTTTGCTGCTTGTGGACTCCACGGAGATACTGCTGTAATGCCCAAACTGTTCAAGTGCACAAAAAGTGCTACACAAGCTATACTCACCCACATTTTTACCATAATCCTCAAACTGCTTTTGCTAACAAGTAGCTTGCCACCCCCACATTCACCTTTTTATTCTCTTTTCCCTCCTAATACTGAAAAGCCCCTCCTCCCACTCTATTAGCCATCAATTGTTTTCCAGCCCTGTGTAGTTATGACCTGCATAGGCGCTGTGAACACCTTCCGGAGGTAATTGGGATTAAGATCATCCTCTTCATTTTTAGGCATGGAAAGTCAAAGCCTCTGTCTGTGATGGTGTAAAAATTCTTTTCGTTTCTCTAAAACAACAGTGAGAGTCTACTCTTCTGTGTGTGGACCTGGCATCCTGCTTGTGATCAGGCTGTGTCTGTTGCCATTTTTAAAATGTGTGAAACATTTGATAAAGCTTTCCAGCAATGCAAGTGATCGAATACCACAAATGTTTATGTGTAGCAGATGATCTCTGGCTTTACATCTACAAGGTGTACTGACAAGGTAGGAGTCGTGCCTAATAGACAGGACACTGAGTAAAAACTTCAGCAGCACTGCTGTGTCTGATCCACTCAGACCAACACCACCTCAGTGAGCTGAGAATGATCCACCACACAAATAGTATCTGCTCTGTGAGGGTCCATGGGGGTCCTGACCACTGAAGAACAGGGTAAAACAAAGTATCAGAGACACAGATGGACTACAGTCTGTAACTGAAATAAGGGGTGGTCATACTGTAATATATATATACACCTATAATTGAAAGCCAAACAGGCAATATTTAATGAACTTTGATATATATAGAATGAACATTTTTATATATATATATATATATATATATATATATATATATATATATATATATATATATATATATATATATATATAATAATTAAAAAGGCCCGATATGGACAGTCGTAAAAAAATGTCCTTGTCAGACAAAGCATATAGGTATCAAAAAGTACAAATTTAACATAGCAAATATAATGATAGCCAATGGGAACCCTAGGATGATCAGAGAGGAGGACTGAAGAAATCACCCCAGGGAGGGGTAATGAGCATATTCGAAAAACATTATAAAACCTGATGTAATGTGTTGGATGTTTGCATTTTGGCTGTGGGAGCCATCTTGTCACCTGAAACTTAATAAAAAGCCTTGTCCTCTCCTTCCTCAAAAGAACCACTGGCTGAAGTTTGGCTTTTCATTTTTCCTTAATCTTCTGCAAGAATGCTTTTTAATCTTTTTGACTGTATTGCTGTTTTGTATTTTGCAAGAACGTTATTCAAATCTTTTGATTTTAAGTACCTTTTTTGCATTAGAGAACAGAATAATTTAGCACTAAAACTTAATTTCGAATTAACTGATAAGCAACATGCATGTTTTTTTCACACATCGTCTGGGACTCAGGGTAGGAAGGCTGGGCGCTCTGAGTCCCGACACGACTCTGATTGGTAAGAACTTACTGGAGGAGTGGCACAAGGTACATTACTGGGGTCTATTATTTTCCTAGCCCTGGATAATCTAGGCAACAGGGTCCATAGTAGTCAAATGATGTTGAAGCCAACCCAATGCAACATCATGACAGTGACTTTTAAGAAGAACCCAACTTCCCCTACACCCTTTTACCTGTCCAGACAACCGCTACCATCTTGCAAAGTTATCAAGGTACTTGGAGTTTTGATTCAGTCAGATTTACAATAGGACCATCCCACACAGGCTATTGTAAAGAAAGCAAATATCAGACTTCATTTCTTGAGAATACTAAGAAGACCTGGAATGGCAATCTCTGATCTAACTTTGACATACGCAGGTTCAATCATACCAGATTGAGACTTTCCAGAAACGCGCATGCCAAATCATCATCGGCAGGTCTTATTCTACCTTTCAAGAAGCCCTTCAAGCTCTCGCATGACCAACCCTTGAAGAGAATGAAAGTCACTGTTGAAGGGCAGAGGATGGCCAACAAAAACCGTGCGTCAATAAATGGGCATCAACAAACTCCAGGTGGAGCTTAAAGGAAGGGAATTCTGATAGAGTCACCAGTATGTATACACAGTGATCCCTTGGACAGAGTGGTCTGAGAGTGGCTGATAGAAATTGAAGCTCCACCCATCTGTAGCTTCAATAGATATATAATTTGACATGCTGCAGAAGAAGAGTCAGATGAGACCATAATTTCTGTTTGATAAAGACTCTTGAGAGCAAAGGAAAACCATGCCAAATGAAAACTGAGGTATGTCACTCCTTGCCCTACTCTTTATGATGACAAACACACTAACACTGAGCAGGACACAAAATAGTAAACGCACACTGTAACTGAGGAACAACGCTACAATACACACAACCCCAGTGTTATAATACTGCTGACAGTTGACTGTGGAATATTTAGTAGCAAGGAAAGATCACAACTGGACTTGTTGCACAGGTGGCATCCTGTCACAGTACTTCGCTGCAGCTCCTGAGTGACCCATTCTTTCACAAATGTTTGTAGAAGCAGTCTGCACACCTGTGGCCATGGAAGTGATTGGAACACCCAAATTCAATTCTTTGGAGGGGTGAGTGAATACTTTGGGCAATATAGTGTAATCTGTCTGCATAGATACTATATCAAGATCTCTTGCTAATGTCATGCAGTTAATTGTATTTCAACTATGTTCATTCCATCAACTGGGTGAGTTTTCGTTAAAGAAAAAAGGCTCTAAAGCCCCATCTATTCAGCAATAACTTGGTGGAAAACAGTATTTTGCTTTCAAATGCTAGTATAGGACTTGCCACCTCATAACTGAATTGCTAAAAAGGTAGGAGGGATAGTGGTATTTTGATCACATTTTCTTCTTTGGCCAATCATTTAACCTTACCCACCTTCTTTTGGTAAACAAACCCAACTGCTAGCCAATTACATTTCAGGTTTGTAATTACTCATGTTACAACAGCAAAGTTGTATTCCAATCCATAAGTTGGGATATAATAGATAAACACCATTACTGCCAAAGCCAGGTGCCCAAATCCCCTCAGCCATGTAAAAAGCAAATGAAGGTCAATAAAGAATGGCCTCAGGCAGCATTCCCAAGCAAATTTACTCCATCATCTATGAGATTGTTGGCTTGGAGACAGACTTGCTCTTTAGCTACTTTAACCTTCTACTATAGAAGGAAACCAAAGAAGCAAGGTGTCAGTACACTGGATGGGGTCAAGCCACAACTTGCAGCAATATCCTTTACTCCACATTCTTTTGAGACCCTAGGCTTTGCTCAAAGCTAAGGCAGCTTCTTTACCCATCTATTACAGGGTTACCTAGTCACCTTGAGAAGCATTTAAGAAACTTGCTGGACCCAAATCATACACCAGTGTCAGGGCAAAGACCCATTACACAGTATGTGAAGGCGATATTTTTATTCCACAAGATTTGGATTTCCCTGAAGCTCAGGTGGTACAGTTTCAGCCTTCTCTGTGAAGATGACTTCCCCACTAGACACTACCGTCAGTTGATGAGAAGACTTCCGTCCTGCTGCGACAACATCTCTTCCTGTGGGGCAGAAAAAAGTGAAATGAGTCCAAGCAGGGAGGGGGAGAACACCTTCCACCACACAGATTCTACTTACTTTGCCTGCTGCATCTTGGTTCACAGGAGTCAGCTGCAGTTAACTGACACACTGATGTACTACAGTGGATGAACACCTGGAAAAAGAACAAGAAACTGAGCAACAACCCCCTTGTCTTCATGAACAAGCTTATCAGAAGTGAAACATTACCTTCTCTTGCAAGGGAGCCATGGAGGCATGATCCACAAACGCGAACATCTTCAGGACAAAGCGCTTGTAATGGCTGGGGAACTGAAGTCCAGACGACCCATCAACTGGAATGGGAGTAGTCAGGTAGCTGTCATGCTGGTATGGGCACCTGTGGAGAACCCCAGGTCAACACTATGCCTGTATTAAAGCACTAGACCAGGGGTACCCAATCCTGGATTGAGCACCCTTGCACTGCATCCAACTCACCCATCCACCAGAAGCTCCCACTGAGGAATGCTGAAGGGGTCAGGGGAAGAGGTTGCCCAGCAACGTCCCAAGACCAGCGCAATATTGGGATCCGTCCTCCCCAATATACGCACTTCAACATACACAGGCTCCCTCAGAACCTTAGTCACAGGGTAGTCAGCATCACCGTAGTACGATGTATAGGCCGCTTGTGCTGTTGAGAACCACAATTCATTGTAGGTACCAGAGACAAGACAAACGCTCACAGCTGTCCAGACAGAAGTAGCTTACCTTGCATACAGCCCTTTGTCACACACTGACCACTGCCTAGTCTTAGTTCTACCATGAGGGGTCCAGAAGCAGCTACAGGCATAGGAGGATTATTTGAGGCAAGCTGAACAGCCAGTGCTGCAACAGTTGCATCAGCATACCTACACTGGAAGTAAAGCCTGGCAAAGGGAGGGAGACATTAGCAGAAGCCCTTGAACTAACATCTACTACATGACTTGGGTTTCCACTCACTCATAGTGGCTGTCTCTTGTGATGGCACCAAGGGGTCCCACTCCAACTTCATAGGAGGAGGACATTTTGTTCTCATAGACCACATAGCCACCCAGCTCCTGGAGAAAGAACAAACATAGCACACATTGAGAGCACCAATACAAAACAAGCCCCACCCACCTGAAAGCTGAACACCTCAAACCAACCATTGCTCTTGTGCCACAAGCAGTTACAGGAAACTGGTAGATAGCAAAGTCAGCGTTGGAATCAACAGCACTGCAGGGGGCGTCACTTCCTCCCAGCAGGCTGATTGAATCCAGGCTCAGTCTGGGTAGCGTTGTATCCCTGGCCACCACCAACACAAACTGGCCATCTATCGTGCACTGGACAGTCACTAGAAACAAGAAGGGAAGAGGTTTTGTAGTTTTCATTTTAACCATTAGAAATGAAAGTTCATAAAATCAACACCGAGACAAACTCTTACCAGTTCTCCCATAGTAGCACTGCTGCCCATCAAAACAGCAGTTTATAGCACCACACTGAGCAGCATCTATACCAGGTTCGCCACAAGGAACCCTGTCAACATCATCCACTCCACAGATATGAGGAGTGACCACTGGTTGTTGAGGATCAAGTAGCCCAGGAAAGTGAGGGAGAGGCTGCTTTGCTTCTTGTGGAGGATCACGTGGCCCAGGAAAGTGAGGGAGAGGCCACTTTGCTTCTTGTGGAGGATCACGTGGCCCAGGAAAGTGAGGGACAGGCCGCTTTGCTGCTTGTGGACTCCACGGAGATACTGCTGTAATGCCCAAACTGTTCAAGTGCACAAAAAGTGCTACACAAGCTATACTCACCCACATTTTTACCATAATCCTCAAACTGCTTTTGCTAACAAGTAGCTTGCCACCCCCACATTCACCTTTTTATTCTCTTTTCCCTCCTAATACTGAAAAGCCCCTCCTCCCACTCTATTAGCCATCAATTGTTTTCCAGCCCTGTGTAGTTATGACCTGCATAGGCGCTGTGAACACCTTCCGGAGGTAATTGGGATTAAGATCATCCTCTTCATTTTTAGGCATGGAAAGTCAAAGCCTCTGTCTGTGATGGTGTAAAAATTCTTTTCGTTTCTCTAAAACAACAGTGAGAGTCTACTCTTCTGTGTGTGGACCTGGCATCCTGCTTGTGATCAGGCTGTGTCTGTTGCCATTTTTAAAATGTGTGAAACATTTGATAAAAGCTTTCCAGCAATGCAAGTGATCGAATACCACAAATGTTTATGTGTAGCAGATGATCTCTGGCTTTACATCTACAAGGTGTACTGACAAGGTAGGAGTCGTGCCTAATAGACAGGACACTGAGTAAAAACTTCAGCAGCACTGCTGTGTCTGATCCACTCAGACCAACACCACCTCAGTGAGCTGAGAATGATCCACCACCCAAATAGTATCTGCTCTGTGAGGGTCCATGGGGGTCCTGACCACTGAAGAACAGGGTAAAACAAAGTATCAGAGACACAGATGGACTACAGTCTGTAACTGAAATAAGGGGTGGTCATACTGTAATATATATATACACCTATAATTGAAAGCCAAACAGGCAATATTTAATGAACTTTGATATATATAGAATGAACATTTATATATATATATATATATATATATATATATATAATATAATTAAAAAGGCCCGATATGGACAGTCGTAAAAAAATGTCCTTGTCAGACAAAGCATATAGGTATCAAAAAGTACAAATTTAACATAGCAAATATAATGATAGCCAATGGGATCCCTAGGATGGTCAGAGAGGAGGACTGAAGAAATCACCCCAGGGAGGGGTAATGAGCATATTCGAAATACATTATAAAACCTGATGTAATGTGTTGGATGTTTGCATTTTGGCTGTGGGAGCCATCTTGTCACCTGAAACTTAATAAAAAGCCTTGTCCTCTCCTTCCTCAAAAGAACCACTGGCTGAAGTTTGGTTTTTCATTTTTCTTTAAACTTCTGCAAGAATGCTTTTTAATCTTTTTGACTGTATTGCTGTTTTGTATTTTGCAAGAACGTTATTCAAATCTTTTGATTTTAAGTACCTTTTTTGCATTAGAGAACAGAATAATTTAGCACTAAAACTTAATTTCGAATTAACTGATAAGCAACATGCATGTTTTTTTCACACATCGTCTGGGACTCAGGGTAGGAAGGCTGGGCGCTCTGAGTCCCGACACGACTCTGATTGGTAAGAACTTACTGGAGGAGTGGCACAAGGTACATTACTGGGGTCTATTATTTTCCTAGCCCTGGATAATCTAGGCAACAGGGTCCATAGTAGTCAAATGATGTTGAAGCCAACCCAATGCAACATCATGACAGTGACTTTTAAGAAGAACCCAACTTCCCCTACACCCCTTTACCTGTCCAGACAACCGCTACCATCTTGCAAAGTTATCAAGGTACTTGGAGTTTTGATTCAGTCAGATTTACAATAGGACCATCCCACACAGGCTATTGTAAAGAAAGCAAATACCAGACTTCATTTCTTGAGAATACTAAGAAGACCTGGAATGGCAATCTCTGATCTAACTTTGACATACGCAGGTTCAATCATACCAGATTGAGACTTTCCAGAAACGCGCATGCCAAATCATCATCGGCAGGTCTTATTCTACCTTTCAAGAAGCCCTTCAAGCTCTCGCATGACCAACCCTTGAAGAGAATGAAAGTCACTGTTGAAGGGCAGAGGATGGCCAACAAAAACCGTGCGTCAATAAATGGGCATCAACAAACTCCAGGTGGAGCTTAAAGGAAGGGAATTCTGATAGAGTCACCAGTATGTATACACAGTGATCCCTTGGACAGAGTGGTCTGAGAGTGGCTGATAGAAATTGAAGCTCCACCCATCTGTAGCTTCAATAGATATATAATTTGACATGCTGCAGAAGAAGAGTCAGATGAGACCATAATTTCTGTTTGATAAAGACTCTTGAGAGCAAAGGAAAACCATGCCAAATGAAAACTGAGGTATGTCACTCCTTGCCCTACTCTTTATGATGACAAACACACTAACACTGAGCAGGACACAAAATAGTAAACGCACACTGTAACTGAGGAACAACGCTACAATACACACAACCCCAGTGTTATAATACTGCTGACAGTTGACTGTGGAATATTTAGTAGCAAGGAAAGATCACAACTGGACTTGTTGCACAGGTGGCATCCTGTCACAGTACTTCGCTGCAGCTCCTGAGTGACCCATTCTTTCACAAATGTTTGTAGAAGCAGTCTGCACACCTGTGGCCATGGAAGTGATTGGAACACCCAAATTCAATTCTTTGGAGGGGTGAGTGAATACTTTGGGCAATATAGTGTAATCTGTCTGCATAGATACTATATCAAGATCTCTTGCTAATGTCATGCAGTTAATTGTATTTCAACTATGTTCATTCCATCAACTGGGTGAGTTTTCGTTAAAGAAAAAAGGCTCTAAAGCCCCATCTATTCAGCAATAACTTGGTGGAAAACAGTATTTTGCTTTCAAATGCTAGTATAGGACTTGCCACCTCATAACTGAATTGCTAAAAAGGTAGGAGGGATAGTGGTATTTTGATCACATTTTCTTCTTTGGCCAATCATTTAACCTTACCCACCTTCTTTGGTAAACAAACCCAACTGCTAGCCAATTACATTTCAGGTTTGTAATTACTCATGTTACAACAGCAAAGTTGTATTCCAATCCATAAGTTGGGATATAATAGATAAACACCATTACTGCCAAAGCCAGGTGCCCAAATCCCCTCAGCCATGTAAAAAGCAAATGAAGGTCAATAAAGAATGGCCTCAGGCAGCATTCCCAAGCAAATTTACTCCATCATCTATGAGATTGTTGGCTTGGAGACAGACTTGCTCTTTAGCTACTTTAACCTTCTACTATAGAAGGAAACCAAAGAAGCAAGGTGTCAGTACACTGGATGGGGTCAAGCCACAACTTGCAGCAATATCCTTTACTCCACATTCTTTTGAGACCCTAGGCTTTGCTCAAAGCTAAGGCAGCTTCTTTACCCATCTATTACAGGGTTACCTAGTCACCTTGAGAAGCATTTAAGAAACTTGCTGGACCCAAATCATACACCAGTGTCAGGGCAAAGACCCATTACACAGTATGTGAAGGCGATATTTTTATTCCACAAGATTTGGATTTCCCTGAAGCTCAGGTGGTACAGTTTCAGCCTTCTCTGTGAAGATGACTTCCCCACTAGACACTACCGTCAGTTGATGAGAAGACTTCCGTCCTGCTGCGACAACATCTCTTCCTGTGGGGCAGAAAAAAGTGAAATGAGTCCAAGCAGGGAGGGGGAGAACACCTTCCACCACACAGATTCTACTTACTTTGCCTGCTGCATCTTGGTTCACAGGAGTCAGCTGCAGTTAACTGACACACTGATGTACTACAGTGGATGAACACCTGGAAAAAGAACAAGAAACTGAGCAACAACCCCCTTGTCTTCATGAACAAGCTTATCAGAAGTGAAACATTACCTTCTCTTGCAAGGGAGCCATGGAGGCATGATCCACAAACGCGAACATCTTCAGGACAAAGCGCTTGTAATGGCTGGGGAACTGAAGTCCAGACGACCCATCAACTGGAATGGGAGTAGTCAGGTAGCTGTCATGCTGGTATGGGCACCTGTGGAGAACCCCAGGTCAACACTATGCCTGTATTAAAGCACTAGACCAGGGGTACCCAATCCTGGATTGAGCACCCTTGCACTGCATCCAACTCACCCATCCACCAGAAGCTCCCACTGAGGAATGCTGAAGGGGTCAGGGGAAGAGGTTGCCCAGCAACGTCCCAAGACCAGCGCAATATTGGGATCCGTCCTCCCCAATATACGCACTTCAACATACACAGGCTCCCTCAGAACCTTAGTCACAGGGTAGTCAGCATCACCGTAGTACGATGTATAGGCCGCTTGTGCTGTTGAGAACCACAATTCATTGTAGGTACCAGAGACAAGACAAACGCTCACAGCTGTCCAGACAGAAGTAGCTTACCTTGCATACAGCCCTTTGTCACACACTGACCACTGCCTAGTCTTAGTTCTACCATGAGGGGTCCAGAAGCAGCTACAGGCATAGGAGGATTATTTGAGGCAAGCTGAACAGCCAGTGCTGCAACAGTTGCATCAGCATACCTACACTGGAAGTAAAGCCTGGCAAAGGGAGGGAGACATTAGCAGAAGCCCTTGAACTAACATCTACTACATGACTTGGGTTTCCACTCACTCATAGTGGCTGTCTCTTGTGATGGCACCAAGGGGTCCCACTCCAACTTCATAGGAGGAGGACATTTTGTTCTCATAGACCACATAGCCACCCAGCTCCTGGAGAAAGAACAAACATAGCACACATTGAGAGCACCAATACAAAACAAGCCCCACCCACCTGAAAGCTGAACACCTCAAACCAACCATTGCTCTTGTGCCACAAGCAGTTACAGGAAACTGGTAGATAGCAAAGTCAGCGTTGGAATCAACAGCACTGCAGGGGGCGTCACTTCCTCCCAGCAGGCTGATTGAATCCAGGCTCAGTCTGGGTAGCGTTGTATCCCTGGCCACCACCAACACAAACTGGCCATCTATCGTGCACTGGACAGTCACTAGAAACAAGAAGGGAAGAGGTTTTGTAGTTTTCATTTTAACCATTAGAAATGAAAGTTCATAAAATCAACACCGAGACAAACTCTTACCAGTTCTCCCATAGTAGCACTGCTGCCCATCAAAACAGCAGTTTATAGCACCACACTGAGCAGCATCTATACCAGGTTCGCCACAAGGAACCCTGTCAACATCATCCACTCCACAGATATGAGGAGTGACCACTGGTTGTTGAGGATCAAGTAGCCCAGGAAAGTGAGGGAGAGGCTGCTTTGCTTCTTGTGGAGGATCACGTGGCCCAGGAAAGTGAGGGAGAGGCCACTTTGCTTCTTGTGGAGGATCACGTGGCCCAGGAAAGTGAGGGACAGGCCGCTTTGCTGCTTGTGGACTCCACGGAGATACTGCTGTAATGCCCAAACTGTTCAAGTGCACAAAAAGTGCTACACAAGCTATACTCACCCACATTTTTACCATAATCCTCAAACTGCTTTTGCTAACAAGTAGCTTGCCACCCCCACATTCACCTTTTTATTCTCTTTTCCCTCCTAATACTGAAAAGCCCCTCCTCCCACTCTATTAGCCATCAATTGTTTTCCAGCCCTGTGTAGTTATGACCTGCATAGGCGCTGTGAACACCTTCCGGAGGTAATTGGGATTAAGATCATCCTCTTCATTTTTAGGCATGGAAAGTCAAAGCCTCTGTCTGTGATGGTGTAAAAATTCTTTTCGTTTCTCTAAAACAACAGTGAGAGTCTACTCTTCTGTGTGTGGACCTGGCATCCTGCTTGTGATCAGGCTGTGTCTGTTGCCATTTTTAAAATGTGTGAAACATTTGATAAAAGCTTTCCAGCAATGCAAGTGATCGAATACCACAAATGTTTATGTGTAGCAGATGATCTCTGGCTTTACATCTACAAGGTGTACTGACAAGGTAGGAGTCGTGCCTAATAGACAGGACACTGAGTAAAAACTTCAGCAGCACTGCTGTGTCTGATCCACTCAGACCAACACCACCTCAGTGAGCTGAGAATGATCCACCACCCAAATAGTATCTGCTCTGTGAGGGTCCATGGGGGTCCTGACCACTGAAGAACAGGGTAAAACAAAGTATCAGAGACACAGATGGACTACAGTCTGTAACTGAAATAAGGGGTGGTCATACTGTAATATATATATACACCTATAATTGAAAGCCAAACAGGCAATATTTAATGAACTTTGATATATATAGAATGAACATTTATATATATATATATATATATATATATATATATATATAAATAATAATTAAAAAGGCCCGATATGGACAGTCGTAAAAAATGTCCTTGTCAGACAAAGCATATAGGTATCAAAAAGTACAAATTTAACATAGCAAATATAATGATAGCCAATGGGATCCCTAGGATGGTCAGAGAGGAGGACTGAAGAAATCACCCCAGGGAGGGGTAATGAGCATATTCGAAATACATTATAAAACCTGATGTAATGTGTTGGATGTTTGCATTTTGGCTGTGGGAGCCATCTTGTCACCTGAAACTTAATAAAAAGCCTTGTCCTCTCCTTCCTCAAAAGAACCACTGGCTGAAGTTTGGTTTTTCATTTTTCTTTAAACTTCTGCAAGAATGCTTTTTAATCTTTTTGACTGTATTGCTGTTTTGTATTTTGCAAGAACGTTATTCAAATCTTTTGATTTTAAGTACCTTTTTTGCATTAGAGAACAGAATAATTTAGCACTAAAACTTAATTTCGAATTAACTGATAAGCAACATGCATGTTTTTTTCACACATCGTCTGGGACTCAGGGTAGGAAGGCTGGGCGCTCTGAGTCCCGACACGACTCTGATTGGTAAGAACTTACTGGAGGAGTGGCACAAGGTACATTACTGGGGTCTATTATTTTCCTAGCCCTGGATAATCTAGGCAACAGGGTCCATAGTAGTCAAATGATGTTGAAGCCAACCCAATGCAACATCATGACAGTGACTTTTAAGAAGAACCCAACTTCCCCTACACCCCTTTACCTGTCCAGACAACCGCTACCATCTTGCAAAGTTATCAAGGTACTTGGAGTTTTGATTCAGTCAGATTTACAATAGGACCATCCCACACAGGCTATTGTAAAGAAAGCAAATACCAGACTTCATTTCTTGAGAATACTAAGAAGACCTGGAATGGCAATCTCTGATCTAACTTTGACATACGCAGGTTCAATCATACCAGATTGAGACTTTCCAGAAACGCGCATGCCAAATCATCATCGGCAGGTCTTATTCTACCTTTCAAGAAGCCCTTCAAGCTCTCGCATGACCAACCCTTGAAGAGAATGAAAGTCACTGTTGAAGGGCAGAGGATGGCCAACAAAAACCGTGCGTCAATAAATGGGCATCAACAAACTCCAGGTGGAGCTTAAAGGAAGGGAATTCTGATAGAGTCACCAGTATGTATACACAGTGATCCCTTGGACAGAGTGGTCTGAGAGTGGCTGATAGAAATTGAAGCTCCACCCATCTGTAGCTTCAATAGATATATAATTTGACATGCTGCAGAAGAAGAGTCAGATGAGACCATAATTTCTGTTTGATAAAGACTCTTGAGAGCAAAGGAAAACCATGCCAAATGAAAACTGAGGTATGTCACTCCTTGCCCTACTCTTTATGATGACAAACACACTAACACTGAGCAGGACACAAAATAGTAAACGCACACTGTAACTGAGGAACAACGCTACAATACACACAACCCCAGTGTTATAATACTGCTGACAGTTGACTGTGGAATATTTAGTAGCAAGGAAAGATCACAACTGGACTTGTTGCACAGGTGGCATCCTGTCACAGTACTTCGCTGCAGCTCCTGAGTGACCCATTCTTTCACAAATGTTTGTAGAAGCAGTCTGCACACCTGTGGCCATGGAAGTGATTGGAACACCCAAATTCAATTCTTTGGAGGGGTGAGTGAATACTTTGGGCAATATAGTGTAATCTGTCTGCATAGATACTATATCAAGATCTCTTGCTAATGTCATGCAGTTAATTGTATTTCAACTATGTTCATTCCATCAACTGGGTGAGTTTTCGTTAAAGAAAAAAGGCTCTAAAGCCCCATCTATTCAGCAATAACTTGGTGGAAAACAGTATTTTGCTTTCAAATGCTAGTATAGGACTTGCCACCTCATAACTGAATTGCTAAAAAGGTAGGAGGGATAGTGGTATTTTGATCACATTTTCTTCTTTGGCCAATCATTTAACCTTACCCACCTTCTTTTGGTAAACAAACCCAACTGCTAGCCAATTACATTTCAGGTTTGTAATTACTCATGTTACAACAGCAAAGTTGTATTCCAATCCATAAGTTGGGATATAATAGATAAACACCATTACTGCCAAAGCCAGGTGCCCAAATCCCCTCAGCCATGTAAAAAGCAAATGAAGGTCAATAAAGAATGGCCTCAGGCAGCATTCCCAAGCAAATTTACTCCATCATCTATGAGATTGTTGGCTTGGAGACAGACTTGCTCTTTAGCTACTTTAACCTTCTACTATAGAAGGAAACCAAAGAAGCAAGGTGTCAGTACACTGGATGGGGTCAAGCCACAACTTGCAGCAATATCCTTTACTCCACATTCTTTTGAGACCCTAGGCTTTGCTCAAAGCTAAGGCAGCTTCTTTACCCATCTATTACAGGGTTACCTAGTCACCTTGAGAAGCATTTAAGAAACTTGCTGGACCCAAATCATACACCAGTGTCAGGGCAAAGACCCATTACACAGTATGTGAAGGCGATATTTTTATTCCACAAGATTTGGATTTCCCTGAAGCTCAGGTGGTACAGTTTCAGCCTTCTCTGTGAAGATGACTTCCCCACTAGACACTACCGTCAGTTGATGAGAAGACTTCCGTCCTGCTGCGACAACATCTCTTCCTGTGGGGCAGAAAAAAGTGAAATGAGTCCAAGCAGGGAGGGGGAGAACACCTTCCACCACACAGATTCTACTTACTTTGCCTGCTGCATCTTGGTTCACAGGAGTCAGCTGCAGTTAACTGACACACTGATGTACTACAGTGGATGAACACCTGGAAAAAGAACAAGAAACTGAGCAACAACCCCCTTGTCTTCATGAACAAGCTTATCAGAAGTGAAACATTACCTTCTCTTGCAAGGGAGCCATGGAGGCATGATCCACAAACGCGAACATCTTCAGGACAAAGCGCTTGTAATGGCTGGGGAACTGAAGTCCAGACGACCCATCAACTGGAATGGGAGTAGTCAGGTAGCTGTCATGCTGGTATGGGCACCTGTGGAGAACCCCAGGTCAACACTATGCCTGTATTAAAGCACTAGACCAGGGGTACCCAATCCTGGATTGAGCACCCTTGCACTGCATCCAACTCACCCATCCACCAGAAGCTCCCACTGAGGAATGCTGAAGGGGTCAGGGGAAGAGGTTGCCCAGCAACGTCCCAAGACCAGCGCAATATTGGGATCCGTCCTCCCCAATATACGCACTTCAACATACACAGGCTCCCTCAGAACCTTAGTCACAGGGTAGTCAGCATCACCGTAGTACGATGTATAGGCCGCTTGTGCTGTTGAGAACCACAATTCATTGTAGGTACCAGAGACAAGACAAACGCTCACAGCTGTCCAGACAGAAGTAGCTTACCTTGCATACAGCCCTTTGTCACACACTGACCACTGCCTAGTCTTAGTTCTACCATGAGGGGTCCAGAAGCAGCTACAGGCATAGGAGGATTATTTGAGGCAAGCTGAACAGCCAGTGCTGCAACAGTTGCATCAGCATACCTACACTGGAAGTAAAGCCTGGCAAAGGGAGGGAGACATTAGCAGAAGCCCTTGAACTAACATCTACTACATGACTTGGGTTTCCACTCACTCATAGTGGCTGTCTCTTGTGATGGCACCAAGGGGTCCCACTCCAACTTCATAGGAGGAGGACATTTTGTTCTCATAGACCACATAGCCACCCAGCTCCTGGAGAAAGAACAAACATAGCACACATTGAGAGCACCAATACAAAACAAGCCCCACCCACCTGAAAGCTGAACACCTCAAACCAACCATTGCTCTTGTGCCACAAGCAGTTACAGGAAACTGGTAGATAGCAAAGTCAGCGTTGGAATCAACAGCACTGCAGGGGGCGTCACTTCCTCCCAGCAGGCTGATTGAATCCAGGCTCAGTCTGGGTAGCGTTGTATCCCTGGCCACCACCAACACAAACTGGCCATCTATCGTGCACTGGACAGTCACTAGAAACAAGAAGGGAAGAGGTTTTGTAGTTTTCATTTTAACCATTAGAAATGAAAGTTCATAAAATCAACACCGAGACAAACTCTTACCAGTTCTCCCATAGTAGCACTGCTGCCCATCAAAACAGCAGTTTATAGCACCACACTGAGCAGCATCTATACCAGGTTCGCCACAAGGAACCCTGTCAACATCATCCACTCCACAGATATGAGGAGTGACCACTGGTTGTTGAGGATCAAGTAGCCCAGGAAAGTGAGGGAGAGGCTGCTTTGCTTCTTGTGGAGGATCACGTGGCCCAGGAAAGTGAGGGAGAGGCCACTTTGCTTCTTGTGGAGGATCACGTGGCCCAGGAAAGTGAGGGACAGGCCGCTTTGCTGCTTGTGGACTCCACGGAGATACTGCTGTAATGCCCAAACTGTTCAAGTGCACAAAAAGTGCTACACAAGCTATACTCACCCACATTTTTACCATAATCCTCAAACTGCTTTTGCTAACAAGTAGCTTGCCACCCCCACATTCACCTTTTTATTCTCTTTTCCCTCCTAATACTGAAAAGCCCCTCCTCCCACTCTATTAGCCATCAATTGTTTTCCAGCCCTGTGTAGTTATGACCTGCATAGGCGCTGTGAACACCTTCCGGAGGTAATTGGGATTAAGATCATCCTCTTCATTTTTAGGCATGGAAAGTCAAAGCCTCTGTCTGTGATGGTGTAAAAATTCTTTTCGTTTCTCTAAAACAACAGTGAGAGTCTACTCTTCTGTGTGTGGACCTGGCATCCTGCTTGTGATCAGGCTGTGTCTGTTGCCATTTTTAAAATGTGTGAAACATTTGATAAAAGCTTTCCAGCAATGCAAGTGATCGAATACCACAAATGTTTATGTGTAGCAGATGATCTCTGGCTTTACATCTACAAGGTGTACTGACAAGGTAGGAGTCGTGCCTAATAGACAGGACACTGAGTAAAAACTTCAGCAGCACTGCTGTGTCTGATCCACTCAGACCAACACCACCTCAGTGAGCTGAGAATGATCCACCACCCAAATAGTATCTGCTCTGTGAGGGTCCATGGGGGTCCTGACCACTGAAGAACAGGGTAAAACAAAGTATCAGAGACACAGATGGACTACAGTCAGTAACTGAAATAAGGGGTGGTCATACTGTAATATATATATACACCTATAATTGAAAGCCAAACAGGCAATATTTAATGAACTTTGATATATATAGAATGAACATTTATATATATATATATATATATATATATATATATATATATATATATATATATATAATAATAATTAAAAAGGCCCGATATGGACAGTCGTAAAAAAATGTCCTTGTCAGACAAAGCATATAGGTATCAAAAAGTACAAATTTAACATAGCAAATATAATGATAGCCAATGGGATCCCTAGGATGGTCAGAGAGGAGGACTGAAGAAATCACCCCAGGGAGGGGTAATGAGCATATTCGAAATACATTATAAAACCTGATGTAATGTGTTGGATGTTTGCATTTTGGCTGTGGGAGCCATCTTGTCACCTGAAACTTAATAAAAAGCCTTGTCCTCTCCTTCCTCAAAAGAACCACTGGCTGAAGTTTGGTTTTTCATTTTTCTTTAAACTTCTGCAAGAATGCTTTTTAATCTTTTTGACTGTATTGCTGTTTTGTATTTTGCAAGAACGTTATTCAAATCTTTTGATTTTAAGTACCTTTTTTGCATTAGAGAACAGAATAATTTAGCACTAAAACTTAATTTCGAATTAACTGATAAGCAACATGCATGTTTTTTTCACACATCGTCTGGGACTCAGGGTAGGAAGGCTGGGCGCTCTGAGTCCCGACACGACTCTGATTGGTAAGAACTTACTGGAGGAGTGGCACAAGGTACATTACTGGGGTCTATTATTTTCCTAGCCCTGGATAATCTAGGCAACAGGGTCCATAGTAGTCAAATGATGTTGAAGCCAACCCAATGCAACATCATGACAGTGACTTTTAAGAAGAACCCAACTTCCCCTACACCCCTTTACCTGTCCAGACAACCGCTACCATCTTGCAAAGTTATCAAGGTAATTGGAGTTTTGATTCAGTCAGATTTACAATAGGACCATCCCACACAGGCTATTGTAAAGAAAGCAAATACCAGACTTCATTTCTTGAGAATACTAAGAAGACCTGGAATGGCAATCTCTGATCTAACTTTGACATACGCAGGTTCAATCATACCAGATTGAGACTTTCCAGAAACGCGCATGCCAAATCATCATCGGCAGGTCTTATTCTACCTTTCAAGAAGCCCTTCAAGCTCTCGCATGACCAACCCTTGAAGAGAATGAAAGTCACTGTTGAAGGGCAGAGGATGGCCAACAAAAACCGTGCGTCAATAAATGGGCATCAACAAACTCCAGGTGGAGCTTAAAGGAAGGGAATTCTGATAGAGTCACCAGTACGTATACACAGTGATCCCTTGGACAGAGTGGTCTGAGAGTGGCTGATAGAAATTGAAGCTCCACCCATCTGTAGCTTCAATAGATATATAATTTGACATGCTGCAGAAGAAGAGTCAGATGAGACCATAATTTCTGTTTGATAAAGACTCTTGAGAGCAAAGGAAAACCATGCCAAATGAAAACTGAGGTATGTCACTCCTTGCCCTACTCTTTATGATGACAAACACACTAACACTGAGCAGGACACAAAATAGTAAACGCACACTGTAACTGAGGAACAACGCTACAATACACACAACCCCAGTGTTATAATACTGCTGACAGTTGACTGTGGAATATTTAGTAGCAAGGAAAGATCACAACTGGACTTGTTGCACAGGTGGCATCCTGTCACAGTACTTCGCTGCAGCTCCTGAGTGACCCATTCTTTCACAAATGTTTGTAGAAGCAGTCTGCACACCTGTGGCCATGGAAGTGATTGGAACACCCAAATTCAATTCTTTGGAGGGGTGAGTGAATACTTTGGGCAATATAGTGTAATCTGTCTGCATAGATACTATATCAAGATCTCTTGCTAATGTCATGCAGTTAATTGTATTTCAACTATGTTCATTCCATCAACTGGGTGAGTTTTCGTTAAAGAAAAAAGGCTCTAAAGCCCCATCTATTCAGCAATAACTTGGTGGAAAACAGTATTTTGCTTTCAAATGCTAGTATAGGACTTGCCACCTCATAACTGAATTGCTAAAAAGGTAGGAGGGATAGTGGTATTTTGATCACATTTTCTTCTTTGGCCAATCATTTAACCTTACCCACCTTCTTTTGGTAAACAAACCCAACTGCTAGCCAATTACATTTCAGGTTTGTAATTACTCATGTTACAACAGCAAAGTTGTATTCCAATCCATAAGTTGGGATATAATAGATAAACACCATTACTGCCAAAGCCAGGTGCCCAAATCCCCTCAGCCATGTAAAAAGCAAATGAAGGTCAATAAAGAATGGCCTCAGGCAGCATTCCCAAGCAAATTTACTCCATCATCTATGAGATTGTTGGCTTGGAGACAGACTTGCTCTTTAGCTACTTTAACCTTCTACTATAGAAGGAAACCAAAGAAGCAAGGTGTCAGTACACTGGATGGGGTCAAGCCACAACTTGCAGCAATATCCTTTACTCCACATTCTTTTGAGACCCTAGGCTTTGCTCAAAGCTAAGGCAGCTTCTTTACCCATCTATTACAGGGTTACCTAGTCACCTTGAGAAGCATTTAAGAAACTTGCTGGACCCAAATCATACACCAGTGTCAGGGCAAAGACCCATTACACAGTATGTGAAGGCGATATTTTTATTCCACAAGATTTGGATTTCCCTGAAGCTCAGGTGGTACAGTTTCAGCCTTCTCTGTGAAGATGACTTCCCCACTAGACACTACCGTCAGTTGATGAGAAGACTTCCGTCCTGCTGCGACAACATCTCTTCCTGTGGGGCAGAAAAAAGTGAAATGAGTCCAAGCAGGGAGGGGGAGAACACCTTCCACCACACAGATTCTACTTACTTTGCCTGCTGCATCTTGGTTCACAGGAGTCAGCTGCAGTTAACTGACACACTGATGTACTACAGTGGATGAACACCTGGAAAAAGAACAAGAAACTGAGCAACAACCCCCTTGTCTTCATGAACAAGCTTACCTTCTCTTGCAAGGGAGCCATGGAGGCATGATCCACAAACGCGAACATCTTCAGGACAAAGCGCTTGTAATGGCTGGGGAACTGAAGTCCAGACGACCCATCAACTGGAATGGGAGTAGTCAGGTAGCTGTCATGCTGGTATGGGCACCTGTGGAGAACCCCAGGTCAACACTATGCCTGTATTAAAGCACTAGACCAGGGGTACCCAATCCTGGATTGAGCACCCTTGCACTGCATCCAACTCACCCATCCACCAGAAGCTCCCACTGAGGAATGCTGAAGGGGTCAGGGGAAGAGGTTGCCCAGCAACGTCCCAAGACCAGCGCAATATTGGGATCCGTCCTCCCCAATATACGCACTTCAACATACACAGGCTCCCTCAGAACCTTAGTCACAGGGTAGTCAGCATCACCGTAGTACGATGTATAGGCCGCTTGTGCTGTTGAGAACCACAATTCATTGTAGGTACCAGAGACAAGACAAACGCTCACAGCTGTCCAGACAGAAGTAGCTTACCTTGCATACAGCCCTTTGTCACACACTGACCACTGCCTAGTCTTAGTTCTACCATGAGGGGTCCAGAAGCAGCTACAGGCATAGGAGGATTATTTGAGGCAAGCTGAACAGCCAGTGCTGCAACAGTTGCATCAGCATACCTACACTGGAAGTAAAGCCTGGCAAAGGGAGGGAGACATTAGCAGAAGCCCTTGAACTAACATCTACTACATGACTTGGGTTTCCACTCACTCATAGTGGCTGTCTCTTGTGATGGCACCAAGGGGTCCCACTCCAACTTCATAGGAGGAGGACATTTTGTTCTCATAGACCACATAGCCACCCAGCTCCTGGAGAAAGAACAAACATAGCACACATTGAGAGCACCAATACAAAACAAGCCCCACCCACCTGAAAGCTGAACACCTCAAACCAACCATTGCTCTTGTGCCACAAGCAGTTACAGGAAACTGGTAGATAGCAAAGTCAGCGTTGGAATCAACAGCACTGCAGGGGGCGTCACTTCCTCCCAGCAGGCTGATTGAATCCAGGCTCAGTCTGGGTAGCGTTGTATCCCTGGCCACCACCAACACAAACTGGCCATCTATCGTGCACTGGACAGTCACTAGAAACAAGAAGGGAAGAGGTTTTGTAGTTTTCATTTTAACCATTAGAAATGAAAGTTCATAAAATCAACACCGAGACAAACTCTTACCAGTTCTCCCATAGTAGCACTGCTGCCCATCAAAACAGCAGTTTATAGCACCACACTGAGCAGCATCTATACCAGGTTCGCCACAAGGAACCCTGTCAACATCATCCACTCCACAGATATGAGGAGTGACCACTGGTTGTTGAGGATCAAGTAGCCCAGGAAAGTGAGGGAGAGGCTGCTTTGCTTCTTGTGGAGGATCACGTGGCCCAGGAAAGTGAGGGAGAGGCCACTTTGCTTCTTGTGGAGGATCACGTGGCCCAGGAAAGTGAGGGACAGGCCGCTTTGCTGCTTGTGGACTCCACGGCGATACTGCTGTAATGCCCATACTGTTCAAGTGCACAAAAAGTGCTACACAAGCTATACTCACCCACATTTTTACCATAATCCTCAAACTGCTTTTGCTAACAAGTAGCTTGCCACCCCCACATTCACCTTTTTATTCTCTTTTCCCTCCTAATACTGAAAAGCCCCTCCTCCCACTCTATTAGCCATCAATTGTTTTCCAGCCCTGTGTAGTTATGACCTGCATAGGCGCTGTGAACACCTTCCGGAGGTAATTGGGATTAAGATCATCCTCTTCATTTTTAGGCATGGAAAGTCAAAGCCTCTGTCTGTGATGGTGTAAAAATTCTTTTCGTTTCTCTAAAACAACAGTGAGAGTCTACTCTTCTGTGTGTGGACCTGGCATCCTGCTTGTGATCAGGCTGTGTCTGTTGCCATTTTTAAAATGTGTGAAACATTTGATAAAAGCTTTCCAGCAATGCAAGTGATCGAATACCACAAATGTTTATGTGTAGCAGATGATCTCTGGCTTTACATCTACAAGGTGTACTGACAAGGTAGGAGTCGTGCCTAATAGACAGGACACTGAGTAAAAACTTCAGCAGCACTGCTGTGTCTGATCCACTCAGACCAACACCACCTCAGTGAGCTGAGAATGATCCACCACCCAAATAGTATCTGCTCTGTGAGGGTCCATGGGGGTCCTGACCACTGAAGAACAGGGTAAAACAAAGTATCAGAGACACAGATGGACTACAGTCTGTAACTGAAATAAGGGGTGGTCATACTGTAATATATATATACACCTATAATTGAAAGCCAAACAGGCAATATTTAATGAACTTTGATATATATAGAATGAACATTTATATATATATATATATATATATATATAATTAAAAAGGCCCGATATGGACAGTCGTAAAAAAATGTCCTTGTCAGACAAAGCATATAGGTATCAAAAAGTACAAATTTAACATAGCAATATAATGATAGCCAATGGGATCCCTAGGATGGTCAGAGAGGAGGACTGAAGAAATCACCCCAGGGAGGGGTAATGAGCATATTCGAAATACATTATAAAACCTGATGTAATGTGTTGGATGTTTGCATTTTGGCTGTGGGAGCCATCTTGTCACCTGAAACTTAATAAAAAGCCTTGTCCTCTCCTTCCTCAAAAGAACCACTGGCTGAAGTTTGGTTTTTCATTTTTCTTTAAACTTCTGCAAGAATGCTTTTTAATCTTTTTGACTGTATTGCTGTTTTGTATTTTGCAAGAACGTTATTCAAATCTTTTGATTTTAAGTACCTTTTTTGCATTAGAGAACAGAATAATTTAGCACTAAAACTTAATTTCGAATTAACTGATAAGCAACATGCATGTTTTTTTCACACATCGTCTGGGACTCAGGGTAGGAAGGCTGGGCGCTCTGAGTCCCGACACGACTCTGATTGGTAAGAACTTACTGGAGGAGTGGCACAAGGTACATTACTGGGGTCTATTATTTTCCTAGCCCTGGATAATCTAGGCAACAGGGTCCATAGTAGTCAAATGATGTTGAAGCCAACCCAATGCAACATCATGACAGTGACTTTTAAGAAGAACCCAACTTCCCCTACACCCCTTTACCTGTCCAGACAACCGCTACCATCTTGCAAAGTTATCAAGGTAATTGGAGTTTTGATTCAGTCAGATTTACAATAGGACCATCCCACACAGGCTATTGTAAAGAAAGCAAATACCAGACTTCATTTCTTGAGAATACTAAGAAGACCTGGAATGGCAATCTCTGATCTAACTTTGACATACGCAGGTTCAATCATACCAGATTGAGACTTTCCAGAAACGCGCATGCCAAATCATCATCGGCAGGTCTTATTCTACCTTTCAAGAAGCCCTTCAAGCTCTCGCATGACCAACCCTTGAAGAGAATGAAAGTCACTGTTGAAGGGCAGAGGATGGCCAACAAAAACCGTGCGTCAATAAATGGGCATCAACAAACTCCAGGTGGAGCTTAAAGGAAGGGAATTCTGATAGAGTCACCAGTACGTATACACAGTGATCCCTTGGACAGAGTGGTCTGAGAGTGGCTGATAGAAATTGAAGCTCCACCCATCTGTAGCTTCAATAGATATATAATTTGACATGCTGCAGAAGAAGAGTCAGATGAGACCATAATTTCTGTTTGATAAAGACTCTTGAGAGCAAAGGAAAACCATGCCAAATGAAAACTGAGGTATGTCACTCCTTGCCCTACTCTTTATGATGACAAACACACTAACACTGAGCAGGACACAAAATAGTAAACGCACACTGTAACTGAGGAACAACGCTACAATACACACAACCCCAGTGTTATAATACTGCTGACAGTTGACTGTGGAATATTTAGTAGCAAGGAAAGATCACAACTGGACTTGTTGCACAGGTGGCATCCTGTCACAGTACTTCGCTGCAGCTCCTGAGTGACCCATTCTTTCACAAATGTTTGTAGAAGCAGTCTGCACACCTGTGGCCATGGAAGTGATTGGAACACCCAAATTCAATTCTTTGGAGGGGTGAGTGAATACTTTGGGCAATATAGTGTAATCTGTCTGCATAGATACTATATCAAGATCTCTTGCTAATGTCATGCAGTTAATTGTATTTCAACTATGTTCATTCCATCAACTGGGTGAGTTTTCGTTAAAGAAAAAAGGCTCTAAAGCCCCATCTATTCAGCAATAACTTGGTGGAAAACAGTATTTTGCTTTCAAATGCTAGTATAGGACTTGCCACCTCATAACTGAATTGCTAAAAAGGTAGGAGGGATAGTGGTATTTTGATCACATTTTCTTCTTTGGCCAATCATTTAACCTTACCCACCTTCTTTTGGTAAACAAACCCAACTGCTAGCCAATTACATTTCAGGTTTGTAATTACTCATGTTACAACAGCAAAGTTGTATTCCAATCCATAAGTTGGGATATAATAGATAAACACCATTACTGCCAAAGCCAGGTGCCCAAATCCCCTCAGCCATGTAAAAAGCAAATGAAGGTCAATAAAGAATGGCCTCAGGCAGCATTCCCAAGCAAATTTACTCCATCATCTATGAGATTGTTGGCTTGGAGACAGACTTGCTCTTTAGCTACTTTAACCTTCTACTATAGAAGGAAACCAAAGAAGCAAGGTGTCAGTACACTGGATGGGGTCAAGCCACAACTTGCAGCAATATCCTTTACTCCACATTCTTTTGAGACCCTAGGCTTTGCTCAAAGCTAAGGCAGCTTCTTTACCCATCTATTACAGGGTTACCTAGTCACCTTGAGAAGCATTTAAGAAACTTGCTGGACCCAAATCATACACCAGTGTCAGGGCAAAGACCCATTACACAGTATGTGAAGGCGATATTTTTATTCCACAAGATTTGGATTTCCCTGAAGCTCAGGTGGTACAGTTTCAGCCTTCTCTGTGAAGATGACTTCCCCACTAGACACTACCGTCAGTTGATGAGAAGACTTCCGTCCTGCTGCGACAACATCTCTTCCTGTGGGGCAGAAAAAAGTGAAATGAGTCCAAGCAGGGAGGGGGAGAACACCTTCCACCACACAGATTCTACTTACTTTGCCTGCTGCATCTTGGTTCACAGGAGTCAGCTGCAGTTAACTGACACACTGATGTACTACAGTGGATGAACACCTGGAAAAAGAACAAGAAACTGAGCAACAACCCCCTTGTCTTCATGAACAAGCTTATCAGAAGTGAAACATTACCTTCTCTTGCAAGGGAGCCATGGAGGCATGATCCACAAACGCGAACATCTTCAGGACAAAGCGCTTGTAATGGCTGGGGAACTGAAGTCCAGACGACCCATCAACTGGAATGGGAGTAGTCAGGTAGCTGTCATGCTGGTATGGGCACCTGTGGAGAACCCCAGGTCAACACTATGCCTGTATTAAAGCACTAGACCAGGGGTACCCAATCCTGGATTGAGCACCCTTGCACTGCATCCAACTCACCCATCCACCAGAAGCTCCCACTGAGGAATGCTGAAGGGGTCAGGGGAAGAGGTTGCCCAGCAACGTCCCAAGACCAGCGCAATATTGGGATCCGTCCTCCCCAATATACGCACTTCAACATACACAGGCTCCCTCAGAACCTTAGTCACAGGGTAGTCAGCATCACCGTAGTACGATGTATAGGCCGCTTGTGCTGTTGAGAACCACAATTCATTGTAGGTACCAGAGACAAGACAAACGCTCACAGCTGTCCAGACAGAAGTAGCTTACCTTGCATACAGCCCTTTGTCACACACTGACCACTGCCTAGTCTTAGTTCTACCATGAGGGGTCCAGAAGCAGCTACAGGCATAGGAGGATTATTTGAGGCAAGCTGAACAGCCAGTGCTGCAACAGTTGCATCAGCATACCTACACTGGAAGTAAAGCCTGGCAAAGGGAGGGAGACATTAGCAGAAGCCCTTGAACTAACATCTACTACATGACTTGGGTTTCCACTCACTCATAGTGGCTGTCTCTTGTGATGGCACCAAGGGGTCCCACTCCAACTTCATAGGAGGAGGACATTTTGTTCTCATAGACCACATAGCCACCCAGCTCCTGGAGAAAGAACAAACATAGCACACATTGAGAGCACCAATACAAAACAAGCCCCACCCACCTGAAAGCTGAACACCTCAAACCAACCATTGCTCTTGTGCCACAAGCAGTTACAGGAAACTGGTAGATAGCAAAGTCAGCGTTGGAATCAACAGCACTGCAGGGGGCGTCACTTCCTCCCAGCAGGCTGATTGAATCCAGGCTCAGTCTGGGTAGCGTTGTATCCCTGGCCACCACCAACACAAACTGGCCATCTATCGTGCACTGGACAGTCACTAGAAACAAGAAGGGAAGAGGTTTTGTAGTTTTCATTTTGACCATTAGAAATGAAAGTTCATAAAATCAACACCGAGACAAACTCTTACCAGTTCTCCCATAGTAGCACTGCTGCCCATCAAAACAGCAGTTTATAGCACCACACTGAGCAGCATCTATACCAGGTTCACCACAAGGAACCCTGTCAACATCATCCACTCCACAGATATGAGGAGTGACCACTGGTTGTTGAGGATCAAGTAGCCCAGGAAAGTGAGGGAGAGGCTGCTTTGCTTCTTGTGGAGGATCACGTGGCCCAGGAAAGTGAGGGAGAGGCCACTTTGCTTCTTGTGGAGGATCACGTGGCCCAGGAAAGTGAGGGACAGGCCGCTTTGCTGCTTGTGGACTCCACGGAGATACTGCTGTAATGCCCAAACTGTTCAAGTGCACAAAAAGTGCTACACAAGCTATACTCACCCACATTTTTACCATAATCCTCAAACTGCTTTTGCTAACAAGTAGCTTGCCACCCCCACATTCACCTTTTTATTCTCTTTTCCCTCCTAATACTGAAAAGCCCCTCCTCCCACTCTATTAGCCATCAATTGTTTTCCAGCCCTGTGTAGTTATGACCTGCATAGGCGCTGTGAACACCTTCCGGAGGTAATTGGGATTAAGATCATCCTCTTCATTTTTAGGCATGGAAAGTCAAAGCCTCTGTCTGTGATGGTGTAAAAATTCTTTTCGTTTCTCTAAAACAACAGTGAGAGTCTACTCTTCTGTGTGTGGACCTGGCATCCTGCTTGTGATCAGGCTGTGTCTGTTGCCATTTTTAAAATGTGTGAAACATTTGATAAAAGCTTTCCAGCAATGCAAGTGATCGAATACCACAAATGTTTATGTGTAGCAGATGATCTCTGGCTTTACATCTACAAGGTGTACTGACAAGGTAGGAGTCGTGCCTAATAGACAGGACACTGAGTAAAAACTTCAGCAGCACTGCTGTGTCTGATCCACTCAGACCAACACCACCTCAGTGAGCTGAGAATGATCCACCACCCAAATAGTATCTGCTCTGTGAGGGTCCATGGGGGTCCTGACCACTGAAGAACAGGGTAAAACAAAGTATCAGAGACACAGATGGACTACAGTCAGTAACTGAAATAAGGGGTGGTCATACTGTAATATATATATACACCTATAATTGAAAGCCAAACAGGCAATATTTAATGAACTTTGATATATATAGAATGAACATTTATATATATATATATATATAAATATATATATATATATATATATATATATATATATATATATATATATATATATAATAATTAAAAAGGCCCGATATGGACAGTCGTAAAAAAATGTCCTTGTCAGACAAAGCATATAGGTATCAAAAAGTACAAATTTAACATAGCAAATATAATGATAGCCAATGGGATCCCTAGGATGGTCAGAGAGGAGGACTGAAGAAATCACCCCAGGGAGGGGTAATGAGCATATTCGAAATACATTATAAAACCTGATGTAATGTGTTGGATGTTTGCATTTTGGCTGTGGGAGCCATCTTGTCACCTGAAACTTAATAAAAAGCCTTGTGCTCTCCTTCCTCAAAAGAACCACTGGCTGAAGTTTGGTTTTTCATTTTTCTTTAAACTTCTGCAAGAATGCTTTTTAATCTTTTTGACTGTATTGCTGTTTTGTATTTTGCAAGAACGTTATTCAAATCTTTTGATTTTAAGTACCTTTTTTGCATTAGAGAACAGAATAATTTAGCACTAAAACTTAATTTCGAATTAACTGATAAGCAACATGCATGTTTTTTTCACACATCGTCTGGGACTCAGGGTAGGAAGGCTGGGCGCTCTGAGTCCCGACACGACTCTGATTGGTAAGAACTTACTGGAGGAGTGGCACAAGGTACATTACTGGGGTCTATTATTTTCCTAGCCCTGGATAATCTAGGCAACAGGGTCCATAGTAGTCAAATGATGTTGAAGCCAACCCAATGCAACATCATGACAGTGACTTTTAAGAAGAACCCAACTTCCCCTACACCCCTTTACCTGTCCAGACAACCGCTACCATCTTGCAAAGTTATCAAGGTAATTGGAGTTTTGATTCAGTCAGATTTACAATAGGACCATCCCACACAGGCTATTGTAAAGAAAGCAAATACCAGACTTCATTTCTTGAGAATACTAAGAAGACCTGGAATGGCAATCTCTGATCTAACTTTGACATACGCAGGTTCAATCATACCAGATTGAGACTTTCCAGAAACGCGCATGCCAAATCATCATCGGCAGGTCTTATTCTACCTTTCAAGAAGCCCTTCAAGCTCTCGCATGACCAACCCTTGAAGAGAATGAAAGTCACTGTTGAAGGGCAGAGGATGGCCAACAAAAACCGTGCGTCAATAAATGGGCATCAACAAACTCCAGGTGGAGCTTAAAGGAAGGGAATTCTGATAGAGTCACCAGTATGTATACACAGTGATCCCTTGGACAGAGTGGTCTGAGAGTGGCTGATAGAAATTGAAGCTCCACCCATCTGTAGCTTCAATAGATATATAATTTGACATGCTGCAGAAGAAGAGTCAGATGAGACCATAATTTCTGTTTGATAAAGACTCTTGAGAGCAAAGGAAAACCATGCCAAATGAAAACTGAGGTATGTCACTCCTTGCCCTACTCTTTATGATGACAAACACACTAACACTGAGCAGGACACAAAATAGTAAACGCACACTGTAACTGAGGAACAACGCTACAATACACACAACCCCAGTGTTATAATACTGCTGACAGTTGACTGTGGAATATTTAGTAGCAAGGAAAGATCACAACTGGACTTGTTGCACAGGTGGCATCCTGTCACAGTACTTCGCTGCAGCTCCTGAGTGACCCATTCTTTCACAAATGTTTGTAGAAGCAGTCTGCACACCTGTGGCCATGGAAGTGATTGGAACACCCAAATTCAATTCTTTGGAGGGGTGAGTGAATACTTTGGGCAATATAGTGTAATCTGTCTGCATAGATACTATATCAAGATCTCTTGCTAATGTCATGCAGTTAATTGTATTTCAACTATGTTCATTCCATCAACTGGGTGAGTTTTCGTTAAAGAAAAAAGGCTCTAAAGCCCCATCTATTCAGCAATAACTTGGTGGAAAACAGTATTTTGCTTTCAAATGCTAGTATAGGACTTGCCACCTCATAACTGAATTGCTAAAAAGGTAGGAGGGATAGTGGTATTTTGAGCACATTTTCTTCTTTGGCCAATCATTTAACCTTACCCACCTTCTTTTGGTAAACAAACCCAACTGCTAGCCAATTACATTTCAGGTTTGTAATTACTCATGTTACAACAGCAAAGTTGTATTCCAATCCATAAGTTGGGATATAATAGATAAACACCATTACTGCCAAAGCCAGGTGCCCAAATCCCCTCAGCCATGTAAAAAGCAAATGAAGGTCAATAAAGAATGGCCTCAGGCAGCATTCCCAAGCAAATTTACTCCATCATCTATGAGATTGTTGGCTTGGAGACAGACTTGCTCTTTAGCTACTTTAACCTTCTACTATAGAAGGAAACCAAAGAAGCAAGGTGTCAGTACACTGGATGGGGTCAAGCCACAACTTGCAGCAATATCCTTTACTCCACATTCTTTTGAGACCCTAGGCTTTGCTCAAAGCTAAGGCAGCTTCTTTACCCATCTATTACAGGGTTACCTAGTCACCTTGAGAAGCATTTAAGAAACTTGCTGGACCCAAATCATACACCAGTGTCAGGGCAAAGACCCATTACACAGTATGTGAAGGCGATATTTTTATTCCACAAGATTTGGATTTCCCTGAAGCTCAGGTGGTACAGTTTCAGCCTTCTCTGTGAAGATGACTTCCCCACTAGACACTACCGTCAGTTGATGAGAAGACTTCCGTCCTGCTGCGACAACATCTCTTCCTGTGGGGCAGAAAAAAGTGAAATGAGTCCAAGCAGGGAGGGGGAGAACACCTTCCACCACACAGATTCTACTTACTTTGCCTGCTGCATCTTGGTTCACAGGAGTCAGCTGCAGTTAACTGACACACTGATGTACTACAGTGGATGAACACCTGGAAAAAGAACAAGAAACTGAGCAACAACCCCCTTGTCTTCATGAACAAGCTTATCAGAAGTGAAACATTACCTTCTCTTGCAAGGGAGCCATGGAGGCATGATCCACAAACGCGAACATCTTCAGGACAAAGCGCTTGTAATGGCTGGGGAACTGAAGTCCAGACGACCCATCAACTGGAATGGGAGTAGTCAGGTAGCTGTCATGCTGGTATGGGCACCTGTGGAGAACCCCAGGTCAACACTATGCCTGTATTAAAGCACTAGACCAGGGGTACCCAATCCTGGATTGAGCACCCTTGCACTGCATCCAACTCACCCATCCACCAGAAGCTCCCACTGAGGAATGCTGAAGGGGTCAGGGGAAGAGGTTGCCCAGCAACGTCCCAAGACCAGCGCAATATTGGGATCCGTCCTCCCCAATATACGCACTTCAACATACACAGGCTCCCTCAGAACCTTAGTCACAGGGTAGTCAGCATCACCGTAGTACGATGTATAGGCCGCTTGTGCTGTTGAGAACCACAATTCATTGTAGGTACCAGAGACAAGACAAACGCTCACAGCTGTCCAGACAGAAGTAGCTTACCTTGCATACAGCCCTTTGTCACACACTGACCACTGCCTAGTCTTAGTTCTACCATGAGGGGTCCAGAAGCAGCTACAGGCATAGGAGGATTATTTGAGGCAAGCTGAACAGCCAGTGCTGCAACAGTTGCATCAGCATACCTACACTGGAAGTAAAGCCTGGCAAAGGGAGGGAGACATTAGCAGAAGCCCTTGAACTAACATCTACTACATGACTTGGGTTTCCACTCACTCATAGTGGCTGTCTCTTGTGATGGCACCAAGGGGTCCCACTCCAACTTCATAGGAGGAGGACATTTTGTTCTCATAGACCACATAGCCACCCAGCTCCTGGAGAAAGAACAAACATAGCACACATTGAGAGCACCAATACAAAACAAGCCCCACCCACCTGAAAGCTGAACACCTCAAACCAACCATTGCTCTTGTGCCACAAGCAGTTACAGGAAACTGGTAGATAGCAAAGTCAGCGTTGGAATCAACAGCACTGCAGGGGGCGTCACTTCCTCCCAGCAGGCTGATTGAATCCAGGCTCAGTCTGGGTAGCGTTGTATCCCTGGCCACCACCAACACAAACTGGCCATCTATCGTGCACTGGACAGTCACTAGAAACAAGAAGGGAAGAGGTTTTGTAGTTTTCATTTTAACCATTAGAAATGAAAGTTCATAAAATCAACACCGAGACAAACTCTTACCAGTTCTCCCATAGTAGCACTGCTGCCCATCAAAACAGCAGTTTATAGCACCACACTGAGCAGCATCTATACCAGGTTCGCCACAAGGAACCCTGTCAACATCATCCACTCCACAGATATGAGGAGTGACCACTGGTTGTTGAGGATCAAGTAGCCCAGGAAAGTGAGGGAGAGGCTGCTTTGCTTCTTGTGGAGGATCACGTGGCCCAGGAAAGTGAGGGAGAGGCCACTTTGCTTCTTGTGGAGGATCACGTGGCCCAGGAAAGTGAGGGACAGGCCGCTTTGCTGCTTGTGGACTCCACGGAGATACTGCTGTAATGCCCAAACTGTTCAAGTGCACAAAAAGTGCTACACAAGCTATACTCACCCACATTTTTACCATAATCCTCAAACTGCTTTTGCTAACAAGTAGCTTGCCACCCCCACATTCACCTTTTTATTCTCTTTTCCCTCCTAATACTGAAAAGCCCCTCCTCCCACTCTATTAGCCATCAATTGTTTTCCAGCCCTGTGTAGTTATGACCTGCATAGGCGCTGTGAACACCTTCCGGAGGTAATTGGGATTAAGATCATCCTCTTCATTTTTAGGCATGGAAAGTCAAAGCCTCTGTCTGTGATGGTGTAAAAATTCTTTTCGTTTCTCTAAAACAACAGTGAGAGTCTACTCTTCTGTGTGTGGACCTGGCATCCTGCTTGTGATCAGGCTGTGTCTGTTGCCATTTTTAAAATGTGTGAAACATTTGATAAAAGCTTTCCAGCAATGCAAGTGATCGAATACCACAAATGTTTATGTGTAGCAGATGATCTCTGGCTTTACATCTACAAGGTGTACTGACAAGGTAGGAGTCGTGCCTAATAGAGAGGACACTGAGTAAAAACTTCTGTGTCTGATCCACTCAGACCAACACCACCTCAGTGAGCTGAGAATGATCCACCACCCAAATAGTATCTGCTCTGTGAGGGTCCATGGGGGTCCTGACCACTGAAGAACAGGGTAAAACAAAGTATCAGAGACACAGATGGACTACAGTCTGTAACTGAAATAAGGGGTGGTCATACTGTAATATATATATACACCTATAATTGAAAGCCAAACAGGGAATATTTAATGAACTTTGATATATATAGAATGAACATTGATATATACATATATATATATATATATATATATATATATGAATGAATATTACATTTGAACTTCACAAGACATTTAATCGAATGCCACAAATATTTGTCTAGATAATTTCTTGACACCTTTTACAGAAATTTTCTGAGAATAGTCCACCTACTGAGAATAGACATCCTACATAGCCTGTAGGTGGCACTTGTAAAGGCAGCCGCACGAAACCTTGTCTTCCACTTTAATTTTAGTTTTTAGCTATATTTTGGTGTTTTTAACAATATGTTTTGAGAAATTATTATATGTTTTGGACCATTTTTCTAATCTTAAACACTTGTTTTTTTTAATGGAAGTTTTTTTTTCCTCAAAAAGTTTTTCTGGGTTGCATGAGGAAGATGGTGGCACAATGCACAGTGCCAGTATTAGATACAATACCTGGTGAGATGGACGAGTCAGGCCCGTACAGACCCCACGGTGCCCAGAACCTCCTAGCACTACTAGCTACACCCCAAAGCAGACCGTCATGACATCGTCGGATTTTGTGGCTCGCTGCCAGAAAAAAAGTCAGTGTGGGTGGCGCCATTTTGACGTAGATGTTGATACAACCCTTGAAGTAACAGCCAAGGGAGACGTGGACCAGAGGCTTTGAACAATGAGCATACCAGCATAACAGCAAGGGACTTGCAACTATTGGTTGACCTTGGGAGACAGTTGAGAATCCTGGATAATGTTGCAGCAACAACACTCTGGTCAGACATGGTCTTGATGTCTGGGGCTACCAAGCAGGTAGTGTTACTTGAGCTAACTGTCCCCTGGGAAGAATGGATGGAGGAAGCTCAAGTACAGAAGAAGGCCAAGTATGTTGACCTGCTGGCTGAGTCTTGGAGGAAAGGGTGGAAGGCCCGTTGCGAGCCTATTGAAGTGGGCTGTAGGGGCTTTGCAGGCCAATCTTTACATCGGGCCCTGGGATTCCTAGGGATCTGCGGACTGCAAGAGCAGTGAAGAACATCATGGAAGCTGCTTATAAGGCTTCACATTGGCTCTGGTTCAGGAGGGGGGATGCATGGCATAGTGCGCTACCTGGACAGTGCCTGATCACCCCCGGCTGGGTCACCTGGATGAAGGTGTCTGATGTAAGACCCAGAAAACCCCGTTACCCCAGTCACATCACTGAAGATGTGTCCAGGTCACACCACAAGGTGTAATTCAGTACTTCTGGATAGTTTAGAAGTCAGCCTGTGTTTGTATGGTGTAATGAACATGGCCTTGTTCATAAGAAGTTGGATTTAAGCCAGAGGCTTCTACAACCTGCATTTTTCCCAACATTTAGCATGGAAAATGTTTGCAGATATTCAGTGGATTTCCTGCAGAGTTCGCAGACAAGTGGAGTTTGCTTAAACCCAGAACAAAAACAATTTTTCTGGACTGTCGGACTCTTACGATATCGGACTGGGGCCAAGAGGAAAATAAGGTGGTGCCAATATATAAATGAAAATACAAACAATCTGCTGTTACAGAGCAAGCTACATTAAACTATAACCACGTTTTTTAAGAGTGGTGAATAAATCTTTGGTGACTGTTCCATGCTCTGATATCCTTTTGGAAACAAAATCTCTCTGAACAATGCCAACTTTTTTTATTACAAATCCCAGATCCCAGATCTAAATAAACTGGGTGGACTACAAATAATATTACAAATAAACAATGTGGATATTGCTGCAGATTCAGAAACCCAGTTTAATAAAGACCGTCCACAATGCCTTCACCCAATTGGTGGATATATGCAATGCTCAAGAGCCCGCACTGATAGACGGGGCGGGGGAGTCTCTGTTTATATTAAGGAGAGCATACCTTCTTGCCAGTTTTCCAACATAAAAGTTCCAGAGGACCTGGAGTGTGTGTGGTTAAGAGTATGACCCCAGTTTTTAACGTGTTCTTGGTCATCGTTGCCTGTGTGTGCTATATATCTGCCACCCCAATCATCAATCCAAGCCTCTCTGATTTAGTAGATCTTGGCAACAACTGATCTCATTGGGTCTGAGGTTCCAAATATTGGCATTGTTGTCCTAGGGGACTTCATCAGACTTGATATCAATTCACTGTGTAAAGGAAATGACTTAACCCAAGTGGTCAAGGACAGCATAAGGGGAGATGCCATAAATGTATCAAGAACAAAAAATGACAGATGAGAACTGGAAACATGGCTCTATTTGGAAGGTGGATATGTGAGCACACATGGAAAGGGGTTTATGAGGCCCACGGCACAGTGTCTAAAACTAATGCCTTCTACCAGACACTTAACACTGCCTGTGACAGATTCCTTCTTTTGGTAACTAAAACAAAAACACCCAACTGATAAACCTTGGATGAATCACACTATTAAGCACTTGATACATCAGCATCAGAATGCTTTTGAACACAACAGGAATAGTCCCCTGGCTAAGTTCTTTCGAAATAAAAAGAAGAGAGCCATCAGTAATGCATAAACGTGGTTTAAGAATGAAAATCCAAGACATTGGTATAATGAGATTTGGTCTATGGCAGGGATGAGGAGAACAACCTTAAAAATGAACATCCCAGCATGTAAATCAGACAATAATAAAGCCTTTGCTGACTTTATGAATCAATCCTTCTCTCATATCAGTCAGTCACATCAACTCCTAGAACTTTTATCACTACTGACTTTTCAAAAGCTTCTGATAATCTGGATTTGACTGTTGCTATGAAACAACTGATAAAGTTAGGTGTCAGGCCTGCATTAATGCCTTGGCTCTGTAGCTATGTGTCTGGCCATCGGCAAAGAGTTCGGTATCAGACTTCCGACCGAGGGACTTTATTGATAAACTATATCCTTGAGTCATCATTAATAAAAGGTTTGCAGCAATCATTAATTTAGAAATGATTCAAATAGAGTATAGAGTCATTGCAACTAAGGCCCAGGCAGCCTTAGGTAGAAAAGGTAGGCCTAATGCTTTCAGGCGAGGGGTGTTCATGCCAGGCACTGCTTAGAAAGCCATGAGAAATAAGTGGACAGCTGCACGTAAGAAATATTGGATGTTCGGTAAGAGAGAGCTAGCTTTTAGTGAGGAAATAGATAAGCGGCGAGTAAGGACAGGTCGTAACTCTTAAATAATTAAAAAGGCCCGATATGGACAGTCCTAAAAAAATGTCCTTGTCAGACAAAGCATATAGGTATCAAAAAGTACAAATTTAACATAGCAAATATAATGATAGCCAATGGGAACCCTAGGATGATCAGAGAGGAGGACTGAAGAAATCACCCCAGGGAGGGGTAATGAGCATATTCGAAAAACATTATAAAACCTGATGTAATGTGTTGGATGTTTGCATTTTGGCTGTGGGAGCCATCTTGTCACCTGAAACTTAATAAAAAGCCTTGTCCTCTCCTTCCTCAAAAGAACCACTGGCTGAAGTTTGGCTTTTCATTTTTCCTTAATCTTCTGCAAGAATGCTTTTTAATCTTTTTGACTGTATTGCTGTTTTGTATTTTGCAAGAACGTTATTCAAATCTTTTGATTTTAAGTACCTTTTTTGCATTAGAGAACAGAATAATTTAGCACTAAAACTTAATTTCGAATTAACTGATAAGCAACATGCATGTTTTTTTTACACATCGTCTGGGACTCAGGGTAGGAAGGCTGGGCGCTCTGAGTCCCGACACGACTCTGATTGGTAAGAACTTACTGGAGGAGTGGCACAAGGTACATTACTGGGGTCTATTATTTTCCTAGCCCTGGATAATCTAGGCAACAGGGTCCATAGTAGTCAAATGATGTTGAAGCCAACCCAATGCAACATCATGACAGTGACTTTTAAGAAGAACCCAACTTCCCCTACACCCCTTTACCTGTCCAGACAACCGCTACCATCTTGCAAAGTTATCAAGGTACTTGGAGTTTTGATTCAGTCAGATTTACAATAGGACCATCCCACACAGGCTATTGTAAAGAAAGCAAATACCAGACTTCATTTCTTGAGAATACTAAGAAGACCTGGAATGGCAATCTCTGATCTAACTTTGACATACGCAGGTTCAATCATACCAGATTGAGACTTTCCAGAAACGCGCATGCCAAATCATCATCGGCAGGTCTTATTCTACCTTTCAAGAAGCCCTTCAAGCTCTCGCATGACCAACCCTTGAAGAGAATGAAAGTCACTGTTGAAGGGCAGAGGATGGCCAACAAAAACCGTGCGTCAATAAATGGGCATCAACAAACTCCAGGTGGAGCTTAAAGGAAGGGAATTCTGATAGAGTCACCAGTATGTATACACAGTGATCCCTTGGACAGAGTGGTCTGAGAGTGGCTGATAGAAATTGAAGCTCCACCCATCTGTAGCTTCAATAGAAATATAATTTGACATGCTGCAGAAGAAGAGTCAGATGAGACCATAATTTCTGTTTGATAAAGACTCTTGAGAGCAAAGGAAAACCATGCCAAATGAAAACTGAGGTATGTCACTCCTTGCCCTACTCTTTATGATGACAAACACACTAACACTGAGCAGGACACAAAATAGTAAACGCACACTGTAACTGAGGAACAACGCTACAATACACACAACCCCAGTGTTATAATACTGCTGACAGTTGACTGTGGAATATTTAGTAGCAAGGAAAGATCACAACTGGACTTGTTGCACAGGTGGCATCCTGTCACAGTACTTCGCTGCAGCTCCTGAGTGACCCATTCTTTCACAAATGTTTGTAGAAGCAGTCTGCACACCTGTGGCCATGGAAGTGATTGGAACACCCAAATTCAATTCTTTGGAGGGGTGAGTGAATACTTTGGGCAATATAGTGTAATCTGTCTGCATAGATACTATATCAAGATCTCTTGCTAATGTCATGCAGTTAATTGTATTTCAACTATGTTCATTCCATCAACTGGGTGAGTTTTTGTTAAAGAAAAAAGGCTCTAAAGCCCCATCTATTCAGCAATAACTTGGTGGAAAAGAGTATTTTGTTTTCAAATGCTAGTATAGGACTTGCCACCTCATAACTGAATTGCTAAAAAGGTAGGAGGGATAGTGGTATTTTGATCACATTTTCTTCTTTGGCCAATCATTTAACCTTACCCACCTTCTTTTGGTAAACAAACCCAACTGCTAGCCAATTACATTTCAGGTTTGTAATTACTCATGTTACAACAGCAAAGTTGTATTCCAATCCATAAGTTGGGATATAATAGATAAACACCATTACTGCCAAAGCCAGGTGCCCAAATCCCCTCAGCCATGTAAAAAGCAAATGAAGGTCAATAAAGAATGGCCTCAGGCAGCATTCCCAAGCAAATTTACTCCATCATCTATGAGATTGTTGGCTTGGAGACAGACTTGCTCTTTAGCTACTTTAACCTTCTACTATAGAAGGAAACCAAAGAAGCAAGGTGTCAGTACACTGGATGGGGTCAAGCCACAACTTGCAGCAATATCCTTTACTCCACATTCTTTTGAGACCCTAGGCTTTGCTCAAAGCTAAGGCAGCTTCTTTACCCATCTATTACAGGGTTACCTAGTCACCTTGAGAAGCATTTAAGAAACTTGCTGGACCCAAATCATACACCAGTGTCAGGGCAAAGACCCATTACACAGTATGTGAAGGCGATATTTTTATTCCACAAGATTTGGATTTCCCTGAAGCTCAGGTGGTACAGTTTCAGCCTTCTCTGTGAAGATGACTTCCCCACTAGACACTACCGTCAGTTGATGAGAAGACTTCCGTCCTGCTGCGACAACATCTCTTCCTGTGGGGCAGAAAAAAGTGAAATGAGTCCAAGCAGGGAGGGGGAGAACACCTTCCACCACACAGATTCTACTTACTTTGCCTGCTGCATCTTGGTTCACAGGAGTCAGCTGCAGTTAACTGACACACTGATGTACTACAGTGGATGAACACCTGGAAAAAGAACAAGAAACTGAGCAACAACCCCCTTGTCTTCATGAACAAGCTTATCAGAAGTGAAACATTACCTTCTCTTGCAAGGGAGCCATGGAGGCATGATCCACAAACGCGAACATCTTCAGGACAAAGCGCTTGTAATGGCTGGGGAACTGAAGTCCAGACGACCCATCAACTGGAATGGGAGTAGTCAGGTAGCTGTCATGCTGGTATGGGCACCTGTGGAGAACCCCAGGTCAACACTATGCCTGTATTAAAGCACTAGACCAGGGGTACCCAATCCTGGATTGAGCACCCTTGCACTGCATCCAACTCACCCATCCACCAGAAGCTCCCACTGAGGAATGCTGAAGGGGTCAGGGGAAGAGGTTGCCCAGCAACGTCCCAAGACCAGCGCAATATTGGGATCCGTCCTCCCCAATATACGCACTTCAACATACACAGGCTCCCTCAGAACCTTAGTCACAGGGTAGTCAGCATCACCGTAGTACGATGTATAGGCCGCTTGTGCTGTTGAGAACCACAATTCATTGTAGGTACCAGAGACAAGACAAACGCTCACAGCTGTCCAGACAGAAGTAGCTTACCTTGCATACAGCCCTTTGTCACACACTGACCACTGCCTAGTCTTAGTTCTACCATGAGGGGTCCAGAAGCAGCTACAGGCATAGGAGGATTATTTGAGGCAAGCTGAACAGCCAGTGCTGCAACAGTTGCATCAACATACCTACACTGGAAGTAAAGCCTGGCAAAGGGAGGGAGACATTAGCAGAAGCCCTTGAACTAACATCTACTACATGACTTGGGTTTCCACTCACTCATAGTGGCTGTCTCTTGTGATGGCACCAAGGGGTCCCACTCCAACTTCATAGGAGGAGGACATTTTGTTCTCATAGACCACATAGCCACCCAGCTCCTGGAGAAAGAACAAACATAGCACACATTGAGAGCACCAATACAAAACAAGCCCCACCCACCTGAAAGCTGAACACCTCAAACCAACCATTGCTCTTGTGCCACAAGCAGTTACAGGAAACTGGTAGATAGCAAAGTCAGCGTTGGAATCAACAGCACTGCAGGGGGCGTCACTTCCTCCCAGCAGGCTGATTGAATCCAGGCTCAGTCTGGGTAGCGTTGTATCCCTGGCCACCACCAACACAAACTGGCCATCTATCGTGCACTGGACAGTCACTAGAAACAAGAAGGGAAGAGGTTTTGTAGTTTTCATTTTAACCATTAGAAATGAAAGTTCATAAAATCAACACCGAGACAAACTCTTACCAGTTCTCCCATAGTAGCACTGCTGCCCATCAAAACAGCAGTTTATAGCACCACACTGAGCAGCATCTATACCAGGTTCGCCACAAGGAACCCTGTCAACATCATCCACTCCACAGATATGAGGAGTGACCACTGGTTGTTGAGGATCAAGTAGCCCAGGAAAGTGAGGGAGAGGCTGCTTTGCTTCTTGTGGAGGATCACGTGGCCCAGGAAAGTGAGGGAGAGGCCACTTTGCTGCTTGTGGACTCCACAGAGGTGCTTCTGTAATGCAGAAACAGTTCAAGGGCACAAACAGAGCTGCAAAAGCTATACTAACCCACATTTTTAGCATTGTCTCCAAACCACTTATGCCAACAAGTAGCTTTCTACTACTACATTCACCTTTTTATTCTCTTTTCCCTCCTAATACTGAAAAGCCCCTCCTCCCACTCTATTAGCCATCAATTGTTTTCCAGCCCTGTGTAGTTATAACCTGTGAACGCTATGCGCTGTGAACACCTTCCGGAGATAATTGGGATGAAGATCAATCTCTTCATTTTTAGGCATGGAATGTGAAAGCCTCTGTCTGTACTGGTGTAAAAATTCCAACCATTTTTTCATTTATCTAAAACAACAGTGAGAGTCTACTGTTGTATGTGTGGCTCTTGTATCCTGCTTGTGACAAGGCTATTTTTAAAATGTGTGAAACATTTGATAAAAACTTTCCAGCAATGCATTTGATCGAATACTTCAAATGTTTATGTATATCACTTGTTGACACATTTTTTATTCATTTACTGAAAATAGTCCACCAACCAAAAGTATCTAGTCAACAGCATTTTATGACCACTGATGAAGGACTAGAGGATGACTAACACAAACTGTGCAGCAGCAGATGAGCAATCATCTCTGATTTTACATCTACTGATTTTACATCTACTGACCTTGGTGGTCTTGACCACTGAAGGACAGCATAAAATAGGGCTAACAAAGTATGCAGAGAAACAGATGGACTATATTCTGTAACTTTAGAACTACAAAGTGCACCTATAGAGTAAGCGGAGCTGATAAAATGGACAATGATTGTAAAAACAAGGAGGTGGTCATAATGTTATGCGTGATTGCTGTTTATATAATGAAAATTGATTATATACAACCCCAATTCCAATGAAGTTGGGATGTTATGTGAAACCTAAATAAAAACAGAATATGATGATTTGCAAATCCTTTTCAACCTATATTCAATTGAATACACTACAAAGATAAGATATTTAATGTTCAAACGGCTAAACTTTATTGTTGTTTGCAAATATTCACTCATTTTGAATCTGATGCCTGCAACACAGTCCAAAGAATTTGGGACAGGGGCATGTTTACCACTGTGTTACATCACCTTTCCTTTTAACAACACTCAATAAGCATTTGGGAACTGAGGACATTAATTGTTGAAGCTTTGTAGGTGGAATAATTTCCCATTTTTGCTTGATGTACAACTTCAGTTGTTCAACAGTCCGGGGTCTCCGTTGTTGTATTTTGTGCTTCATAATGCGCCACACATTTTTAATGGGAGACAGGTCTGGACTGTAGGCAGGCCAGTCTAGTACTGGCACTCTTTTACTACGAAGCCACGCTGTTGTAACATGTGCAGAATGTGGCTTGGCATTGTCTTGCTGAAATAAGCAGGTACGTCCCTGAAAAAGACGCTGCTTGGATGGCAGCATATGTTGCTCCAAAACCTGTATGTACCTTTCAGCATTAATGGTGCCTTCACAGAAGTGCAAGTTACCCATGCCATGGGTGTTATGTATGAACCTGAGAGATGTCCTACCAATACTTACCACCGGGGGGGCGGACCGCCACTAGGGTATAGGGATTCTAAATGTAACCATAGCCACCATATAGTCGAATAAACCAGTGAGTGATCCAACAAGAAGTTGTCCTTCGTGCTCTGTGTGTCGAGTAATAATGTTTACTTAGTTACACTATAAGGGAGCAACATAACATAAATTGGCGACAAGTTGTGTATTTCGGAATAGTTCTCATCGACTGGCAGTGAACGTTTAGTCAGCTTTGAGTGAGTTTTAGACCGGAATGAACACCCGCGTTCTTGAATAGCTAATGTGCTAATCAACTATGAGCCAACCATTATCGGATGCCTCGAGAACAGCTAGTGCTACGTCAACGGATTCAACGACATCAAGGGCTTCAAGTTCATCTACAGTACAAGTAATCACAGAAAGACGCATGATGGCTGGAATATATGGACATATGGATGTTTTTGATGAGTCTGGTGAGCAATGGGCAACGTATATTGAACGTTTTGAGCATTATGTGGAGGCTAATGACATTCCTGAGGCTAAGAAGGTTTCAATACTCTTTAGTGTTATGGGACCTAAAACGTATGGACTGCTTCGTAGTTTAGTAGCTCCCGTGGCACCTGGCACTAAGACTTACGAACAGGTTGTGACTGTGCTTAGAGATCACTTCACGCCGAAACCGCTTGTTATAGCCGAAAGGTTCAGGTTCCACAAGCGTAACCAGGGGGAAGGAGAAACGGTAGCGCAGTATGTAGCAGTGCTCAAAAAGCTATCAGAACACTGCGAGTTCGGAGGTTACCTAGAGGACACTCTGAGAGACAGATTTGATTGCGGATTAAAGTGCGAAGCTGTGCAGAAACGCCTTCTGACTGAGGACAAGCTCACGTTCAAGAAAGCAGTGGAACATGCAGTGTCAGCAGAAACAGCAGCACGCGACGTACAGCAGTTAAGTCATTCCCTGAAAGTGAACGCTGTGTTTTCGCAAGGTGAAACATGCCGCCGCTGTGGGAAGGGAAATCATAGTGATGATGACTGCTGGTACAAAGATCGCGAATGTCACCAGTGCAGGAGGAAGGGCCACACGAAACGAATGTGCAGGAGTAAATCAAAATGCAGTCACGAAAGAGAACGTAAACACAAAGAGGGAAAGCCTGAACAGAAAAGCCATACACACAAACGCAGCGTGAAAGATAGGAAGAAAAATATTCATCACGTCGACGCGAATGAAAGTGAAAGTGAAGGGACGAAATCGGATAGTGACAGTGACTTGGGACTGTATGCAGTGTCTCAGAAAGGGAAATATTCACGCATATCAGTAGTGCCAAAAGTCGATGGAAAGAAAATGGAGATGGAATTGGATACAGGGGCAGCAGTGTCATTGATTCCTTTTGAACTGTACAAGCGAAAGCTGCACAAACTTCCTCTGCAACCTACTGATATCATGCTAAAGACATACACAGGAGAGGCTTTGGCACCAGAAGGAGTCATTAAGGTGCAAGTGGCATTGGACAAGCAACAGGCTGTCTTGCCACTGTATGTGGTGAAGGTGGATGCTCCACCATTGTTTGGCAGGGAGTGGCTGAGAGCCATTCAACTGAATTGGAGAGACGTAAAGACTGTACATGTAATTGAGCACACACAGACAAACAGCTTAGAGACCGTGTTAAAGAGACACTCTGCTGTTTTCTCCGATCAGTTAGGCACCATGAAGGGAGTGAAAGCCCGGCTCACTCTCAGACCAAACAGTGTCCCCAAATTCTGCCCACCACACAACGTGCCATATGCTCTCCGACCGCGAGTGGAAGCAGAGCTGAAACACCTCACAGAGCTTGGTGTCATCTCACCTGTGGCGCATAGTGACTGGGCGACACCAGTGGTGCCTGTGAACAAGAAGGACGGCACCGTGAGACTCTGCGGGGACTTCAAAGTCACCCTCAACCCAGCTCTCTGCATCGACAAGTACCCAATTCCACGTATTGAGGACTTGTTTGCTTCCCTCGCTGGAGGTCAACACTTCAGCAAGCTGGATCTTTCCAATGCATATCTGCAGATGGAAGTAGAAGAGAGTTCCAAGAAGTTGCTGACCATCTCAACACAAAAAGGACTCTTCTGTTTCAGTCGTTTGCCGTTTGGGGTAGCGTCATCGCCCGCCTTGTTCCAGAAGGCCATGGACCAGGTACTCCTCGGGCTGCCACACACTCACTGCTACCTGGATGACATACTTGTCAGTGGTCCTGACAAGCAGACACACCTGAAAACCCTGGATGCAGTACTCAGCAGGCTAGAGGAATATGGCTTGCACCTCAAGCAAGAGAAATGTCTCTTCTTCCAGGAGTCCGTGGAATACCTGGGCCACATCATCGACGCTGCTGGGCTCCACAAGTCACCGGAGAAGGTACGCGCCATCATAGACGCACCGGCACCAGGCGATGTGAGTCAACTGCGATCTTTCCTAGGAATGCTTAACTACTATGGACGGTTCATCCCTGACCTGGCCACTGTGCTTAAGCCGTTGAACCAACTGCTGAACAAAGAGAGAAAATGGCAGTGGACGTCAGCATGTGCATCAGCATTCCAGAAAGCCAAAGCACTCCTGGTGGCACAAGAGGTGCTCACACACTTCAACCCTGAGCTGCCTCTCCGCCTTGCTTGCGACGCTTCACCCTCTGGGGTCGGAGCTGTTCTCTCTCATGTCATGCCAGATGGTGAAGAAAAACCCATCGCCTATGCATCCAGAACGCTCAGCAAAGCAGAACAAAACTACGCTCAGATCGAGAGGGAGGCATTAGCAATAGTCTTTGGAGTACGATAGTTCCACCAGTATCTTTACGGCAATACATTCACTCTGCTCACTGACCATCGCCCGCTCACAACCATCCTCAGTCCAGTGAAAAGCACACCATCCATGGCTGCAGCTCGCATGCAACGCTGGGCGCTCCTGCTCTCCGCTCACAATTACACCATCGAGTACAGGAAAGGGGCCCTACATGCCAACACTGATGGACTGTCGAGGTTACCGCTCCCTCATGCCCCCAGTGAGAAACAAGGTGCAGTGGAGGTGTTCTACACGTCACAGTTGGACACTTTACCAGTCAGCAACGCTGAGATCAAGCGACATACCATGTCTGACTCCACCCTGTCCCGTGTCATGGAAATGGTCACCACTGGACGTTTTCCCACTTCAAAGGACGCAGGAGACGAGCTGTCACACTACCTCCAGCGCCGCCATGAGCTCACTGTGCAGCACGGATGCCTCATGTGGGGTTTGAGAGTGATTGTGCCACCCAAACTGCGCCCCGGGTGCTGACAGAGCTACACTCAGCACACCCAGGTGTAGTGAGGATGAAGAGCTTAGCTCGTAGCTACGTTTGGTGGCCCGGCATCGACTCCCAGATCGAACACCAAGCAAAGTCATGCCACTCATGTCAACGAGTACAGAAAGACCCTGGCCTAGTATCCTTACACCCTTGGATGTGGCCATCCAGTCCCTGGGAACGGATACATGTGGACTTTGCCGGTCCATTTGAAGGGCACATGTACCTGGTCGTAGTGGATGCCCACTCCAAATGGCCCGAGATACACATCATGGATAGCACCACATCCAGCAAAACCATTCAAGTGCTTAGGGGACTTTTTAGTCGCTATGGCATTCCACACAGCCTTGTAAGCGACAACGGCCCTCAGTTCTGCTCTGAAGAATTCAGCACGTTTCTGAAAGCCAATGGAGTCAAACACATTCGCTCAGCACCGTACCATCCTGCCTCCAATGGCTTGGCAGAGCGCTTTGTGCAAACCTTCAAGCACGCTCTGAAATCTTCCAGAGGAACTACACCACTGCAACAGCGTCTAGATACGTTCCTCCTGTCCTACCACAACACTCCTCATGCAACAACCAGAGAAAGCCCTGCAATGCTATTCATTGGACGCAAGCTGCGTTCTCGACTGGATTTCCTGAAACCCAGTGTGGCTAGAGCAGTGCACCAGTCGCAGGAGGATCAACAGCAGCGACGCTGGCTGCACTCCAAACAGAGACAGTTTGCAGTTGGTGAGCCAGTGCTCGTGCGTGATTATAGGAAGGGGGAGGATAAGTGGATGCCAGCTGTGGTGATCGAGAAGACCGGACCAGTGTCCTACAAGGTAAATGTGGGAACACAAGGGGTGTGGAAGCGTCATGTGGACCAGTTGCTGACTCGGCCCGAGTCAGACCCACCAGAGACTGTGAGTTGTCCACTGTCACTACCACAGACAACCACACCTGGTACCACACTTGACCCAAGTACACCTCAACAGAAGGAGGATATTGATACAATTCCACACACAACACATACACCACCCAAGACACCACAGTCCACAGAAATGACACACACAGGTCGTTCTGAGACAACAGGGACTGTACGGCGATATCCTGTGAGGATCACACGTCCGCCAGTACGTTACGGAGATCAGTGAACTTAAAAAAAAAAAAAAAAAGGGAATGTTGAAGAATGTTCAAGAATGTTGCCTTTGCAGAATGTTGTTTAATGGTTGAGTTTGGAACTCTGTAGTGATTATAAGCCATAATATACTCACCTATTTCTTGTTAATGTTATTGAGAAGTAAAGAAAGAAATAATCTCAGGTAGTTTATATATATATTTTAATGTATTTTATATAAACTTATGTCATTTAAAGGAAATATACTGTAAGTTTCAGAAGAATGTTTTTGTTATGGACAACGAATCTTAGTGGGGAGGAGATATGTTATGTATGAACCTGAGAGATGTCCTACCAATACTTACCACCAGGGGGGGGCGGACCACCACTAGGGTATAGGGATTCTAAATGTAACCATAGCCACCATATAGTCGAATAAACTAGTGAGTGATCCAACAAGAAGTTATCCTTCGTGCTCTGTGTGTCGAGTAATAATGTTTACTTTGTTACACTATAAGGGAGCAACATAACAATGGGCACCAACACACCCCCATAGCATAAGAGATGCTGGCTTTTGACCTTTGAACTGATAACAATCCAGACAGTCCTTTTCCTCTTTGGCCTGGAGGAGACGACGTCCATGATTTCCAAAAACAATTTGAAATGTGGACTCATCAGACCACAGGACACTTTTCCACTTTGCATCAGCCCATCTCAGATGAGCTTGGGCCCAGAGAAGCCAGCGACGTTTCTGGGTGTTGTTGATATGTTGCTTTCGCTTTGCATGGCAGACTCAGTGTTCCTGAGCCCATGTGGTAATATCCATTACAGAATGATGTTGGTTTTTAATGCAGTGCCGCCTGAGGGATCGAAGGTCACGGGCATTCATTGTTGGCTTTCTGCCTTGCCGCTTACTTGCAGAGATTTCTCCAGATTCTCTGAATCTTTTGATGATATTATGGACTGTAGATGATGAAATCCCTAAATTCCTTGCAATTGCACGTTGAGAAACGTTGTTCTTAAACTGTTGGACTATTTGCTCATGCAGTTGTTCACAAAGTGGTGAACCTTGCCCCATGCTTGCTTGTGAATGACAGCCTTTCAGGGATGCTCCCTTTATACCCAATCATGACACTCATCTGTTTCCAATTAAGTTTTTTGAGCATTTCTCACCTTTCCCAGTCTTTTGTTGCCCCTGTCCCAACTTCTTTGGAACATGTTGCAGGCATCAAATTCAAAATGAGTGAATAGTTGCAAATAACAATAAGGTTTATCTGTTTGAACATTAAGTATCTTGTCTTTGTAGTGTATTTAATTGAATATAGGTTGAAAATGATTTGCAAATCATCATATTCTGTTTTTATTTATGTTTTACACAATGTCCCAACTTCATTGGAATTGGTGTTGTATGTATATACACTGCTCAAAAAAATAAAGGGAACACTCAAATAACACATCCTAGATCTGAATGAATGAAATATTCTCATTGAATACTTTGTTCTGTACAAAGTTGAATGTGCTGACAACAGAATCACACAAAAAACAATGGAAATCAAATTTATTAACGAATGGAGGCCTGGATTTGGAGTCACACACACAAAATTAAAGTGGAAAAACACACTACAGGCTGATCCAACTTTGATGGAATGTCCTTAAAACAAGTCAAAATGAGGCTCAGTATTGTGTGTGGCCTCCACGTGCCTGTATGACCTCCCTACAACACCTGGGCATGTTCCTGATGAGGTGGCCAACTCCTGGACAGTCTGTGGTGCAACGTGGCGTTGGTGGATGGAGCGAGACATGATGTCCCAGATGTGCTCAATCAGATTCAGGTCTGGGGAACGGGCGGGCCGGTCCATAGCTTCAATGCCTTCATCTTGCAGGAACTGCTGACACACTCCAGCCACATGAGGTCTAGCATTGTCCTGCATTAGGAGGAACCCAGGGCCAACTGCACCAGCATATGGTCTCACAAGGGGTCTGAGGATTTCATCTTGGTACCTAATGGCAGTCAGGCTACCTCTGGTGAGCACATGGAGGGCTGTGCGGCCCTCCAAAGTAATGCCACCCCACACCATTACTGACCCCCTGCGAAACCGGTCATGCTGAAGAATGTTGCAGGGAGCAGATTGTTCTCCATGGCATCTTCAGACTCTGTCACATGTGCTCAGTGTGAACCTGCTTTCATTTGTGGAGAGCACAGGGTGCCAGTGGCGAATTTGCCAATCCTGGTGTTCTCTGGCAAATGCCAAGCATCCTGCATGGTGTTGGGTTGCAAGCACAACCCCATCTGTGGACGTAGGGCCCTCATACCATCCTCATGGACAGACACATGCACATTTGTGGCCTTCTGGAGGTTATTTTGCAGGGCTCTGGCAGTGCTCCTCCTGTTCCTCCTTGCACAAAGGCACAGGTAGCAGTCCTGCTGCTGGGTCGTTGCCCTCCTACGGCCTCCTCCATGTCTCCTGGTGAACTGGCCTGTCTCCTGGTAGCGCCTCCAGCCTCTGGACACTACACTGACAGACAGAGCAAACCTTCTTGCCACAGCTCGCATTGATGTGCCATCCTGGATGAGCTGCACTACCTGAGCCACTTGTGTGGGTTGTAGAGTCCATCTCATTCTACCATGAGTGTGAAAGCACCACCAACATTCAAAAGTGACCAAAACATCAGCCAGAAAGCATAGGTACTGAGAAGTTGTGTGTGGTCCCCACCTGCAGGACCACTCCTTTATTGAGTGTGTCTTGCTAATTGCCAATAATTTCCACCTGTTGTCTGTTCCATTTGCACAACAGCTGTGAAATTGATTGTCAATCAGTGTTGCTTCCTAAGTGAACAGTTTGACTTCACAGAAGTTTGATTTACTTGGAGTTATATTGTGTTGTCCCCGCGACCCTGACGGAGAAGCGGCTTGGAAAATGGATGGATGGATGGATGGATATTGTGTTGTTTAAGTGTTCCCTTTAGTTTTTGAGCAGTATATATATATATATATATATATATATATATATATATACAGGGTGAGTCAAATTTGATTTTTTATTTGATTTTTTATGCTATCACAAACCTCCACGATGCCGTCCTGTTGGTGGTGTTTGTTGTGGATTTTCTCAGTATACACATTTGCTTATAGATAAAAGATGCAGAATAGAATAAAAAATAAAATAAAATAAAACGGTGTTCTGTGACTTTTGACTAACCCTGTACAATGAACTTTGATATATATATATATATGGAATGAACTTTGATACATATGGATTGAACATTGACATCCTCTCCATGGATCACCACTGTATCATGGTGGAGGGGTTTGCGTGCTTGAATGATCCTAGGAGCTATTTTGTCTGGAGCAAAAGCTCCTGGTAGGGTCTCCCAGGGCAGACTGGTCCTAGGTGACAGGTCAGACAAAATGTAATCCATAATTACCCTTATGAAAATAAAAATAAAACAGGACTTGTGTACCCTGCCCAGATCAGGGTTACCGGGACCCCACCCTGGAGCCAGGCCTGGGGGAGGGGCTCGCCAGTGAGCATCTGGTGGCTGGGCATTTACTTATGGTGCTCGGCCAGGCCCAGCCTGAAGGAGTCACATGATTCCCCCTATCGACCCATCACAGATGGGAGGGGCAGAAGTAGGGGTTCGGTGCTTTGTGGATTGGGCAGTGTCCAAAGGCATGGGCCTTGGCGTTCTGATCCTCGGTTGCTGAAACTGGCTTTTGGAACTTGGAATGTTACCTCCTGGTGGGGAAGGAGCCTGAATTGGTCCACGAGGTTGAGAGATACCGGCTAGATATAGTCGGGGTCACCTCAACACACAGCTTTGGCTCTGGGTCCAATCTCCTTGAGAGGGGCTGCTTTATTCTTTTCTGGAGTTGCCCATGGTGAGAGGCAGTGGGCAGGTGTGGACATTGACTCAGAATGGGCCATGTTCCGCTCCTCCATTGTTGAAGTGGCTGACTGTAGCTGTGGCCGCAAGGTAGTTGGTGTCTGTTGGGGTGGTAATCCTTGAACCTGGTGGTGGACACCACAGGTGAGAGACGCCGTCAAGAGTCCTACCGGGCATGGTTGGCCTGTGGGACACCAGAGGCAGCTGGCAGGTATCGACAGGCCAAGCAATCTGCAGCTTCAGTCGTCGCCAAGGCAAAAACCCGGGTGTGGGAGGACTTTGGTGAGGCCTTGGAAAGTGACTTTAAGTCGGCTCCGAAAAGATTCTGGCAAACCGTCAGGCGACTCAGAAGGGGAAAGCAGTGTGCCACTAGCACTGTATATAGTGGAGATGGTGTGCTGTTGACATCGACTGAAGACATCACTGGGCGGTGGAAGGAATACTTTGAGGACCTTCTCAATCCCACTGACGTTCTCCAGTGAGGAGGCAGAGTCTGGGGACATTGGAATAGGCTTGTCCATTACTGAGGCCAAAGTCACTAAGGTAGTTAAAAAGCTCATTGGTGGCAAGGCTCCAGGGGTGGATGAGATCCGTACGGAGTTCCTCAAAGCTCTGGAATGTTGTGGGGCTGTCTTGGCTGACATTCCTTTTCAACATTGCATGGACATCGGGGGTGGTGCCACTGGATTGGCAGACTGGGGTGGTGGTGCCTCTTTTTAAAAAGGAGACCAGAGGGTGTGTTTCAACTACAGGGGAATCACACTCCTCAAGGTCTATGCAGGGGAACACTGGACCAACTCTTCACCCTCTCCAGGATTCTGGAGGGTTCATGGGAGTTTGCCAAACCAGTCCACATGTGCTTTGTGGATCTGTAGAAGGCATTCGACTGTGTTCCCCGGGGTATTCTGTGGGAGGTACTTCGGGAGTACAGGGTACATGGCTCCTTGCTACAAGCCATTCAGGCCCTGTACAAACAAAGCAGGAGTTTGGTTTGCATGGTTGGCAGTAAGTCAGATTCATTCCCAGTGAGAGTTGGACTCTGTCAGGGCTGCTCTTTGTCACAGATTCTATTCATATTCTATTCTATTCTATTCATAATTTTCATGGATAGAATTTCTAGGCGCAGTCAGGGGATGGAGGGTGTCCGGTTTGGTGACCTCAATGTCACATCGCTGCTGTTTGCAGATGATGTGGCACTATTGGGGACATCAGGCTGTGAACTTCAGCTTTCACTGGATCGGTTTGCAGCCGAGTGTGAAGCGGCCGGGATGAGAATCAATACCTCCAAATTCGAGGCCATGGTTCTCAGGCAGAAAAGGGTGGAGAGCCCTCTCTGAGTCGGGGATAAGCTCTTGCCTCAAGTGGAGGAGTTTAAGTATCTCGGGATCTTGTTCACGAGTGATGGTAAAAGGGAGCGGGAGGTTGACAGGCAGATTGGTGCTGGGTCAGCAGTGATGCGGGCTCTTTACCGGTGTGTTGTGGTAAAGAAAGAACTGAGCCATAAGGCAAGGCTCTCGATTTACCGGTCGATCTATGTTCCCACCCTCACCTATGGTCATGAGCTTTGGGTAATGACCGAAAGAATGAGATCGCGAATACAAGCGGCCGAAATGAGTTTCCTCCGCAGGGTGTCTGGACTCTCCCTTGGAGATAGGGTGAGAAGTTTGGTCATCCGGGAGGGACTCGGAGTAGAGCCGCTGCTTCTCCACGTCGAGAGGATCCAGCTGAGGTGGTTCGGGCATCTGGTTAGGATGCCTCCTGGACGTCTCCCTCAGGAGGTGTCACAGGCAAGTCCACCCAGGAGGAGACCCCGGGGAAGACCCAGGACAGGCTGCCGTGACTATATTGCCCAGCTGGGCTGGGACCACCTCGGAATCCCCCCAGGGAGCTAATGGAAGTGGCTGGGGAAAGGGAGGTCTGGACCTCATTGCTTAGGATGCTGCCCCGCGACCCGAACCCCGGAGAAGCGGAAGATAGTGGATGGATGGATGGATTGATGGACATTGACACATGGAATGAACATTGATATATATGCAATGAACATATCAAAATTCATTGTATATATATATATATCCATCCATCCATCCATTATCTTCCGCTTCTCCGGGGTTCGGGTCACGGGGGCAGCATTTGAATGTATGTAATGAAAATTGATATATATGGAATGAACTTTGATATATATCGCTGCTGTCAGAGGAAAACCTCGTATCTCCAAAATGGTAACAGGAGAAGGAAAAAACACACATTACTTTCAATGTAAGTCAAGGGACTTTTTATTGAGTAATTTTTGGCCATTTATTTTGGTTCATCCATCATGAAATTTACACATAATATAAAGGTCAACACGAATTTTCAAATTATGTCAAAAACTGAAAATCGACAAAAATGGAGATATGTGGTTTTGTTGCAACAGCAGCAATATACAGTGAACTTTGATATATGCTGAATGAACATTGAAATATGTGTCACAACTCCCTTTGGCTCTGAACTCTCTTTGGACTCCCCTGGGAGATCAAGTGACTCCAGACTCACTCTCACACTCCATTCAGTGCTCCAGTTCCCCAGAGTACTGATCAGTAACACCTGGTCTTCTTTGATTAGTTTAGCTTAAAGCCCAGGCTCGTTACTGAGTGTTATTTCTGACTGTTAATTTCTGTTTTGTCTCGTTTTTAACCTGCCTTTTGGTTGATCTCTTTTGGACTTTTTGCCTAGTATTGTATGTGTTTTTGTTTATGTTGTTTTTTTTTTCTGGATTTGACCATTACCTGTGACCTGACTATGATTGTAGATTCTGTTTGTATTAGTAAAGCCTCTCATTCACTTTTTATCTGTGAGCGTCTGTGTCAGTCTGTTGTATTGCAAAATACCTCTTCAGCCATGCAGAAAGCTCTGAATGAGCAAGGACATCTACTCGGGTGACATCAACACGTGTTAGCAGGGCTAACTCATTCCCTCACCAAAAGTCAGAACAACAAACCTAGATTGCGCTTCTGGTTAACAGCATGAAGGATCTCACCACCCAACTTCAGAGCCTCAACCCAGCAGAACTGGTTGTGAGTCCCTTTAGTCCAAGTTCAACTGTGAACTCAAGCGCTATTTTTCCAGTCAGTAAACCAGATAAATTTGATGGCAACCCTGATAAGTGCTGTTTTTTTCGCTTGAGTGTTCCATCTTTAACAATTCACTTGTTAGCGCTTGCCAAGCCAAAATCTCCTTTTTGATATCTTGTGTGTGAGATAAGGCTTTAGAATGGGCCACCGCAAGTTGGTTACATACTCACAACCTGTCTTTTAGCCAATTTCTAATAGAATTTAAAATTTTGTTCACCCCTATGAAGGACAAGTCAGTGGTGAAATGTTTACCAAGCTTTGCCAAGCTTTGCTCAGTAGTAGAATATGCTTTGTTCTGCATGCTAGCTTCTAGTAGTGGATGGGACAAAGCAGCACTACTGGTTATGTTCTGCCAGGGACTTAATGTAGACATTCTAACAGAACTGTCATGCAGAGATGAGGACCTTTCCTTAGACCAGTTAATAACCCTCTCCATTTGCCTCGATAAGCTGCTGAATAATTGTGGCAGGAAACAAACTGACAATCCTGGAAACAACATTTGTGAAAATCCGAATTACCCCTACACACCTGACTCATGAAGAAAGAGAAGAACCCATGCAATGTGACTCCTCCTGTCTATCTAAGGAGGAGAGGCGGCCTCTGTTTGTCCTGTGGTTGTGCTGGTCATTTTATACAGGACTGCAGGACCAGGCTGCCCAAAAACTCTGCACTGACCCCTGGAAAGCACATGGAGAATACTAATGTGTGTTCCCACAAAGGGATTGTTTTCCATGTTTTCATTGCCTGTCATTGTCTACTGCCAAGTGTCTGTTGTTTTAGCCCTTGTTTCCTTCCAGAGCTGAAGGAAACTTAATCCATTCCTGCCTCGTTAAATGACACATTCCTACAGAAAACCTGCCAATGACACTGTGAGCAGCTGCACTGGACGGAGCCCATGTAGGAGCCATTGCATTTAAGACCCAGCCTCTACTCATCTAAATTAGTGCTCTTCATTCAGAAAATCTTGCCCTTTTAGTCATAGAACAGAGTTTAAACTTATTCTAGGTCTACCCTGGTTAGAAAAACATAATCCCCTTATTTTCAGTCAGAACGAGAAATGGTCTCAATTCAGCTACCTGAACTGTCTCTTCTCCCAGCTTGTCTGTCAGTTCCGCATCCATTAAAAGCCCCCAGAATGACAATGTAACCAATTCCACCTGAATACATGGACCTCAAGGAGGTGTTTAGCAAAGACAATGCCGCAAAACTACCCCCATGCATACTATATGACTGTGCCATTGACCTTATAGAGAACGCTGTAGTCCCCAAGTCACACGTCTATCCCCTTACCCAGAGGAAGAACTAGCCATGGATATTTATGTCCAAGAAGCTCTTGATCAGGGTTTTATCTGACCCTCTACATCCCCAGTAGCATCAGGCTTCTTTGTTAAAAAATAAGGATGGTCTCTGCCCATGCCCTGATCACAGAGCTGTGAACCAAATCACAAAATCATATCCACACCCAATATTTCACTAAACTTGAATTACATTTACGGCATTTTGCTGACGCTCTTATCCAGAGCGACTTACAATTTGATCATTTTACACAGGTAGGCGTTAGGAGTCTTGCCCAAGGACCCTTATTGGTATAGTGTAGGGTGCTTGCCCTGGTGGGGGATTGAACCCCAGTCTACAGCGTAGAAGGCAAAGGTGTTAACCACTACACTAACCAACCACAAATTGAGGAATGCTTACAACCTCATGCGTGTCAAAGGAGGAGATGAATGGAATACAGGCTTTGTGACCACCAGGGGGCACTATGAGTATCTTGTAATAACTTTTGGGCACTCTCTTGCCCCCTGTCTTACAAGCATTTATCGATAATGTCCTCAGAGATGTTGGGAAAATTTGCCATAGCCTATATTGATGACATTCTTGTGTACTCCCCAGATCTCAAGTCACACATTAGTCACATTCAGGCAGTCCAACAGAAACTCTTAGACAGCTTGTACATAAAAGGAGAAAAGTGTGAAATCCACTTACAATCAGTTTCATTCCTGGGTTATATCATCATTTCCAATATGGTCATTATGGATGATAAAAAGGTAGATGCAATGCTGAATTGGCCCACATCATCATCAGTTAGAGCTCCAGCAATTCTTGGGTTTTTCTCATTTCTTTTGCCATTTCATTCGAGGCTTACGTTTCAGTAACCCTTTAAAACTCCACCTGATAGCTTTCTACTCACACAACACAAGTTAACACCCATTGAAACAAACTATAGTATTAATGACCGCAAACTTTTAGCAGTTAAACTTGCGTTGGAGGAATGGCGTCATTGGTCAGAGGGAGCTAAGCAGACGTTTCTCAATCTCACTGATCACAAAAATCTAGAACATCTATGTGACATTAAATGACTGCATGCCCATCAAGCTGTTTGGTCCCTATTCTTTGCTAGGTTCATCTTCAACATTACATACCGTCCTGGCTCAAAGAAAACCAAAACAGATGCTTTGTCCCATATGCACCAATCAGATTCTTCAATTTCTGCACCTTCTGACCCTGAACCTATCTTGCCACCCAGAGTGTCTGTATCTGCCATTCAAAGGGACACAGATGAAGAAATTGAAAAGGCCTTAGTAAATAGTCTGCATTTTTTGAGCATCAAAGTTTTTTGAGTTTCAATCAGTCTGACATCTGGGTATCATCCACAATCTAATGGACAATGTGAGCGAAGTTCCTTCCTTTTATTTTAACAACTCCCCAGACTGGTCTAAGTTTCTTTTATGGGAAGAAATGGTGTAAAACTCTTTTATTAGTTCTGCTACAGGCATTTCTCCTTTTGAGTGTGTGCTGGGTTACCAGCCTTTGCTGGTGCCACGGACAGGCACCATCACTAATGCCCCCACTGTTGATGCCTGGATGCAGAGAAGTGAGAGCATTTGGGAGGAAACCGATCAGCGAATAAAGAAAGTGCTACAAAGGAATAAGGAAAAAGCCAAGCACCACAGATGCAAAACCCCCATCTATCAGCCTGGTGATAGTGTGGCCCTCTACCAGGGATTTCAGAGCTTCTGAGGGAAGTAGGAAGTTACTCCCTAAATACAAGTACTTAAACTTAATGTTTTGACTTATGAATTGGATTTGCCCCCCCAGGTTCAGAGTCTCACGTTCTTTCTTCCTGGATGAGGCTATGCTGGACGTCACACCGCCCCCTCAGGAGGAGATTGACGGATTGCCTGTGTTTGTCGTCTGTAGACTGCCGGACTCCCGGAGAGGTGGAGCTATACTCCAATACCTTGTGGACTGGGTGGGATACGGCCCTGAGGAGCAGTGTTGGGTTCCTCCCTGGGATGTATTGGACCCTGGTTTGATGGCAGACTTTCACAGTCATCACCTGGAAAAATCTGCTCCTTGACCTAGGGGTTCCAAAACTATGGGGTTTATCTTAAAGTTAAGACAGAATTTAGGAAATTTCATTATCTTTCATTATACATGGTGTGTATTTGTAGCAGGAGGTGGTTAAATTGTTACACCTCCTGTTTAACAAACACCCACTTTAAATTGTTGGGCGGGTCCTTGGCACACTATATCTGGGCAGGAGAACGCTGCCTGTAGGTGCGCTACCTGTTGTTCCCCCCCCTCTCCCTTTCGGGGCATTTTACTTCCGGGTCTACGGCATCCAGCGTGGCGGTGTTTGGCGTGGACGCATTTGATTCTCCTTTCTGGCTCACTCTTCAACGAGTATAAGGTACCCGTATTTTTGGGTTTTTGTATGGAAGGCTTCCAATGCGGGTTTTAATCATTAATCCGCTTCCGCGGTTTGTTATAGTGCCGTTGGCTTGCGGTGTTCTTGCCGGTGTTGGTGCTCTGCGGCTTTGCCGGCACAGTTTCACTTGCAGTTAAGTAAGAATAAGGGCTGTGCTGCGCCGCTGTGGCTACTACTTGCTGTGGCTGGGGGGCCTGTGTTCCTATCCTTCCTGCGGGGGAGACTGTTGTGCTGTATGCTGGTAGGTATACGCCCTGTTAATTTGTAAGCTGGACAGTATTTTGCGTTGACCATTTTAGCTGCTGTTGTGTGTTTTGCAGGTCTTCTGGCCAGAACTGTTTGCTGGTGTCTCCAGCTCTCTGGTGCTGCTGTTTTGTCTGGAGTTTACGTTTGGGATTCAGATTCCTGCTGTATTGCCATGGGTTGGCTTAGGACTGTTTTTGTTTCTTTAATTTTGGTTTATTTTATGTTTGCTTAGTAATATTGTCCTTTTCTAATTTGTTTCTCTGTCTGTTTATTTGTTTTTTTGTGATTTTTACTTTGTTCTAATTTGGCTCTTGGGCTGTAGTGTTGACTTGTTATAATTGCTTTTGTGTGTGTGTGTGTGTGTGTGTGTGTGTGTGTGTGTGTGTGTGTGTGTTTTATGAGGGTTATTGGACAGTGTTGTATGAGGGGGTAAGGACAGTGGCACTTATTAGCCAATGCTGTTAGCCTTCCTCCTCAAACCCTGGTGTAAATATTTTTGTTTTTTTCTTCTGGTTGGACAGGAGCAGTGGGCCAAAGTGGGAGGCAGACTGATCTGGGTGGCGGAGTCCCTTTTTCACCTTCTCTATAGTATAGAGCACTTTGTGTGGCGTTGAGGTGTGTAGTGTGATCACCTGTGGTGTGTAGTGTAGGTGTTCCCCCCCTCTACTCTCATACTTTCTTCTGCTGTGGTGAGCCCCTTAGTCCTGTTCCGTTTGCCACCAGAATTTTACGAAATTGTATATGGATCCATAGGATATTAAAATTAATTGTATTTGTGTCTTTTTATTGTGCCAGGGTCCAGTAGGGGGCTTGTGTCCTGACCTGTCTTGGGAAGGAGATTTTAAATAATCCTTAATAAACTTTGAAAGAACATTGGCATTACGTCTCTGTCCAAGTGTGTCGAACCAGCGTGTCCTTCTGCCTTGGGCTTATGTCCCAGGTATATTTCCTAGGGGTGAAATTCCCCTAGGTGGCGTAGTCGTGCTACTTAATTTACCCCTCCGCTCCGCCACATTTTGGCGTAGTCGGCAGGATTCACTTGCGAATCAGAGACGTAAGGTCCAATGTGTGTTTGTGGTGTTTTAGTTTAAATATTAAACTGTGTATTAGGTATATTAGAGACAAAACAGCAGCATTTACTTGAGGGATTGGATAGGTTCTTAACCTTATTGGTTGTTTGAGTTTGGTGTAGCACCCCCGGAGATGGAGGAGGAGATACAGCAGCTTAGAGACTTAGTGTTGCAGCTTAAGGCCGATAATGAGAGGCTACTTCAGGAAAGGGCTGCCGTTCCGACTGGGTCTGGTGTGGCTACCCCAGCTTCCCCTGTCGCGGCAAGTAATGCTCCGCCTGCTGGTGTTAGTACTGTCACAGAGCGTCTTGTGGTAGTGCCTCGTGATCGGAAGTGCCCTTTATTCAATGGTAAGTCTGGGATAAGTGTAGTGGAATGGATTGAGGAGATACAAGTGTGTATGCGGGCCCGTCATCTTTCTGTATTGGATCAGGCTTTCTTTATTTTTGACCATTTAGAAGGGGAAGCGAGGGAAGAAATAAAGTTTCGCTCGAGTGTGGAGAGAGGGGACCCAGTTAAAATTTTAGCCATTTTAAAAGATCTCTATGGTTGTTCCCAGTCTTATGTGACGTTACAGCAGGCATTTTTTTCACACAACCAGCAGGAAGGGGAAACCTTGCAGGAGTTTTCTTTAGCTTTACTGGCTTTAATGGAACCAGTAAAGCAGCATGCCCCAGAGGGACTGCTTAATGTAGGGGTTTTGCTTCGAGACCAGTTTGTGGAACATGTTTTAGATGGTGCTCTTCGTAGAGAGTTAAAGCAGTTTGTCCACCAGAGGCCTAATGCTACGCTGTTAGAGGTCCGTGGGGAAGCCATCCGGTGGGAGAGGGAGGGGCTGCCGGGGGGTGCTAGGGGACGTAGTTTTTCCCTACCATCAGCTTATGGTTTGCAGTATAGTGTGCAGGGAGGTTCCCGCCCAGCTCCTCTAACTGCTTCTCAGCCATCAGAATTGGGAGAGTTGAAGGATCTTTTGAAGCAGCAGCAAGAACAGCTCAATCGGTTAACTAGCACTGTTGCGGCTTTGCAGACGTCCTCTCGGTCTAGCTACCCTTTTCATCGGGAGCGTGTAATATGTCGGAGATGCCAACAGCCGGGTCACTTTGCATGGGAGTGTGATGGGGAACGTGTTCTTCCTCCATCTAGGCCTCCGCCTCAGAATGTGGCTAGACCACCTCGTTTTTCTCGGCAAATGGAAAACTGAAGCCCGCTGAGTTGCAGAGCCACAGCTCAGAGGGGGTGACTTTAGGCTCAACGGTGGGTACTGTATCTAGGCTGATGTCTTCCTGTCCAGTTGTTGATGTGTTAATTGGTGGGGTTGTGGTTTCTTGCTTACTGGATACTGGTTCTATGGTATCTACAGTAACCGAGAGCTTCTTCATACAGCAGTTTGAACCTTGGGGTCAGGACCATTTACAGTCCTGTCACTGGTTACAGCTTCGGGCCGCTAATGGGCTTGATATCCCCTATATAGGTTATTTAGAACTGGATGTAATGCTGTGTGGTAAGGTGATGTCTCGTTGTGGGATCCTGGTAGTGAAAGATCCTCCTGGTGCTTCTACTGTAGTCCCAGGTGTTTTGGGGATGAATATTATTAGCCGGTGTTATCAGGAGCTGTTTGGGTCACATGGCCCTTCCTTTTTTAATGTGCTCTCAGTGGTGCAGGCTCCTGTTCCGGTTATTCAGGCCTTACAGCATTGCCACCAGTCTGCAGCCCAGGTGCCCAGAGACCCCATGGGGCATGTAAAGGTGCGGGGGAGCCGGGCGTTGCGCATACCTGGTGGGGTAATGAAGTTGGTTGCCAGCACTTGTCCAGAGCTATCGGTTGGCCGTTCTGCGCTCTTTGAGCCTTCTGAGGTTGGCTTGCCTGCAGGTCTGTTGGCTTCTCCCTGTCTTGTCCATGTTGTCAGGGGCACAGTTTATGTTCCGGTAGTTAACGTAGGGACCACTGAAGTCCTGCTGTACCCGCATACTCGCCTTGGCTCTTTAAGCAGTGTTCAGGTTGTCAGTCTACCTTCTGGTGTTACTGAGGTCCGGCCCCTGACTGCCACAGTGTCTTCCCAAACAGTTGCTAGTTCTGTACAGAATGGAATGGCGGCAGTAGATCTGTCGGCTTTGACCGAGCTAGAACAAAAGGAGGTTCGGTCTCTCTTACAGAAGTACCACTCAGTTTTTTCAGCTCATGAGGGTGACTTGGGGTGTACGAACCTCATTGAACATGAGATTCCTCTGCTAGATGATGTTCCAGTGCGGCAGCGGTATAGACGCATTCCCCCGTCAGAGTATGAGTTGGTGAAGGCCCATATTGATCAGCTTCTTGAGGCTCGGGTAGTGAGGGAGAGCAGTAGTCCCTATGCTTCCCCCATTGTCCTAGTTAAAAAGAAGGATGGAAGTTTGCGCATGTGCGTGGATTATCGACTGCTTAATAGCAAGACATGTAAGGATGCTTTTCCTTTGCCGCGCATTGAGGAGAGCCTGGATGCACTTGCCGGAGCCCGCTGGTTTTCTACTTTAGATCTGGCCAGTGGGTATAATCAGGTTCCAGTGGCAGAACAGGATAAGCCTAAGACCGCTTTTTGTACACCTTTTGGCTTATTTGAGTGGAACCGGATGGCGTTTGGGCTGTGTAATGCTCCAAGCACTTTCCAACGGTTGATGCAACGGATGTTCGGGGACCAGCAGTATCAGTCCTGGCTTCTCTACCTTGATGATATTATTGTGTTTTCTTCCTCTGTTTCCCAACATGTGCAGCGATTGGAGGTTGTACTGGGGCGCCTCCAAAAGGAAGGCTTAAAGGCAAAATTGGGGAAGTGTGTCTTTTTCCAACAGGAAGTTGGTTATTTGGGACATGTCATTTCTAGTAGAGGAGTTTCTACGGACCCTGCTAAGGTTGAGGCGGTAGCACAGTGGCAGCGTCCTCGGAATGTGTCAGAGCTGCGTTCTTTTCTAGGGTTCGCCAGCTACTATAGGCGCTTTGTGGAGGGATTTGCTCAATTGGCCGGCCCTCTGCATAAGCTGGTGGCTGCACTCCTGAGTACAGAGTCTAAGAAGGGTTCCAGACAGGGTCTGGGAGCAGCCTGGACTTCCCAGTGCGAGCAAAGTTTTGAGGCCTTGAAGGCAAAGTTGGTTTCCTCTCCGGTGTTGGCCTTTGCAGACTTTTCATTGCCCTTTATTTTAGAAATTGATGCCAGCCATAGTGGCCTTGGCGCTGTGCTCTCCCAAGAGCAGGAAGGGCAGGTTCGTCCAGTAGCTTATGCCAGCCGAGGTCTTCGGCCCCCAGAGCGCAATATGGTTAATTATAGTTCTATGAAGTTGGAATTTCTTGCGCTAAAGTGGGCCATGACAGAGAAATTTCGCGAGTACCTTTTGGGGCAGAAGTGTGTGGTATACACTGACAACAACCCATTGAGTTACCTTCAGTCTGCCAAACTGGGAGCCACAGAGCATCGATGGGCAGCGCAGCTTGCGGTTTTTGACTTTGAGATCAAGTATCGTTCAGGCCGTAGTAATAAAAATGCAGATGCACTGTCCCGTCAGTATCTGTCAGGCCCCAGTTTGGCAGAACATGTTCTTCCAGGTACCTCTGTCCCGTTATTAGTCCAAAAGGCCTCCCAGGTGGATTCAGAGGTGGTGGCAACTCAGGCTTTGGTCTCTGCGCTACCAGGTAGTTCTTCCCAGGACATTTGTTCCTTGCAGGACGCAGATCCTCTTCTTAAAGAGGTTCTGGTGTTTTGGAGGAAGCAGGTCCAGCCCTCCTCCACCGAGAGGCGTAAGGTATCTAGACCAGCAATGGCGCTGTTGCGCCAGTGGGGCCGGTTGGTGGAGAGAGAGGGGGTGTTGTATCGTCGGGTGTTTCGTCCCGATGGAGGAGAGGAGTATCTTCAACTTATCTTGCCTGCGGTTCTTAAGCAGGAGGTATTGAAACACCTGCATCAGGAACACGGCCACCAGGGTATTGAGCGGACTACAGAGTTGGTAAGGCAGCGGTGTTACTGGCCTGGGATGTTTACGGACATCAAACAGTGGTGCCAAGAGTGTGAACGGTGCCAAGTTGCTAAAGATTCAGGGCAGGTACCCCATAGTTTTATGGGGCATTTGTTGGCATCCAGGCCAAATGAAATCTTGGCCATAGATTTCACCATGTTGGAGCCATCACGGAATGGGATGGAAAATGTCCTGGTAATGACTGATGTATTTAGTAAATACACAGTAGCAGTCCCCACTCGTGATTAGCGAGCTTCCACTGTGGCACAGGTCCTGCTGATGGAATGGTTTTATAAGTTTGGTGTCCCAAGTCGGATTCATTCCGATCAAGGTAGAAGCTTTGAAAGCGCTTTAATTTATCAGCTCTGTTGTTTATATGGGGTTGAAAGGTCTCGGACGACCCCATACCATCCTGCGGGTAATGGGCAGTGCGAGCGTTTTAACAGAACCCTGCATAACCTTTTGCGTACCCTACCAACCTCTCGGAAGCAGGACTGGGCTTCCCACCTGCCACAAGTAGTTTTCTGCTACAATACTACCCCTCATCAGGGTACGGGCGAGTCTCCTTACTTTTTGATGTTTGGCCAGGAACCTAGGCTCCCTGTAGACTTTTTATTGGGTCAGGTGCAGGATCCTATGCCTGGGGGGATTCAGGATTGGGTGTTGGAGCATCAGGCCAGACTTAAGTTGGCATTCGAAGGGGCTCTTGAGCGGTTGTTGGTAGCGGGGGGTGTAGTTTACGTTTGGGATTCAGATTCCTGCTATATTGCCATGGGTTGGCTTAGGACTGTTTTTGTTTCTTTAATTTTGGTTTATTTTATGTTTGCTTAGTAATATTGTCCTTTTCTAATTTGTTTCTCTGTCTGTTTTATTTGTTTTTTTGTGATTTTTACTTCTGTTCTAATTTGGCTCTTGGGCTGTAGTGTTGACTTGTTATAATTGCTTTTGTGTGTGTGTATGTGTGTGTGTGTGTGTGTGTGTGTGTGTGTTTTATGAGGGTTATTGGACAGTGTTGTATGAGGGGGTAAGGACAGTGGCACTTATTAGCCAATGCTGTTAGCCTTCCTCCTCAAACCCTGGTGTAAATATTTTTGTTTTTTTCTTCTGGTTGGACAGGAGCAGTGGGCCAAAGTGGGAGGCAGACTGATCTGGGTGGCGGAGTCCCTTTTTCACCTTCTCTGTAGTATAGAGCACTTTGTGTGGCGTTGAGGTGTGTAGTGTGATCACCTGTGGTGTGTAGTGTAGGTGTTCCCCCCCTCTACTCTCATACTTTCTTCTGCTGTGGTGAGCCCCTTAGTCCTGTTCCGTTTGCCACCAGAATTTTACGAAATTGTATATGGATCCATAGGATATTAAAATTAATTGTATTTGTGTCTTTTTATTGTGCCAGGGTCCAGTAGGGGGCTTGTGTCCTGACCTGTCTTGGGAAGGAGATTTTAAATAATCCTTAATAAACTTTGAAAGAACATTGGCATTACGTCTCTGTCCAAGTGTGTCGAACCAGCGTGTCCTTCTGCCTTGGGCTTATGTCCCAGGTATATTTCCTAGGGGTGAAATTCCCCTAGGTGGCGTAGTCGTGCTACTTAATTTACCCCTCCGCTCCGCCACATATTACTAAATAAAATATGTGACCTAAAATTATTAATATTAATTCTTATATTAGTCTTAGTCTAACTTTGCATTGTAACTGTTGTAAGCAAATGATGGTGAAGTTCTTCTGTCCCTTCTTCTGTAAAACTCATGCAGAATCACCATTTAAAGTCAACACAAACCAAACAGGGTAACAATTTACAATACTGTTTCACAGTTAATAAGTAACTAATCAGGAACTAATCAGGAACAAATGAGTAGTTCTGCTACAATTAACTACTTTTAACTACCAAGGACTACTAGTTAACTACTTAGTAGGTAATAACGAACTAATGATTAGGGTGGCTTACTATTAACTAAGCAAGTCCTGAGTCTCATAGAGAATTACTTAGTAACTATGGTTTCTTACAATAACTACTCATAAATTACAGATCATGAATTGCTAATGAATTGTTCAGTAGCTCAGTCTGACAAGGATCCTGCTGAACTTCTAACAGTAGTGAAATACACTGCACAGTGTACAGTCTCTACAATATAATGGATTATACCCTCCATTTCTATTCACAGAAACAGGTATCCTTAAAAAAGCCTGGGACATCACACTGGTGTGACTGTTGTCCCTCATGTGTTTGTTTAGATTAGAAACCTTAAAATGATAACGCGCATCTTCATATTTGACTGTGTGAACCAATTTGCACATCCTACAAATGGAACAACTGCTAAAACACTTTAGTATTCAGTATATTAGTCTGCTTACATTTCATCTTTAGAAAACGCCATTCTTTTCTGCAGCAGCACATGTGCCAGTGTTTCTTCTGAACAGTATTTCTCGTTTAATGTCCTTTTAGGGTCAGTTGATGAGAGGGCTCACAGAAATATCTGAATGTGTATGTGTCCTGCCTTCAAATTCACTTGGTTCTACATATTACCAAGTGATTATGAAATTACTGTCTGTTAGATAATGAATGAGATGCTGCTGTTCTTCATCAAGAGCTAATGATTATCAGGAACAATGTAAAATGAAGCAATGATAACTCTATATTTATGAACTAGAAGTTTCTGATGATGAGGAACAGTATAAAATTAAACATATAACTCACTGCTAATGAACTAGGAGTTAATGATGATCAGGAACAGTATTATAAAGCAAAACACATGGTAACTCATTACTAATGAACTAAGAGTTAATAAAGGTCAGTAACAGTATTGTAAAGTGAAACATGGTAACTTGTTATTAATGAACTAATTATAATACAGCCAACTGAGATCCAATGTCCTAAGTCTAAGGCTCAATCCCATTTCTTCTTTTTACCCCTACCCCTTGTTTTTGAGTGTCACCCTAACTCCTTGAAACTGAAGGGGTAGTGGTTGAAATCTTGCTTTATGAAATGGGACAAACCTCAAAAACAAACAAACAAACAAACAAACAAAACAACTTCATTAAGAGCTACTAGCGCTCCTCTGTAGCTCCGTAGGCAACCCTACCCGTCTTCAGTGACAGCTCTATCTCAACAAGAATCGGGATACCCTACCCCTAGACATGGGGTTAGGGATGAAATGTGATTGGGCCTAAACAATATATATCTGACTACAATAAGAAGTGTGCATAAGCCGAAAAAATACAGAATCTAACAGCAGATTACTGCTTTTTTAAAAGTGTTTGAACAATAAAGATCAAATCAATATTCAATAGTCATAAGTATGCAGGTTGTATTTCATTAGTTTAAATGTATCGACAATCAAATTTCTAATTTGATGCAGTGATTTCACTCAAATATGAATTAAAATGCTTAATGGGGCTAATGGTCCATTATCGTTTCCAAGATACGTTATAGGCTGTTAAAAACGATACAGCGCGATTCTAATTGTGTGGTGGGGCTGGGCAGTATGACAATATATATCATTATCGTGATAAATTAGGTGACAATACAACAGTTTGCTTTTCTGAACATATTGTGGATATCTAAGTAGTTGCAGACACTGACCACCAACATGTTTTATTATAAAGAGAGTAAAATGATCCAGTATAACTAAATTTAGTGCCACATGGTTATGAGAAATACTGAAAAAAAAAATATATCAAAATGTTGTTGTTCAAAATGTTTGATGTTTTTTTTTTTTGACGTTGCCTTACTCATACTTTTTCCTCTGTTCCTGCCGATCAGATGTCTGGAAAAAAATATATATTGTGACAATGTGTGTATCACTGTCACGCAGTCGACTGGGGAGTCGGACTTCATCTCTCGGAGTGCTCGGGGAGATCACGTGACGGACCACGCGAACCCGGACTCAATCTTAGCAAGACTTCAATACCCAGGAGTCCGAGACAGATCACGTGGTTACACGCCACCCCCCCCCCCACCAAACACCACCACCACCACCCCCCACCCTGCACCTGTCAGCGATCACAGTCGCCTGAGTATTGATCACAGACTTCAGTCCCAGCCTGTTGTTAGCATTTTTGCGAGGTATTGTTAGATTCAATTCCTGAGCGTTCTTGCACTATTGTGTTTCGACCTTTCGCCAAGTTTGACCCGTTCTCGATTCCTGTTTTGCCCTTTTGCCTGCCTGCACTGTACTGTGTTATGAGTTTGGACTGAACTTTGACTACGATTTGTGTTTTCTCCCTCTTTGGATTTTCCTGGTTGCTTTTGTTATTAAACCACATAACGTCTCACCCGCGAGCGTCTGCTATTCTGTCCGCACGTTACAATCACGACAATTTATTGAAGTATCACTATATTTTTGTCACATGGTCTGGCAAAAAATATGTGATGAGCAAAAAACTCAGCATTTCAAACAGAGGTCAAAAGAACTCAGCACCTCGCTGTGTAGCTTCTTCAGAGACCACTCAAACTAACATTCCATAATTGACCAAAACTGCAAATGGTCATTGAAAAGACAAAAGCAGAATCACACTAGATTCTTTCATATTAATTAATTAAATCAGGTCTCAAGCATGTGAGCTACAGTAAAATGTTCATTGTTGAAAGTGTTATATTCATCAAACATAGCTGTCCTTATATGCTAGTGGTGTTTATACAGTGTAAACACCTCTGTTCTGCTCATGCAGGTGCACGAAAGGGAATTCCACAGATTTTTCAAAATGTTTTCGTTAACCATCATTAACCCTTGTGTGGATTTGATGTGTGTGTTACTCAGTGGTCTGCTGGACAGACCACATTATTGCTTGTTTAAATTAACACAGTCATAACAGTTTATGTAAAAATACCAGATATTTAAAATATTACAAGTGTCCAGCGTAGGGTTCTCCTTTAGCAGCTGTAGCCAGTCAGCAGCCTAAGTTTTTCACCCAGGCCAAGTAGGAGAAATGTGAAAACCACATATATCCATTTTTTTTTGTTGATTTTTAGTTTTCTAGATCAGTTCAACACACCGGCTGTCATTTACGTTGTGTAGAAATTTCATGATGAATGGACCAATAGAAATGCTCTAAAATCTCTTGGAACAAAATCTCTTTACATTAACTTACACTGAAAGGTAAGAGTGTTTTTCCTGTCCCCTGTAAAGTTGTATTTTGGAGATAGTTGTTTTTCATTGGACAGCAATATGTTCTTAACAGAAAATGAGCAAAGGCCAAGAATCTAAAGTTGAAATAATAATAAATCACATAATTTTTCTTTTGGTAAACATTGAAAATGGGTCCCACAGACCTGACACACACACCAGGTTACACACACAAGGGTTAAAATGTAAACAGTCGTTCAGAGCAGTTTGGTGTGAAATGCTCTGTTTTAGGGAAACTTTCTGAGTGAGAAATGTTCACAGTGGTGGTGATAGGAACCAGATGTCTGTTGTGTTTCATGCTTCTTAAAGGTTAGCTTCTACATTTAATGATTATACATATGTTGTCTGATGCCTGAGACAGAGGCGAAATACAACCCAAAGCTTTTCCTACTATATATATATATATATATATAAATCACAAGCAACATTTAGCTTCACTACACATTGTGTAAACACTGTGACCCCTGGTTCCTACCACCACTGTGGAGAAATCAGCCAGTACATTTCTCTATAATGATCCATTTCACATCAAACCACTCTGACTTACTTTGTTTACATCTCAATGGTTGAATTACACAGCAATTTTGAAAATGCAGTGGAATTTCCCCTTAACTCCATGATCCTCTTTTGTTTTTGCATGTTGCACAAGCAGCCATACAGTCCTTTGGGGTTACTGCGAACAAGGTTAGTGCCTGGATTAGCAGTAATAAAGACTGATGCAATGAGACAGCAGAGTGATAAACACCATCTTCTTCACATTCTTTTCTCCACAATCTTCACAAACATCTGGATATCTTGGGCCAGCAACTCTGGTTCTTCCATGGCAGCAAAGTGGCCACCTCTGGCCATGAGGGTGTAAGTCACAAGCTTGTGGTACTTCTGCTTGACCCACAGCTTAGGAGTGTGCATCAGCTCATTGGGGAAAACAGCCACTCCAGTTGGAACAATAACCGGGATCCTAAAGGCAGAAGAGACAAGCAGGACAGTGAGCGTGTTTACACGCACTTAATAACCTGATAACTGCAGAAAATCAGATTCTGTTAGTAATCCGATCAAGACATTTACATGTACTTGAGTAATCAGATAATGGGGAAACTCTGGTTCTATATGAGTCAGACAGTAATCAGATTTCTGCTTTACAACCAGCCAATAAACTCACAGAAGACATGACATTAACATAATGTAAGACCTGATGTCTGATTTTATCAGCTCCACTTACTCTATAGGTGAACTTTGTAGTTCTACAGTTAGAGACTGTAGTCCATCTGTTTCTCTGATACTTTACCCTGTTCTTCAATGGTCAGGAACCCCATGGACCCTCATGGCAGGTGCAATTTGGGTGGTGGATCATTCTCAGCACTGCAGTAACACTGACGTGGTGGTGGTGTGTTAGTGTGTATTGTGCTTTTACGAGTGGATCAGACACAGCAGTGCTGCTGAAGTTATACCTGATCAGTGTATGAACATACATAATGTAGAAAATAAAGAATATTTAAATCATTCATTTCGTCAAGCATGTATTTGGTTTCACTTTTGGAGTGACGCTGCTCACTTATTTCCAGTCTGTTTTTGTTCATGCTCAGACTGAGAAATCCAAAAGAAATCAGAGTAAAAGTTCACATGAACTGAGAAATCTGAGCAAAAATCCAGATTTCCAGAGGGGAGCGTGACCACCTGAATAATCAGATAACTGCAGAAATTAGACAATGATCAGATTATTAAGTGCATGTAAATGCACTCAGTGAAGGGATTCTTGAAAAGCTGCCAGAAGTCCACCCCAAATGGACAGCTTTCATCAGTATTTACATTTCAAAGACTCTTCTGGGGGCTTGGACCTGGATTTTCTCTTTTCTTTTTCTTTCTGTCATACTGATTGTTCTGTAAAGCTGCTTTGTGACAACACCTGTTATAAAATAAACTTTTCTTGCTTACTTCCAGGTCGGGAGATGTTCTCCACAAACTTACTTCTGAAAGAACAGTTTAGTCATGATAAAAGACAAAGGAACTCTTGAGTTTGGTTAGAGGAGCAGAAAGTGTGGAACAAGCCCTTGGAGAAGGGTTTTGGGGGAGAGACTGGGCCACGGGTGCTAGCGTTCTCTCTCGTATCTTCTTAATAAACCCATCTATGTTTCTTCAAACCACTGTGAAGGTTAACCTGCTTCACAGCATTGCATAACAAATTCAGCTATAATTAAAAGTATCATGCCATCCAGAATCTTAAGGCTTAAGGCTAATTTACTGTCTGTTATTCCTTTAAATAAAGGTCAGTGTGAGATGCAAACAAAAATCACCCTACTACATGTTACCTGCATTAATGCACTTTTTAAATGGAAACTGATCAAATCCTTCCACTGGCTTACTTTGAATGTGGCTGATCAAGTCCTTTGCCAAAGTTCTCCTTGTAGAAACGCATGGACGAAATGATGGAACAGCTGGTCCAGTAGATCATCACGTTTGTCAGCAGGTCATCCAGTGAGAACTTTCTGTGGGGGAAGTGAATGCTCATTATATATGCTGGTAAAATACTGTGTAAAGCTCAGATTCTTGGTCTTTGCTCATTTTCTGTGAAGAACATATAAAATAACCCATTTTCAGTGTCTTAACTCTGTTCACCTTCCCACACATTTATATTACACACGTTGTGTTGGGCTGAACCTGCGGGGAGTAAAAGTGTGGAGGTGCTGTGTCCTTCATCTGTTCTCCTACTACATGGCCTGCTGTTACTGTGTGTGTGTGTGTGTGTGTGTGAGGGTGGACAACATGGATAGGCTGCTGACTGGCTACAGCTAATAAAGGAGAACCCTATGCTGGACACTGGTGATATTATAAACATCTGGTATTTTTTACATAAATTGTTATGGCTGTATTGAACCAATTATGCGGTGGGTCCAGTAGACCACTGAGTACCAAACACATCAACACCACACAAGGGTTCCTGCACATCCTTTTAGCGCTGAATGGTCTTCTCACAGTGGATGGACAGAAACACCTGTGGATGTTTTCAGATCTGAAGCAGCTTGATTTTTTTCTCTCTCGCAAAGAAGTACCATTCATCTCATCAGTGTTTTAGTGGTCTACCAGTTGTTAATATTCACATTTTTCCATATCAGTCGGTCATCAGGGCCCCCCATGGGTCCATGTGGTCCATCCATTCATCCATTTCCTTTTACGTTTCCCTTCCTTATGCAAGTAGATTTTCTTATATCTACCCACCTCAGATATGTTTCCTAAATAATGAACTTTTTTTTAACTGTTTTGACTGGAAATTAAAAAAAATAAAGGGTGGTCTTTTGTGCACAGCACTCCGTATAAACATCAACAGGCCACAGGACCTGAAGGACTAACCTTTCAAGTCCTCCATCCTCAAGGTTTGTGAATTCATGATCAGTCCAGGTGGAAAACTTCTCTAGAATGTAGGCAGCCAGACCAACAGGGGAGTCATTCAGTGCACGTCCTGTAACACAGAAACGGCATGAATTGCCAGAATGTTAAAAAAATCTACTTAAAATGAACCTGAAACTGAAACTTATCTTTTTTTTCTTGTTAATTCATTTCCCTGGTCATATTAAGCACAATTCATAACATCTCATTTGAAAGGCAACAACTCTAATAAACACTCTCACTCAGAAATATATACAGAGGAAAAACGTGTTTTGATTTCTGATTCATGGCCTTTATAAATACCAGCCCCACTGTGTCTAACATTAGAGCAGAGATGCTTTAAAAGATCCACTGAAATTCTAAATTTGGACTTTCAGATTCACCGAAAATGCTTTGTTTCTTACCTGCGGTGTCAGGTTTGGTGGCTTGTATGTGCAGGTATCCTGTCTCCTTCACAGCGTCCACCACTAGTTTCTGCACACAGGGGAAGGTGCGCTTAATGTCGTGCTCACTGAAGTCAAAGAGTTTGGGGAAGTGCCGACCCAGAAGCACAGACATCATCATCGTCAGGCTTGGTTTGGCAGGAGGTGCAAAGTTGACATGCAGACCCTTTACAGTTCTGAAATAAGTTTAAAAACATACTAGGTAAAGACCATGAACATTTTTCTACTTGTTTACTTTGATGTTTGTTTTATTATGGATGGATGTTTCTTTTATTATTATACATCCTTTAGATAACTATGATCATGTGGATATCTTATGTTCAACTTTAGTTCAGACGAGAACAAAGTAGTTTTCAGTCCACTTTCTTGGCTGATGCTGCGGTTACTCACACTGTTATGCAAACAAAAATGTTATTTTAAAATTTTGAGACACGTTCAGTTGTCGCAACGAAATGTCAAGGCAGATAATCACACACAAAAGCCAAAAGATGACTTTTTTGGTCAACTAAGCTAAAACCTCTAAACGATGTACAGTGTGATTTTACTTACAGCTCTAATCATCAGCCTGGTTTAAACTCAGCAAGACTCAGCAGCTATACAAACATCGAAGCTGAGGCTGCTGCTGTGTCCGTTATCCAGAAACCGTTTAAAGCATTAAAAATAAAACATTTAAACAATTTCTCAGGGAAATATTAATGAATACACAGGCCGTGGTATAGATAATTAGTTTTAAACTTCTGCACATCGTTCTGTTCAAGCCTGAATATTTTTTCCACTGAAAAACTCATGTTAAAGCGATGTGTGCATTAGTTATTTGTTACCAGAAAACCTGTAGAGAGGAAAATTACGGCTCCGTAACATCTTCCGGGTTTCTCAAACACTAGAGGGCATTCCCAAGTGAGTCCAGAATTAATGGGTTAATGTGGAGCATTTGAGTAAAATCGCAGTTTATAAATGCGTAAACAATTTTATATAAATTATTTATTTCCTGAACACTATACAGCATAAAACATTTTAACACTGCTGTTATATTTTTAAGAGCTTTTGAGCTCAACTTATAAAAGTTCAAAACGGCTCCTTGTACGTTCATGACATCTGTTGAGCTGCTCCGCTCGCCAACCAATCAGCACTCAGTAGCAGTGATGTTAGCGCTCTGCTACCCAAAACCTGTTTGCTGTAAAAAAGGGAAACAGGTGAGTTTTCTTTGCTTTTTTTTTTTTAGTAAAACACATCCTTCTACTTTACCAAAACTAAAGTAAAGTTCTGTGCAAGTGATTAGAAACTATTTTAACTTAGTTTTCAGCCGCTTCATTTACCGCCATTCATTGAGGACTCGCTTGTGGGCGCCCTCTGCCGTTTTGCAGTCCTGTTTTGATACAACGGGGGAAGTAGGAAGTGGCCAGGCTCCTCATGAACTGACTCTGGTTGTTACTAGTTACATGACGTACTGATCTGCAGTGCAACCAAATTTAATGAAAGGATTGTTTAAACGAACTAGTGTAACTAAGGACTTAGTAAAGACTTTAAGCACAAACCCAGTCCAGATGCACTTACATGCACTGTGCTTACTCAGATGGCCTGTTATGGAACTGTATTCTGTCTTACTTGGGCTCCAGCTGAGCCATGTTAGTGGTGATAAGCCAGCCCCAGTCTCCTCCCTGAACGTAGAACTGGCTGAAACCAAGCCGCTTCATCAGCTTATGGAACACTCGTGCCGCACATACAGAGTCAAAGCCTGATTTAAATGACAAAACAATATTTGTAAGACAAACATTCTGAAACTGTAAGAGCTTAGTAAGTATTAAGGAGTGAATATGAGCGAGTATAACAAGGTGGGTGGAATACAGACATTAAACAGTGTCTGCTGTATATAAAAAAACGTGGTTGGTATAGTGTAGTGGGTAACACCTCTCCCTCCCCAGACAAGCACCCTACACTATATCACTAAGGATCCTTGGGCAAGACTCCTAACACTAAATTTGCCTACCTGTGTAAAACGATCAACTTGTAAGTCACTCTGGAAAACAGTGTCTGCCAAATGCCATAAATGTAAACAGAAAACCAGAAACAGATACAGAAAGTAGAGATAGTGAGTTTATATACCTTTCTTATGTGGTGCCTCTGAGAAGCCATAGCCAGGTATGGATGGACAGATGACTTCAAAGGCGATGTCCTCAGGGCTAGCTGGCTCAGTGAGGAGGGGCAGAATGCCGTAGAACTCATAAAAGGAACCAGGCCAGCCATGCACCATCATCAGAGGTACACTGCGCACTCCCTCTGGCAGGTTCTTGGGCTTTGCATGGACGTAGTGGACATCAATACCTTGTGTTACAGATGTTAATGAAACATGATTAATCTGTGATTAAATACTTTACTATTTCACCTTATTAAGCATGAAACCATCTTAAGTGTGTATAAATCCTATTGGAAGCCAAAAAGCATGTTTCTTTTCAAAACAAACGGTTTTCCAAAACATGTTTGTGTTTATTTCTATTTCTTTCTCTAACAATTGTGTTTTTGGAGATGAGTGAAAGAGCATCAAGGAGGGTCTATGATGTAGTTCGCCATTTTCAATGGATGATTGGTGGGTGTGCTGGGAAAGCGAGGTCAAATATGATATTATTGGTTAATATTACCTTTCCCTGTTCTCTTGTACACAGTGACGTAATTGAAAATCAGAAGACTTTTTGATGGACATTATGATAGAAAGTTACAGGACAACAGTCAAACTATATGATATAAACCAATCCAGTCAGCACTGTTTTTTTTTGTTTGACCCAATTGTTTTACCCAAATTACTTTTCTCATCAATTTTCTCCCCCTGTCCAATTCTACTTGGTAGTTAGGTCTCCCCATCTCATGATTCTACCAAGCTGGGAGGGTGGTGTGTAATGTGTGGTTGCTAGCCTTGTGCTGAAAGGTACAGGGAGGGGACCCAACCCCCTTGAGAAAACGAGGCCAATTACACTCTCTTGGAGTCCTGGACACAGATGGCTGTGGCATCACCTGGGATCCCAAACAACAGGGCCAATGCTTAGAGAACAGCGCCACTTGGGAGACCAAACAACACCGCTAACACGTAGACAAAGCCAGTCACAAATAATTTATGACTCATGTCATTGACTCAAATTTCCCTGCCATCCAAAACGATGGTACAGGACATGTTTTTTAATGGGTACATGCACCTCTGAACAAGTCCAATTGAAAAGAACAGCCACTAATGCCTCTCTTGAGCTATTACAGTACCTTACTGATAGAAACAGCTGGGTCCTCCAGTGCAGTAAACCTATAATAAGACAGCAGTTTTTTTGCACATAGATATGTTTGAACTGGATTCATTATTTGGAATTTGGGGGCAACATACAGATAAAGCTCATTATTTGGGTATTTTAAGAGGGGTTGCTGACTCCAGTGCTGGGAAAACACTGCCCTACAAAGTTTCAGCTTTTCTCTGCCTCAACACTCCTGCTCATCACGCCCTTCATGAGCTGGATCACTTCTGTTGGGGGCAGAGAATCCCTGAAACTGTGCCGAACTGTGGGTCCCCAGGACTGGAGTTCAAACTCAATGTTTTATGGTACAGCAGATCTGTCTCCTTACAATCAGTGTGAATAACTGCAATGATGTAAAGAATAAAGCTGCCTGTGTAACCTTCCTGAACACCCACACCATCCCAAACACAGTATGCTGGTGCTAGAACTCACCTTCAATTGTGGTTTTGAAGTGCGGGTATCTGTTCAGCTTGTCCACCTGTTTCCTCCAGTCAAAGTCGTTCCTCCAATATGAAACTACCTTCCGCAGGTAGCTGGAGTTGAAGCCGTAATGAAACCGGCTGTCTTCTAGAGAGGGGAACGAGCGTGTCTGATCAATTCTGCGATGCAGGTCCTAAGAAAGAAAGAACAGAGATGGTTAGAGTTAACAGTGCATAGAGATCAGGATCATTATTGTTATGCACTAAAGTCACTACAGCAATGAAAAGATTTTTCAGAGACTTTGCTTTGAGGTCGGTAGGTTAATCAATATTGCAATAAGTTACAACACAATACACTTTTTTGAGTGCACTGCAGGTATTTTAAGTATTTCTATAACTGTCTGCTTGCAGGCTTAATAAAAAATAGAATTTAAACCACCTGTAGGAGGATTCGAGTATAATCATAATCATCATTTTTGTTTGTTTGTTATGCATTTTCTTACTAGGTCCTACTTTTTTCTTACTATTGGCAAATTATTTTACCTTCAGTTTTTCTGTACTTAAGTGCTTTTAAGTGGTTTAAGTGCATTGTTTTGCAACTTGTCTGTAAACCTCAGAAAAGCAAATTACCATCATATGTACTGCTTGTGAGTTCAGACCATGCCTTTAACATGGTGGTGGTAGTATGAGGGAAGACTGATTGAAGGAGGGGGGAGCTCTGAGAACTTGGGTTGGAGTTCTGGGCAGCTTCTGCCTGTAGCTAGAAGGCCAGACCCCCTCATGGCTGTAATAGGACTGATGCAGGACTGAAGAACAGGGAGGAGATGGGGTGGCGGTAGGGTATTGCGAACACATTGCCACAGGATTGGAAGGTGAGAATGCAAATTTATAGGCATAGACTGGAAGAAGGAAGGGTTTCAAAGATGTTCTTCCGGTTACATTATTACTACATTAATATAATATTGACTAACCCCTATTTAAATCTGACTGCAAGACTGCTTTAATTATAGTTAATACAAAATTACAAATTTAATGGAGTTTCCAAATTACTCTGCTCAGGTCATATAAATAAAAGACTACACGGACCAATGGACTCAGAGCAGATACTCAATTTAAAATCTTACACCTGACCCACTCACGTGCCGTATTATTCAGCCCCCCTCTGATCAAGCAAACCTCCTAAACCAGGGGTGTCAAGTTCAACCATTAAAAGGGCCATATTAAAAAAATTGTGGGCCAGAGAACGTCTGTGTTTTGACATGACTGTTAAATTTTGCTATGTTCTGAACTGGCCACTGTTCATTAAAAATATGCCAAAATATCAATATCAAAATAAGGGCAGTAGTAGTGAACCTTGAAATATTACATAATCAATACTTGAAATATTAAAAAATAAATAAATAAACAAATAAATATATGAACAGGCTTCAGTACAGAACATTATGCACATTACAATAGACTGTATTACATTACGCACATTGTGCTATAGAGCATGCTGGGAACTGAAGTGCGGCGCATTGTGAAACGGGCTAAGTTTTATAGAAAACGAAAATAATTTTGCGGGTCAGATAGGATTATGATAACGAGCCTGATTTGGCCCCCGGGCCTTGTGTTTGAGACATGGGTTCTAAACCTTCTCACCTCTAGTTGTTCTTGAGTGGTCTCCACTCTGAAGGGCCGAATGCTGTCATCTTCAGGACTTACTAATGGCGTTCCCACACCCCACCACCCATCCTGCGTTTTCAATGACTCCTGCTTCTTCTTCAGAAGCACCACAGCGATCACCACCCCCAAGACCACTGCCCCGGCCAACTCCACATACATGATGTGAGCACCTGGGGGACATAAAGAATGTTACCAAACGTGACACTATTCACAAGTACAATGCTGTCAAAACCTCGTTATTCAGTAACGCTGCCATGTGATGTTATGAATACTTGTTAGTGGGGCTGAACAATTTATAGAAAATATCTAATTGCGATTTTTCGGACTAATATTGTGAAAACAATTTAAACTGCAATTTTTTTTAATTGAGATTCAGGCCTGATTTTTTTTGGCCAAGAAGACCAGAACATCCATCTTTTTCGGATTGAGGCTCAACCCCTGAATGTAGTGTGTCAAACTGCCAGTAAGTTGTGGTTGTGATGTCACAACACATGGAGGTTTGGTTGCCTCACCTACTGACATTCCCAAACTCTTATTAGGCCCCGTTTCCCCTCTGAAAACTTAAAAGTAGACAACAGTTTTATACAGAACCATAAACACTCAAAGAACCTTTTGCATGGTAAAATGGTTCTTCAGATTGATGGAGAATGTGTTTTATGTTGTTCTAGGTAGAACCTTTTTGAAAAGAGTTCTCTATTGGACCAAAATGTTCTTCTATTGTTAGAAGCTTGACATCAACAAGCAACAAAGGAACAGTACCAGAACCCTTTTTGATGCTATACAGAACCATTATATGGTTCTATATGGAATGACTGTCTGTACTAAAGGACCATCTTTTTAAGAACCTTAAAGAACTATATTTTAAGTGTCGGCTATAATTAAAGAAAACTGCAGCTCTTGCGATTTGAAATTTGCACTGCCTTAAATTTCGATATAAAAACAATTAATCGTTAATGGAACCTTTGAGTATTCTAAGACATTGTGACAAAGTACGTTTGCCAGTACGTTGTCACATTGTTGTCAGATAACGTTGTCACAACTTTCTGAGGAATTGCATTTTAACGTTATGCCAACATTGTGGGCATCAAAACAACAGGTGGCCACAACACTGTCACAATGTAGCTGTGTTTGCAGGGAAAGAACCATATTTGAAAAAGATTTGTCAGTGTGAAAAACATTTTAAAGGTCTGAAGAACCTTCACATAACGTTAAGAATATATACCAACTTAAGTTTTCTTCCTAGAGTCTTCACACCACGTGGAGGCTCTTTAAGCATCTTATTTACAAACTGTTTTCTAAAGAACCAAAAACTGAAAGATTTTCTGGGCATCTAAAGGCGTTTTTTTTATGGCATCTTGCGAAGAACCCATCTTAGCACCACTGTGCATATCTTGTCTTTGACTTCTATTTAACTAAATATCAATAAAACTCAATAATTAATTTTCAATAGAAACTTAAAATTAACTTTATCCTAACTTTACCTTCCACCCAAAACCTCTTACTAATCCTAACTTAGAATTTACAACCATTTGTCACTGTGAAATTAGACCTCTGCATTTAACCCATCCATGCAGTGAAACACCCACATACATGCACACTAGTGAACACACACACTAGGGGGCAGTAAGCACACTTGCCCAGAGCAGTGGGCACAGTGGCGTGGTGAGTAGCGCTGTCGCCTCACAGCGAGGAGGGTCTGGGTTCGATTCCCCGGCCGGGCGACCAGGGTCCTCTCTGTGTGGAGTTTGCATGTTGTCTGCGTGGGTTTCCTCCGGGTTCTCCGGTTTCCTCCCACGGTCCAAAGACATGCAGTCAGGCCAATTGGACATGCTAAATTGCCCCTAGGTGTGAGTGACTGTCTGTGTCTGTCTGTCTGCCCTGCGATGGACTGGCGACCTGTCCAGGGTGTATCCTGCCTTCCGCCCGAAGACTGCTGGGATAGGCTCCAGCACCCCCCTGCGACCCTGACGGAGAAGCGGCTTAGAAAATGGATGGATGGATATATATATATATATATATATATATATATATATAGTGATTTAGTTAAGTTCAGTATTATATGTAGTTAAAAAGCAGCTCCTGGTTTGATCAATCAGTGCTTCAGTAAATTGTGCTCATGATGTAATTGATGATATTAACAAGTCTCTGTGGCAGCTGTGAAGGTGTCAAGGAAAAATATGGACCCAAGAAATTCTTGTTACTTTTTATTGTTTTTATGTTTATTTGAATTATGAATATGACTTTATTCTAATGTATATTGTGATAAACTCACTGCTGAGGTCAATAGGTAAAAAGTTTGCTTAGATGCCTAAAACTTTCGTACAGTACTGTATGACTACAGGGCAATCAGCTCATCACTGTGAACCAGTTCTCCCCATCCCCACTTAGACATATTCGTCAAGTTACAGAAGAACCTTTGAAAATATGTAGGAAAATGGAACAAAGTTCCTCTATTGCACAACACTGCAGCACTGGGAACGGATTAGGGAAAGAATGAGAGGGACAAGGCCACATGCTCCAAACACACGCAAGCCAAAATGCATGACAAAGCGTTTCTCTGTTCAGCTACTCATACACAGCAAACACCCACTGTATACTGAGTTACACAGCACTGATTGGATTACTTTTGCTCAGGAAAAGTAAATAAACCAAAGCATTTAATACTTAGACTATGTCTTTACAGTGGTTTTGACAGGAACCAGGGGTCACAAAGTCTACAACTATCCAACACCACCAGTGAACCTACACACGCCTTCTTTATCGTTGTGTAACGTTGATGATGGAAAATGGAAATAGCTGAAAATTTGAGAAAAAAAAATGGGGGGGGGGGGGGTTATTTTGCCTTATAACACCCTGCATGTACCCTCCCAAAATAAGTGGATTAATAAGACGTTTCAGGCCAGAACTTTATCACGAAACTAATGCATCAGGCAATAACTGTCTGTGAGGGAGCTTTTAGAGTTGGACGTCTGGTTCCTATCACCATCACTATGAACAATTCTGACTCTGCAGAGTTCTAGAACGGAGCTTTTCACACCAAACCGCTCTGAATGACTTTGTTTGCATCTCAACCGTTTAAATACGTAGGAAAATATGGTGGAGCTCCACTTTAAACCCATTAATACTTTCTAATATACATAGAAACTACATACACACAAATACTCATAACATATAGGAGAAGACGGCTGTAAAGCAGCTTAAACATTAACGCAGCGTGTTTTTCAGGCTATACTTTGCACTTTAACACAGATTACAAGATTATATTCACGCGTTTGGGGTTTTTTAGCTGCAAACGAGGATGACGCAGCTTATCCGTTTGTATATTTAAAGACAATAAATATATAAAGTTATTAGCGGCTTTATTATTAACCTAGTTGTTTACTACTCGTATCTTCCAGTTTTGCTGTTCACGTTGCAGTTATAATGTTTACACAGTGAGTTATTACACCGTTACAGCGCTCAGTGGAGTTTTTTTGCCTGTAACGCCGCCAGAGAGCGGAGGGCAGCGGTCTTACCTGCCCGAAGAGCTGCTGCTGCTGCTGCTGCCGTCTTTATCCGAGCCGAGCTCTGACTCTCTTCACCACTTTCCACACAAGCCTATGCGCACGTTGCACAACAAACACGGAGCTTTCCGTATTTCAGTCCATCTGCGCAGACCCGCCGCACTCTAACAGAGAGCAGCTCTCACTGCATTGTGGGAAGGGTAGTTTGGTTCTGGGCTAACCCAGTTAGCGTTAGCTCACTGGCTCTCCGTTATCTTTTTGTTTTCTGTTCGCTAGGACGGCATTTTAGGGCCACGTTAATAAAAATAGTAGACTTCGAGAAGAAAGTCGCACTATTTTGAGAAAAAAACGTAGTAATAGTTAAAGGAAAAAGTCATACTATTTCGAGGGGACAACATCTTAATATTTTAAGAAAAAATTGGAATATTTCAAGAAAAAAGTTGCACTATTTTGAGGAAAAAATTTTATATTTAAAGAAAAAAATAGTAAAATTTTAAGAAAAAAAGTCATACTATTTAGAGGGAAAACAATATTTCGAGAAAAAAATAGTAATATTTATAATATTCAAATAAATAGATTAAACATAACTATAGACTAAACCTATCCAGAAACCAACCTTGGGGCAGTCGTGGGCTGGAGGTTAGGGAACCGGCCCTGTGAACGGAACCGGAAGGTTGCCGGTTTGATCCCCAGCACTGACAGTCCATGACTGAGGTGTCCTTGAGCAAGACACCTAACTAACTAATTGCTCCCTGGGTGCTGTGGATAGGGCTGCCCACTGCTCCAGGCAAGTGTGCTCACTGCCCCCTAGTATGTGGTGTTTCACTTCATGGATGGGTTAAATGTGGTGGTGGAATTTACCTGGTTGTGTGATTTTTTTTTTTTTTTTTTTTAATCACTTAAACCAGCTGGAGTGATTACTAATGCAAATAAGTCCATTCGTCTCCAAATCATTGATGTTAGTTTTAAATCTCTCTCTTAGCCATTTAGCTACTAGATTCTTATCCATGTTACTATGGTGACCAGCAGTCTGTGCGCCATTATGAACACCTTTGGGATGAATCAGAGTGGAGACTGTGAGCCAGGCCTTCTCATCCAACATCAGCGTCTGACCTCACAAATGCGCTTCTGGAAGAACGGTCAAAAATTCCCATAAACACACCCCTAATCCTTGTGGAAAGCCTTCCTAGAAGAGTTGAAGCTGTTATAGCTGCAAAGGGTGGGCCGACATCGTATTAAACCCTATGGATTAAGAATGGGATGTCAGTCAAGTTCATATGCGTGTGAAGGCAGACGAGCAAATATTTTTATCAGTATAGTGCATCATTATCGACTTTAAATAGAAACACTAGCCTTTTTTGATCATATTGCAATGCAAATATCAAAATTCAAATAACTAAATTAAAGCAACGACTGTGAAATAGTCACCAAGGAGTTGCTTTAATCCCATCTGCCAAAAAACTGTATTCTGTATATCTGTATTTGGCAATCAGCAAACTAAGGAGCAGAGCAAAAAAAAAAATCATTAATTGCATTAACTCATATGTAAAAGGCATTCAGGCAATACAGACAGGTGTGCACACTCTCAGCTTATTAAGTTTATAAGAAGTTTGTTCACATTTGTAATTCTTCTCAAAACCATACTAATGCACAGATTTCAGTTGGTAGTTTGCAGCCATGAAGCAAGTGCTTTAATTGATAATTGCAGATTATATAAATTGTAATGTAACTTTTTGCAAGTAGGCAAAATATCACCTCTAGATGAAGACAGCCACTCAAAATTCTCAGATGCCAAAAGAATAAAACATTTATTTCAGTCATTAATGACAGACTTGAGTCAATGTGGGTTCCAATGATTACTGAGATTCAGCTCCAGTCCTGTAGGACAGCTGCGATAGCTTTGTGCTTCTCCTGCTCCAGTTATAGCAATAACTTCTGATGTGTTGGAGCAGAAAAAACACAAAACTGTGCAGTGCCTCCAGGAGCAGAGCTGGTAAACACTAATTATACTATTCCAAATTAACTGAGAAGCCCCCGCATCCATGTACAGACTATTCAATAAACTGCTTGTGACCAGCTGTTCAGAAAACAAATTGGTAACTGGTCACTCAAAGATGTATAAAGAACATATGGGAGATCACTCGCTGCCTAATAACATTTAAGTCCATCCTGGACCAGAAAATAAATATCGACTCTTCCCGTCGTGAGGCGCTGTGTGCAAATGAGGATATCGTTTTCCATTCTGTCTCCCTCACTCTCCCAGTTTCCATATTCCAAACATCGGGCCATTAAACTCCGCGCTCTTCAAATTAACGTCACATGAGCCGACACACTGCGCTGTCCAAACACAGCAAAGTCCTCCAGGATCACTCAGTCCGTTTCCATCGCGCCACTGTGGGTCTCTTTGGAGACCATTAATCTCATCAGTTTCCCATGTAGCTTCTCGATCTTCTTCACGTCTTGCGCCTGGTCGGTCTTATACTGTAGACACTGTAATCAGAGAGAGACACAGGGATTCATTCATGCAACAAACAGCTGAGGTACACAAAGCAGTTCATTATAAATAATAATAATAATAATAATAAATAAGCAACTTACCACAGAGTTATCTGTGACTTTCATACAGAGATTCCCGTCGCAGTGTCTGTATTTGAGCACAACTCTGACCTGGACAGAGAAACAAGCAAGCATGAAGACAAGCCAATGGCATTACAAGGCTTTAGGCTTAGTAGCCCGTAAATTCTGAAGTATGGAAAAGTGACCATCGCACGCGTGAAGCCACTTCATTGTGTAACCAAATAAACAATTCTGATTACTATCAGAGAAGGATTAGGGTCTCTTCATGAGTAAAGACCAAGAAGCTGGTCTTTAAGCTGCCAACAAAATATCAGTAAATCAGGTCAGGAAAGGAATGCTTTCATGCACTTTAATCTCCCAGGGTTTTTTGCGTATAGGTTTGGGAAAAGTCTGGAATTTAACCTTTTCATGGCCAACAACTAAACGTCGTACGATTAGGAACTTGTTTTTTGGGAAACGGAGCACAGAACATCTCGATACAAAGATGATTCTTCAATGGAAGAGTGAGCATCACAGGTAACACGCTCTCTAAGACAATCTTAACGCCAAGAAGCTATTGAGAAACCGGACCCGAATTTAAAGGAGGGCTGCCCAACGTACGAAAGCCACTCCATGGCCAAATGAGAGAAACACTGCTATAAATAACTCAACAAATTCTATATTTACATATTTTAATCAATAACACAATGGCTTATAAAATACACTCAATTTCAAGCCCTCCTACCTTCTTTAGGGGTATATTTGGGGGCAGTCGTGGGCTGGAGGTTCGGGAACCGGCCCTGTGATTGGAAGTTTACTGGTTCGATCCCCAGCACTGGCAGTACATGTCTGAGATGTCCTTGAGCAAGACACCTAACTTCCAAATGCTACCTGGGCGCTGAGGATAGGGCTGCCCACCACTCCAGGCAAGTGTGCTCACTGCCCCCTAGTGTGTATGTAGTGTTTCACTGCACGGATGGGTTAAATGCAGAGATGAAATTTCCCAATTTGTGGGACTAACAAAGGTAAATTGTTGGGTGTTTTAGGCCCTCTGCCTACCACAAATATTGGGCCCCCAGGACAAAATGTTTGGACACCCCTGGTCTACTCAGATGTGCCTTAAATGAAAGTCTGATAATAATTTGGTCATTTTCTTTCATTCTCAATTAAATTAGGACTGTGCGCCGTTCTGTTAAAACAAGTTTTACGAGATCCTCGCTAACTAGCTAATAAGTTATTACTATGATAAAGTGCTAAATGCTTATTTTTGACAGATTTGTGCTGAGGCAAGCTCAAAACACATACAGAGGCCAGGAAATGTAACTTTCACTGATGGTCTTCAACATTAACGGGTTCATAGTCTTGATGCTGCTGAGCAAACAGCTGGGAGCAGATCTCAAACCGCTGCCTCGACTCTGGTAAACAATCCCGCTCAGCTAGGCGACGATTCGGCGTGTTTGAGCTCATTCAAACGCCTCATTTCACCGCATAAACAACCAAAAACGCACATTAATGAGATTTGGAGTTAAACTAAGACGCCTCGACGACACGACGGCGGACCGACCGCTCGTTAGCCGGTTAGCAGAAGCGGATCAAACAGCTATGTTACCTTCATCGGGTCCGTCAGGTAGAGCTTTTCCGCCGCTCGGGCAAACTCTTCCCACGTCTGATAATAAGGCATGATTTACTGAAATGAGAACTAAAGACAGAAACGATTTAAAAAGTGGAAATTATAACTTTAAACAGTCTTCAGCGACTTCACACCACCTCAGCGCAGAGCCCGACCGAGACTACCAGGGCCGCATACAGCTACTAGGACAGCGTTGATTGGACCAATGGAAATGCGGCCACCAATGAAAACTCGCATTACTACCAAGTAGCGTGTGCCAAAGAACAGGCTGCCATAATACGAGTACGTGGCGCTTTTTAAAACAAATACAAAATAAAAGCACGAAAAAAATATCAATTATAACATAACACATAGATGCAATGTAAAATAACAGGATTTTATTAAGTTTATGTTTCATTAAGTTTATGAAAGTGAGTTTCTACAGGAAACATCAACAGGAAAAAAATAAATAAAAGATAAGATAAGACGCCTTTATTGTCAGTGTACAACGAAACTGAGCAGCAATCCACACAAAATAAATAAACATATAGCTAAAATATTTAAAGTGCAGATTTAGGGAAAAATAGTATATACCTAAATATAAAGAAAAGGACTATAAAACTATATATTCTAAACAGACAATAGGAAAGTGAGGTAGCAGTTAGTTATTGCACATTCCTTGGGTAGCTTATAGAGATATATAACATTGCACATCTTAAGAATTATTGCACGGAAAGAATATAGATTGCACACTTGAGAGGAAAAATCAGCATGATGAAGAGAAAGAAGGCCGTATGAGGTTAAAGATAATTGAAGGCCTTTGCTTTAATAGGTTTACAAAATCTTTTGTTTTGCTGAAATGCAAGTATGTCAACATGTAGATTGAATTGAACTGAATTCAGAACCATCAGCCAACCGTGTTTTGCACACAGAGGAATAAGACCTCTGCATTTAACCCATCCGTGCAGTGAAACACCCACATACATGCACACTAGTGAACACACACACGAGGGGGCAGTGAGTACACTTGCCAGGAGCAGTGGGCAGCCCTATCCACAGCGCCCAGGGAGCAGTTGGGGGTTATAGATATGTAATTATGTACAAAGATATACACTACCGTTCAAAGGTTATGTGTACAATGTAGAGTTAAATATTATAAAGTAGGTATCAAAGGACTTTTTTAGATTTTGTTCAGTGTTTTAAGTTGAGAGCAAGAAGAAGCTATTAAATGGTGAATAATATACTGGACTCACCTCAACACACAGCTTGGGCTCTGGGTCCAATCTCCTTGAGAGGGGCTGGACTTTTTTCTTTTCTGGAGTTGCCCATGGTGAGAGGCGGCGGGCAGGTGTGGGCTTTCTCATAGCCCCTCGACTCGGCGCCTGTATGTTGGGGTTTTCCCCGGTGGACGAGAGGGTAGCTTCCCTACGCCTTCGGGTTGGGGAACGGGTCCTGACTGTTGTCTGTGCTTATGCACCGAACAGCAGTTCAGAATACCCAGCCTTCATAGAGTCCTTGGAAGGGGTGCTTGAAAGTGCTCCTCCTGGAGACTCGATTGTCCTACTGGGGGACTTCAACGCTCACGTGGGCAATGACAGTAAGACCTGGAGGGGTGTGATTGGGAGGAATGGCCTCTCTGATCTGAACCCGAGTGGTGTTCAGTTTTTGGACTTCTGTGCAAACCACAGTTTGTCCATAACGAACACCATGTTTGAACACAAGGATGTCCATAAGTGCACATGGCACCAGGACACCCTAGGCCGCAGTTCAATGATTGACTTTGTAGTCGTGTCAGTGGACTTGCGGCCATGTGTACTGGACACTCGGGTAAAGAGAGGAGCTGAGCTGTCAACTGATCACCACCTGGTGGTGAGTTGGATCAGGTGGTGGGGGAAGATGCCAGTCAGACCAGGCAAACCCAAACGTATAGTGAGGGTTTGCTGGGAACGTCTGGCAGAAGAACCTGTCAGATTGATCTTCAACTCACACCTCCGTCAGAACTTTGACCAGATATTGGGGGAGGTGGGGGACATTGACTCAGAATGGGCCATGTTCCGCTCCTCCATTGTTGAAGCGGCTGACTGTAGCTGTGGTCGCAAGGTAGTTGGTGCCTGTCGGGGCGGTAATCCTCGAACCCGGTGGTGGACACCCCAGGTGAGAGATGCCGTCAAGCTGAAGAAGGAGTCCTACCGGACATGGTTGGCCTGTAGGACACCAGAGGCAGCTGGCAGGTATCGACAGGCCAAGCGATCTGCGGCTTCAGTCGTTGCCAAGGCAAAAACCCGGGTGTGGGAAGAGTTCGGTGAGGCCTTGGAAAGTGACTTTAAGTCGGCTCCGAAAAGATTCTGGCAAACCGTCAGGCGACTCAGAAGGGGAAAGCAGTGTGCCACTAGCAATGTATATAGTGGAGATGGTGTGCTGCTGACTTCGACTGAAGACGTCATTGGGCGGTGGAAGGAATACTTTGAGGACCTTCTCAATCCCACCAACATGTTCTCCAGTGAGGAGGCAGAGTCTGGGGACACGGGAATAGGCTTGTCCATTACTGAGGCCGAAGTCGCTAAGGTAGTTAAAAAGCTCCTTGGCGGCAGGGCTGCAGGGGTGGATGAGATCCGTCCCGAGTTCCTCAAGGCTCTGGATGTTGTGGGGCTGTCTTGGCTGACACGCCTTTTCAACATTGCATGGACATCGGGGGTGGTGCCACTTGATTGGCAGACTGGGGTGGTGGTGCCCTCCGGGGGACCGGAGGGTGTGTTCCAACTACAGGGGAATCACACTCCTCAGCCTCCCTGGTAAGGTCTATGCAAGGGTACTGGAGAAGAGAGTCCGGCTTATAGTCGAACCTCGGATTCAGGAGGAGCAGTGCGGGTTCCGCCCTGGTCGTGGAACACTGGACCAACTCTTTACCCTCTCCAGGATTCTCGAGGGTTCATGGGAGTTTGCTCAACCAGTCCACATGTGCTTTGTGGATTTGGAGAAGGCATTCGACTGTGTTCCCCGGGGTATTCTGTGGGAGGTGCTTCGGGAGTACGGGGTACATGGCTCTTTGCTACGAGCCATTCAGGCCCTGTACAAACAAAGCAGGAGCTTGGTTCGCATGGCCGGCAGTAAGTCAGACTTTTTCCCAGTGAGAGTTGGACTCCGTCAGGGCTGCCCTATGTCACCGATTCTATTCATAATTTTTATGGATAGAATTTCTAGGCGCAGTCAGGGCATGGAGGGTGTCCGGTTTGGTGACCTCAGGGTCACATCGCTGCTGTTTGCAGATGATGTGGTCCTATTGGGGACATCAGGCCGTGAACTTCAGCTTGCACTGGATCGGTTTGCAGCCGAGTGTGAAGCGGCCGGGATGAGGATCAGTACCTCCAAATCCGAGGCCATGGTTCTCACGCGGGAAAGGGTGGAGAGCCCTCTCTGGGTCGGGGATGAGCTCTTGCCTCAAGTGGAGGAGTTTAAGTATCTTGGGGTCTTGTTCACGAGTGATGGTACAAGGGAGCGGGAGATTGACAGGCGGATTGGTGCTGGGTCAGCAGTGATGCGGGCTCTTTACCGGTCTGTTGTGGTAAAGAAAGAGCTGAGCCATAAGGCAAGGCTCTCGATTTACTGGTCGATCTATGTTCCCACCCTCACCTATGGTCATGAGCTTTGGGTAATGACCGAAAGAACGAGATCGCGAATACAAGCGGCTGAAATGAGTTTCCTCCGCAGGGTGGCTGGACTCTCCCTTAGAGATAGGGTGAGAAGTTCGGTCATCCGGGAGGGACTCGGAGTAGAGCCGCTGCTTCTTCACGTCGAGAGGAGCCAGTTGAGGTGGTTCGGGCATCTTGTTAGGATGCCTCCTGGACGCCTCCCTTGGGAGGTGTCACAGGCAAGTCCACCGGGGAGGAGACCCCGGGGAAGACCCAGGACACGCTGGCGTGACTATATCGCCCAGCTGGCCTGGGAGCGCCTCGGAATCCCTCCCAGGGAGCTAGTGGAAGTGGCTGGGGAAAGGGAGGTCTGGGCTTCATTGCTCAGGATGCTGCCCCCGCGACCCGAACCCCGGAGAAGCGGAAGATGATGGATGGATGGATGGAATATACTGGAATTATTTACTTACGATTTTTGTTAAGATAAGATAATCAGTTATCAGGTTACTGGCCTTATGATTTAATCATATTTACTACATTCTGGAAATTATTTTTAAAATTATAATTTAATTTGCTTTCTCTGTCATTTTCAAATCATATATTGAATTGTATGCAAAAGTTGGGTACTCCTGGCCAAAGCGCAGATGCAGTTGATTATTTATGTCTAAAAAAAGTAAAAACAACCCAAAACCTGTGCAGTAAACTATGTGAAAGTAACATTCAGCTGCAAACATTAATGCTACTGTAATTTTGATATAACAGTTACTTTACACTTAAAAAGTAGGAAAAAATTATTAATACTTATAGAATGTGCAAAAATTTGGACACTGTACTAAGTCCCTACTCTACTTTACTCTACTTAGTAATACCCCTTTGGCGGATGTTACAGCTCGCAAAAGCTTCTTATAAACAGGTAGGAATTTTTCTATTTTAGTAATTCTCATCCACAGTTCTTTATTTTTCTAGTTCTTGCATCGCATGTTAAAGATTAAGAGACCCTTATTAGTCCTACAATGGGGAAATTTCACCTCAGCATTTAACCCATACGTGAAGTGAAACACCACATACACTCTAGTGAGCACTAGCCCTATACGCAGCGCCCAGGGAGCAATTGGAAGTTAGGTGTCTTGCTCAAGGACACCTCAGTTGGTTATGTACTGTCGGCTCAGGGGATCAAAATGGTGACCTTCCGGTCACAAAGCTGGTTTCCTAACCTCCAGCCCACAATAGCCCCCATGTGAGCTGATCACCTGTGCTGTTAATGCAAGGTGTAAACAGGCCCATCTTTGGCGATTGTGACCTAAGACCTCCATTTTTGCTTCATCAGTTGGCGCCACTTCTTTCCAAAAATCCCTCCGGCTTATCCAGATGTTGATGTTTCATAGCTTTGCCATGCAGATCATGTTTGTGGAAGCAACAGCATGCAGGAGAACTGTGAACCACCACTCCTGTGTCAGCTAAACCTTCCAGCAGGTCTTTGACTCCCACAGTTCCTCTAAACTGCCATTTTTTAAATGACATTGACAGCAGAAAATGTGACACTTTGATATCTTTTTACAGCCGTCTTTTGCTTTGCAGACATCAATTAGCTTAATATTCAGATCCTTAGCCAGATGCTTTGAGGAGCTCATGGTTGCTGAATGTTAGCACAAGGTTTAATAAGTCATAGAGTTGTTATTAGCTGCAATTCCTAATGACAGTTCTTAACCTGCCTAACGAGTCCTGACAACTCAACCTGCCTAACGAGTCCTGACAACTCAATTATGGTTTAAATATTGAGACTTTACTACTGTTTGTCTGAATATTTGGCACATGTCACAATTACTATTTGAGCAGGAACACGTTCAGAAAGCAGTGTTCCTAGTTTACTATTATAAATACATTATATATATATATATATATATAAATGAATATATGTATACATTTATCTGTAAGAAAACAGTGTTTATATTATTGAATAGACTGATTCCAAACTTTTAAATGATGCTGTATAACCTTTAAAAAGCCTAAAAAAGTTAAAGCAAATACCCCAGGCCTTCAATGGACTACAGAGTAACAGCACAGCCGGTTTGGAGCCTGGCCACTTCCTATTTCCCCCGTTATACCGAAAACAGGACAGCAGAGGGCGCCCGCGAGCAAATCCTCAGTGAATGGGTGTAAATGGAGCTCCCATTGGAAGTGGACAGGCCCCTCATTAACCGGCTCTGACGTCCACCCGACAAAAAACAGGCCTTCTGAACAGCAGAGGGCGCCCGCGAGCGCGTCCTCAATGAATGGGAGTGAATGGAGCTCAACGGCTAAAATCGAACAGTTAAAATAGCTTCTAATCACATGCCCAGAACTTTCCTTTAACTTTAGACAGTAGAATGATATATTTCACTAAATAAAACAAAGAAAACAAACATATATATTTCCTTTTTTCTACAGCAAACGGGTTTTGGGCAACAGGAGGCGGGCTTTACTGCTAGTGTGTGATGATGGGCAAGCGGAGCAGCTCATTGGCTGTTCGCGCTCACTGACGTCATGGACGAAGATGAGGTGCCGTTTTAAACCTCCTATATCTCGAGTTTAAAAGCTCTTAAAAATATATGAAAGTGGTGCTAAAATGTTTTAAGCTGTTCGGGAAATGACCGCATTCTTTTACATTAAAAATGTTTAAGCATTTATAAACTATGATTTTGCTCAAACGCTCCATATCGACCCATTCCTCCTCCTCCCTACAAGTTCTCTGGAATAGTCCGCCTGTCCACCACAAGGGGGCGCCGCGTCGCCACAGATACCATAGAAACCCAGTTCAAACCTTCTTCATGCATGTTTGACTCACGGAGGGCTAACAGCGCTGATGTATCACTATGGAGACCCCTAGTCTGTTCTCTCCTCCTCTCTACATGCAGAGACACCAGTTTGTGGTGGAGTTTGTTAAGTCGTGCGACCCCCGAAAGGTAGAGCACCGACACTGACACGCGCCGGGGTCTCGCTGGTGTTGCCGCGCTGCTTTGGTGAAGTAGGTTAGATGACAGAGCACGTCGTTAAGGTGGTCTGCCTCTGTCCCCAACAGGTGATGGACCTGGGCTGCGCTGACTGCAGCCTCCTGAGAAAGCTTAAGTTTCATCGACACGGCATTGAAGTTCTGGTGGGAGTCGACATCGACTGCGCCGCCATCAGGCAGAGAGCGTCAGTGTTTTCTCATGATTTTTCTAAATTTCTGTCACTGACTTGTGGGTCACTACGGAGCTCCGCTGATCACATCCTGTATAAATAAAAATAATGCATGGCCACGACTTAGTAAGGCGTGGGAATGAGATCACGGCGTACTAAGTCGTGGCCACGCATTAGGATCTCGTTCCCACGCTTTACTAAGTCGTGGCCACGCATTATTCTTTATTTATCCGTATGGGTCGTTCCACAGAAACGTCCACTTTTCTGTCTCTCCATAGGAGTCACTGGTGTTTCTGAACTTGATCATCATCGGTGTTCCACATAATAAAGGAAACACCAGAGACATTTTTAATGAACGATGCATTTTACAAAATAACTGCTACAGAACATCAAACCACGTGTTGTCCATCATAAAACATCCACTAAAATATGGAATTTAATGCATTTATATTCTGTTTTTCCACAACTAGCTCAGAATAAAGTCGGTCACACCAGTGACTTCAGCTAAAAGCTTCATATGAAATGAGAAAATCTGTGAGAACTGAAAGACTCAGTGGACTCACCATGAGCTTTTCTTCATAGATCCTCAGAAAACAGGTCAAAGGAGGTCGAGTGACGTCATCAGTGTGACTTTTCTTTCAAAATAAGAGATTTTTTCTTATGCAGTGACACCAGTGACACGACTCCTTTCATTACATATTTTATAATATTTATTTGTTTTCTTTATGTCATTTACTTCGTATATTTCATAGTCATGTATAGATTATTGCAGAAAAACGTCTTATACTGCAATTTATGGCCTCAGACTTCACACATGACTGTGGGGACGAGCTCTTCTGTGGTGCTTGGAGTTCTATATGATTGACTTAAAAACCAGTGTTGCTAAATTGAGGCTCAAGAAGGTGGAATTGTTAAAATAACACTGTTTTGATTTAAAATATAAATAGCCTGTAACCCTGACATGTATTTGTAATATATCTGTAAACGCTAGGGGCACAAAAATAGACGTGTCCATAGAATGACCCATGTCAACAGTCATTCAGAGGGGTTAGATCTGAAATGGTTCATTGTAGAGAACCATTGAACTAGAGATACAAATATTTCCCTTTTATTTACTACTGTATTAAAACAGATGGTCCTTCAAGGGTTCAGTACTAAAGGGAATGGTTTTGGAAACCAAACCTCCATGTGTTGTGACATCACAACCACAACTTACTGGCAGTTTGATACAGTACGTTCAGGGGTCGAGCCTAAAAAGGTGGATGTTCTGGTTTTCTTGGCCAAAAAAAAAAAAAAATCAGGTCTGAATCTCAATTTAAAAGAAAATCGCAATTTAAATTGCTTTCACAATATTAGTCTGAAAAATCGCAATTAGATACTTTGCACAAATCGTTCAGCCCTAGTAGACTCTATGCAGTCATCAGTGATGGTAGCAATGAGGTGGTGTTACTGTTTCTTAGGCATGCACTGGCCCCGCTCTCGAGTGACTACCTACAGCCAAGTCCCAGGCCTTTGACCATTGAGCTCTACCAAGGGTCCGTCACAGAAAGAGAGCCATACACCAGGGGCTTTGACCTTGTGACATGCATTGAATTGTGAGTGCACTGGGGCTTCCTTTGCTAACATACAGAAGAAGCCTACTGTGTGGTAGTCTAAATCACCTGGTCTCTCTTTTTTTTCAAGAATCGAGCACCTTGAGCTTTGGGAAGTGGAGCGTTTTTCGGATGTTGTGTTTGGATATATGACCCCCTGCGCTGTGATCATAAGCACACCGAATGCAGAGTTCAACCCACTGCTCCCAGACTTAAAGGGCTTCAGACATAACGACCACAAGTTTGAATGGACCAGAACTGAGTTTCAGACTTGGTGAGCTTTTGTTTTCAAATTTACCTTTGATTTTATTACGTTTTTGAAGCCAGCATTCATTCTTTTGAATAGCAGGTCTGATTGCAGTTCTCTCGGTTGCCCAGGGCTCTTGGAGTGTGTAGGCAATATGGCTACTCAGCGGACTTCACTGGAGTAGGCGAGGCTCCAGATCCGGACAGAGGGGTCGGATTCTGTTCCCAGATTGGTGTGTTCCGAAGACATGCTGATGTGTCAAATGCACCAATGAACAATACACTGCAGGAGCCTACAGTGTATAGACTGGTAAAGTGGCTTTTATATGTTAAATCTTACTGGCCAGCTTGTCCTAATGTTGTACTGGGTGATTAAAAAAGTGCCATATTTTTTCAACCGTGAGGCGCCGAGGAACCAATCAAAATCCAATTGTAAGAGGGGGTCACAGAGTTTCTGACTGACTCCCTTCAGTCTGAGAGGAGATGAGACCCCTGAGCAGAAAGCATTTTGTGTTCTCCACTTCAATAAGAGTGAATCCGTCATTACTGTGCAGCGTGATTTGCGTGATCATGGGCAGTGAAGCTCCAACAGCTCAGAGCGTTCGTCGTTGGTTCCACAGCACTGGATGATCTCCGAAATCACACTGAAAGAGTGCAGCGACGCCTGACACGCTCAATCCAGTATAGTCCGTACAGCTGGAGGAGGTTCAGACTGAGACCTTGTACAATTACATAATAAACTTTATGCTCATTTAAACCATTTACAGTTCACTGCATTGATCTGTAACGATTTACAGGTGAAATTAATCATTTTGAAATCGGATGAATCTTTTTGAACCACCCTGTATTATAATTCTATTACCCATAGCAGCCACTGTCACCCTCTGCTCACTCATTTAGGGACCTGGATTTCTGTAAAGCTGCTTTGTGATTGTACCTGTTGTGAAACATGCCATACAGCAGAACCAGAGCTATATAAGCAGACCTGTTCAGTAACAGATAATGTTTAAATTTCCCTAATTTATTTTCCTATTATTAGTCACTTTATTAGACATACCTACCTTGTTGGTACACCTAGTATGTGTACAGACACAAGAGCTCATCCTTTTCCCTGCAAAGTCTGTGTTGGTCATCCTCTAGCACCTCATCAGTGGTCAGTAGTGACCACAGAACCACTATCACCTATATGTATTTTGGTTGATGGAGTATGATCTACTCAGCAGTGATACTGAGGCAGGTAAAATCACAGCAATGCTGCTGTACTGTGATACCAGCACAAAATGCACTGACATGCCATCAGTACTGAGTTGGGCATGGTCAACCACCCAAATCACGTGTTCGGTGGAGTCCCTTACTACTAACGGATGGGGTAAAGAGAGGTAGATGAATTATCAGTCAGTAATTGTGAACCTTCCAAGTGTGTCTATATGGCAAATGTTTCTGATGAAATCACCAAGGACTGTAGGTACGAGGTAGCTCAGTGTGTTTCTCCAACATTCCTCCTTCTTAGCTGTACAAGGTGGTTTACCCAAGCCTGTGTGACAACAACATCTTCCAGAGGATTCTGGTTAGTGAAGTCCTCTACATGGCAGAGAGCCTGAAAAGGCAGTGGCTGGTGGACAAACAAGGCAAACAGACCGACTTCACCTCACGCGTCCACGGTTTACCATCAGGTGAGGTAAGGCAGGTGGGAGAGGAGGAGGATGGTGTGGTGGAGGGCCTGGTAGTGTACAGGCATGGGAGCTGGGTGTGTGTGCCTCTGCAGTGTGTGTGGGCCAGCCCCAGAGTCCAGGCTTTATGTGGGGACATCCAGCATCTCCAACAGGCTCTACTAGACGACTCACGTGTGGAGCTGAACGCTGAGAGGAATGCCATAATGCTACCTGATGAGAATGAAGTGGAGGAGGAAGACGAAGTGGAAAAAGATGAATGTGAGGAGGGGGAGTCCGCATTGAGGCCCATGAAAGACGGTGCAGAAGAGGACTGGGAGACTGAACTTGGTTGAAGTGTTTTCTGAGGGACAGCAGTAACAGTGTAGTGTTTAAATTTTACATTTAAGATCTGCAGCTCAGCAAAATCTTGTCTTAAGCTGTTTTTCCCAGCACTTTTAGCACGTTGCCCTGTGACTAAATACATATTTTCTGTTGCAAAAATATTTTCTGTGGTCAGATTTATTAGTCTGATACTCCCTTGTATTGTTGATATACATCTAGGGGCCACTTTCTTAGAAATGCTGACCTTGTAAGTTTTTACCTACACCGGGGTCAACAACCCCGCCTTAGGAGCCACATTTTGTCCATTTTACCACCTTGGCTGTAAATATGTGTCAGTATGTGATGTCCCAGTGAGGGCTAAAAAAATATAATAGAAACGGAAACACAGACTTACTCTGCTCTGCTTTAAGCTTTAGCTCAGTTATAGCTGCTTTTCTCACATCTCCAGCAGGAAACTTGTCCACAAAAATAGAACAGTTTTTGTAAAATGTCTCTCAACGTTCAACTTTTCACAAGTCGTCTTGTTCAGTTTGTCCCATTCCACCTTAAACAGTGCTGGAGGTACCAGGATGTAACTGCTGCACCATTTAAGGTAGAACGAGCGAATATGAACGAGAATCTGTCTTCAGCTTTGCGACGTTTTAATGTTTGACAGTTTCTCGTTGCAGATTAAACATATTAGGAAACCAGCTGGAGTGATTAAAAATGCATATAAGTCCATTAGTCTCCAAATTATCGAAGTTCATCTTAAATCTCTCTCATTGCCGTTTCGTTAGCTACTAGCTGGGCAAGATTGTTGTCTGCATTGCGATGGTGACCAGCAGTCTGTGCTGATCTTCAGGGTTAAAGGGTGAATTAGCAGTTCTACATTAACTCCAGCGTTTAAGACCATTTATTGTTAAACTGTGTTGAGTGAGTTGTGTAGAGCCACAACACAGCTGCATGAGGCTGAACCCTGACCTACACTCTGAAGCCCATCTAACGCACAATTTCTATTGTCCATCGTGTAGCCTTTCCTCAGTGGTCACTTTGATCACAGTGCCTCTTTTGGCTGGATAGTTTGGGGTGGCTCCTGCAATGACAAGTGAGTGTGATTAAAAAGTGAATCTTGTATAGGTTTTGAAATGTACTGGGTTTATTAAACAGTGCGCGGTACACATAGTCAATATTATAATCAAACATTATGGCATGGAAGCCATCATTGGTCAAAAGTGGTAGAACACCAAAACATTGCAGGATAGTCAAAAGCACTGTTACGTCAGACACTCTACAGTACGAGGACCAAAAGCTTCACAGAAGAGATTAAAAAACACCATGTTGTTTGTTACAACATGAAGTACCAAGACTTACCGACTAATTGTGAACTATTGAAACATTAATGTATTGTTTTAGCTGTTTAATACTTGACATGAAATTCTGCAAAGTGGATATGAATCGCTTCCAGTTCGAGTTCTTCAAAGAATCGCTGATTCAATATACATTTACACCGATCAGGCATAACATTTGTTTTTTTGTTTCCTTTTTTGTTTTTGTCCATTTTACCAGCTCCACTTACTCTATAGGTGAACTTTGTAGTTCTACAGTTACAGACTGTAGTCCATCTGTTTCTCTGATACTTTGTTAGCCCACTTTTACCCTGTTCTTCAGTGGTCAGGACCCCCATGGACCAAGATTTGGGTGGTGGCTCATTCTCAGCACTGCAGTGACACTGACATGGTGGTGGTGTGTTACTGTGTGTTGCGCTGGTCTGAGTGGATCAGACACAGCAGTGCTGCTGGAGTTTTTAAACACCTCAGTGTCACTGCTGGACTGAGAACAGTCCACCAACCAAAATATCCAACCAACAGCGTCCTGTGACCACTGATGAAGGACTAGAGGATGACCAACACAAACTGTGCAGCAGCTGATGAGCTATTGTCTCTAATTTTACATCTACAAGGTGGACCGACAAGGTAGGAGTGTCTAATAGAGTGGACAGTGAGTGGACACAGTGTTTAAAAACTCCTGCAGCATCGCTGTCTGATCCACTCAGACCAGCACAACACACACTAATACAACACCACCACATCAGTGTTACTGCAGCGCTGAGAATGATCCACCACCCAAATAGTACCTGCTCTGAGGATCCATGGGGGCCCTGACCACTGAAGAACAGGGTAAAAGCGGGTAACAAAGTATCAGCGAAACAGATGGACTACAGTCTGTAACTGTAGAACTACAAAGTGCACCTATAGAGTAAGTGGAGCTGATAAAATGGGCAAGGAGGTGGTCATAATGTTATATCTGATTGGTGTATACTCCCTCAGCTTCTCTTAATGTTTGTGCAATTATAATGGCTAAAATAACAAACCTGAGATGATGATTCTCCATGATAACAAAACACCTACTGTGATATGTTTTGTACTAGTGTCGTGCCATTGATGGGAATCGGTCTGTTGAATCTGACAAGCTTCTGATATGATGGCACCTTACAGGCAACAGTTAAGACACTAAAGAGATAAAATGTCCAAGACCTACTCGTGCATTTGGTTGTTACATCTAGCTCTAGATGATAGGTCTTTAGTGCCAGTTCTAGATAAAGAGTTTAAATCTACTGAAAAGCTACTGAAAGATTATGCTGTGTGCGCAGACACCCGCTCAGTTTCAAAACACGTAAGAGGCAATTGAGATCACGTTATAAAACGTATGGCTTTTGTGAAGATACTCGCACATGAATAAAACCATGGAGAACATTGACATCAGCAGACGGGAAACACAGGTTTACTACAAAGACTTCAGGGACGCGCTTACCATAAAGAAATATAATGAAGAAAATATCATTTGTAGTGTTTTTTGTACGTCACTGCAGTAAATTCACTGTGTTCAACTAACTGTGTTTGCGTTTTGGTACAGAGAAGAAAAGAAGATGAAATTCGGTTTGAGGACTATAATTTCTGAAATGCTTATAAAACTATTCTGAACTTCTATGACAGCTGCAAGCATTACAGCAACTATAAATTAATTATTAGAAAGAACGATGGGTTTGCAGTCTTGACTCCTTTTCACATCCACTGTGGACCGATTCTGCCATAATACATGTGGAAGCTGTACTATAAAATCCCCGGAATTCCTTCATTACGTGGCAGAGTCATTGGTAATGGCAGTTTCTTTGCAGCTTGCCTGCATTTGGCCCTAAAGGAAAGCTGTACTGAATTTAAAACCAGCAAATGAACGAGCAGCTGTAGTTAAATGGGAATTCCACTAATTAAAATTTTCTGCATAACTCATTTATTGAGATGCAGACAAAGTCATTTAGAGTGGTTTGATGTGAGATTGTAGAGAAACGTACTGACTCTTTACAGTGGTGGTGATAAGAACTACGGTACACAATGTCTACAAAACAAATATGGCCATTTTCTTTGCTATCCAAAACAAACAGCGAACCTACATGTGGAGTGTTAATCTTAAAATAGTGCGAAATCTGAAAAAAATGTTTTCTTTGGGTACTATTTTGCCCTAGAACAGGGGTGTCAAACTCAACCAGTAAAAAGGCCCCAGATAAAAATCTCATTCCATATAGAACCATGAACACTCAGACCCATTTGTGCATCCATAAAAAGGTCTCTGTCTGGTGAAATGGTTCTTTAGATTGGAGAATGTGTTGTATGTGGTTCTGTATAGCATCAAAAGGGTTCTGGTACTGTTCCTTTGTTGCTTGTTGATGTCAAGCTTCGAACAACAGAAGAGCATTTTGGTCCAATAGAGAACTCTTTTCAAAAAGGTTCTATATAGAACCATATAAAACACACTCTAGATCAATCTGAAGATCTATTTTGACATGCAAAGAACCATTTGAGCATGCAGAAAACTTTGAGTGTTCATGGTTTTACATGGAACCTCTGTCTATACTAAAGATCCCTTGAAGATCCTTCTTTATTAAGTGTGTACATCAGCAAAAATCTTGTTTTAAGAGGGGAAACGGAGCCTAATAAGAGTTTGGGAAATGTCAGTAGGTGAGTTAGACCAATCAGAGGCAACCAAACCTCCATGTGTTGTGGCATCACAACCACAACTTACTGGCAGACTGACACAGTATGTTCAGGGGTCGAGATGATAGGTCTTTAGTTCTAGATAAAGAGTTTAAATCTACTGAAAAGCTACTGAAAGACACAGTATGTTCAGGGGTCGAGCCTTAAGACAAAAAAGGTGGATGTTCTGGTGTTCCTGGCCAAAAAAAATAAAATATTGCATTCGCAATATTAGTCAGAATAATCGCAATTCGATGTTTTCCACAAATCATTCAGCCCCATGTCTCACACATGGGCCCTAAAACAACCTGTGTGTGCCTCTTCACCATTAACAGTTTTTAATATATGTTTTAAGCCAAAAGCATTTGTCAAAACTACCGCAAAACAATGTCTCCGACATCAGCCAATGTTTTTGTAAGGTAGAGGTATTAATCTTCAGATTATGGTTACTATCACCACCAATGAGGGAACTACTGACTCTAAAACAGAGGATGTCATATCAAACCATTCTGAATGGACTGGTTTTCATCTCTGTGATTGCGTTATGCAGAACTGTAGACAGCTGGTAGAATTCCCCTATAAGAAGCGCTGCTATTGGGATATTTCAAATTCTACAATGGAATTTGAGCCCCAAACCATGTAAATCACTCAAGACCAAATTAACAGTTCAAAGCCTATAAGATCAGCACTGTTGCGGTTGACTGATGGTCAGATATGACAGAAAAGATTGTACTGGCACTGACAGCCACTCCTGAAACTGCTCTGCTCCTTAGCTTTATTTTTTCCTTATGTGAAGGTGACGCACTCACATAGACAGAGTGAGGGGGCTAATTCTCTCCCTTAAAGGTGAACTTTCCTCCCTGGTCTCAGCTTCCATCCCAAAGGTGTGGAACAAAAGAAGAGTCTGTTCGATCTCCTCTCAGAGAGTAATGAGATCAGCAAACACACCGCAACAGTGAGGTCACCTTCTGTAAAGAACACTGCAGCACTGTATCTGCAGTGCACACACACACACATACTGAGATAAGTGGTGGAGATGCACAAAACATATAAATACTCCCAAATATAAATGATAAAGGGGAGAACCCCCCACAGAGCAGCTGCTGAACATATAAGATTCAAAGACAGATTCACCGTCTACACACACATAAAAAAAAAGAAGCATAAAACAAAACCTAGAACCAAGCAAAACATTGATAGGAATCTGATTCCTGTTCCATTCAGTAAGTACAGTTTTCCTCCAGGGAGTGTTGGGATCTGAAACTTAACCTCACAAGTTTCCACAGTCATATATCAACAAGCCCAGGCTCCAAAGATGTGCATGCCTCCACATAGCCAGCGAAGGGTGTTGTTCTCTTAAAATCCCCAGTCGCTGGCAAATAGTGAGGCTGGGTGGGTGAAACACACTGCCAGAAGGATGAGAGGTTGGAGAGCCTGTGTGTACCTCCCTCCTGTACTTTGGTTTGTTCTGCCTCTCTGCTTGGCAGCTTCCAGCTCTAGCGCTTGATCACCACCTGTTCGTAGGCACCAGCACCAACCCTGCGGCAAAAAATAAGAAAGAAAATCTAGGCCTAAGGCTAAGTCTTTATGGAAAGTCTCAGAGCAGGGCTGATGTAGGGTGAGATGACCCCCAGTACTAAATACTGATTAATTGTGCTGAACTGTAAAATCTGATCCAGAAATAATACCAGCCGTAAGAGGAATTTTGCCACAGCATATCTGAGAAGACTGCTGACCAAGTGGCCTATCAATATCACAGCGTTTTTCAGGTCAGAATGAAATCTGCTTCAGTAAACACTCATATGTATTTTTTTGATTAAGCCTTTGTCAGAGAAGATGTAAACAAATTTACAGACATAAAAAGATTGTTCAAATTAAAGTGTGACCGTTTAGTTAGGGGGCATTTTTATCATATACTTCACATTAACAGTTCTCTGATGACACTGCTGAACACTCCTATCTATCACTGTGCGCCATGAGCTGCACTCTGCCTTACAGCAATGTACCTGGCAGGTAGATGATGGCTGCCAAATGCTGTGCTTCCTCCAGGACCCACAAACAAGCGAAGACCCTCTTCTGTAACACAGTATAAAACACCGGTGTCAGTTTCTCTTAGCTCAAAAGAGGGACCTTAAAAATCAACTGCCTGTGACGGAATAAAACAAGGACATCTCAGGCTGTAAGCAGAAGCATAAGGTTGGTCAGAAAATGGGGTTGCCATGGTTACCTTCAGCGCTGGAGTCAAGCAGACTGTGGGTGAAGTCTTGGCTCTGCAGGATCTTCTCCACTACATCGTCAGCATCCACCCGTGTGGCATCCACTCGCTTTAGCTGAGACTCCATCGAATCCTGCTTCACCGGATACCTGCAGGGGAGGAACAGCATCAACCTTGCATCAAACAGCCGAAATTTGGACTAAAGCCATGTAAGGTGCAATGTATGGATTAGGTAAAGCATAGTCTTCATCAGGTTTCATTGCCTTTCAGCTGTATAAACAGAAAATAACACGTGGACTTATTCACGTTTTTTTTCCAGACAGGTTAAATCTTGAATGAATTTACACGATAAGCAAGGAAAGTACTTTTAAGTCACGAATAGGCCAGCATAGGGCTTCTGACCCAGTACTGAAGAACCTTTCTACTGCATTTTATTCAGTGTAGCACACCAGATTCAGCTCATAATGGATTTTATAATTACCTAAAGAGTTGAATCAGCTGTGTTTTAAGGAAGGAAAAACAGTGCAAGAGGTTAGCAGGCCTGAAATTAAGAACCTCTGATCTAAAGCCATACTACTAACCTGCTGGAGGCTCGATCAGGTGTGGCGGGGTGTTCGGGTAGAGCGGCACAGGCTCCCGAGGCAGCAACAGGGGGCGCTGTGGTACTGTGGTTCTCCTCACTGGGCTCAGGGATGCTGCCGATGCCTGTAGAGGCACTGCCCACTGAGGTGTTCCTCCTGTGGGTGAATTCTGATAGGCTGGAGGAGCGTGAGTGGCTGGTGCTGTAGCCTGAATGCAGAGGGGACAAACGTCACATGAAAGATTACATAACAGACACACAAATAAATGCAAATCAAGCTTTTCATCCACAAATACAACAAATACCTACAACACAACAGTAATAACTGAAGGTATATTCATTTGAAACAAGGGAACAGAACAGCTCTGTATCATCACATTTGCACACACTTGTGCAAAGAATTATGGAAGAGCCATGAAAAAGTCAATCTGCGTTCACATCTGAAGGGCATAAAATCAGAGTAGTGAGCATATCAGGGTGAACTCCACATAAAATTTGATTAAACTTTTCAAAAGGAGCCTGTTAGCTGTGCCTTTCATACAGAGAACAGAAACACCCACCGTAATGATATTTACTGATCAAGTGCATTTGATTTTACTAACAGCTATATGGAAAAGTATGTGGACACTTGACCATCACACCTATTCCAGAACCATGTGTATTAACACATAGGTGCCCCTCCACTCTTTTAGGAAGGCTTTCCACAAGATTTTGGAGTGTGTCTGGAAATATGCCGATTAAGCATAACATTATGACCGCCTCCTTGTTTCTATGCTCACTGTCCATTTTATCAGCTCCACTTACTGTATAGGAGCACTTTGTAGTTCTACAGTTACAGACTGTAGTCCATCTGTTTCTCTGATACTTTGTTAGGCCCCTTTTACCCTGTTCTTCAGTGGTCAGGACCCCTATGGACCTCACAGAGCAGGTACTATTTGGGTGGTGGATCATTCTCAGCACAGCACTGACATGGTGGTGGAGTGTTTGTGTGTTGTGCTGGTGCGAGTGGATCAGACACAGCAATGCTGGTGGAGTTTTTAAACACTGTGTCCACTCACTGTCCACTGTATTAGACACTCCTACCTTGTCAGCCCACTTTGTAGATGTAAAGTCAGAGATGATAGCTCATCTGCTGCTGCATAGTTTGTGTTGGTCATGAAAACAGAGGATATGCGATTTTTAAGCACTTCATGCTCCAGCACTCGGCAGCCGTACCCTGTGAGTTTGCGTGGTCTACTGATTCATGGCTGAGCAGTTGCTTCCATTTCACAGTTATAGCACTTACAGTTGACAGGGGCAGATCTAGCATGGCAGAAATTGGCATGTTTTGACAGTGTCACGTTTAAAGTCACAGAACTCTTCAATACAACCAATTCTATTGCCAATGTTTGTCTATGGAGATCGCATGGCTATGTGCACAATTTTTTATATGCCAGCAATGAGTATGGCTGAAACATTTAAACTCTCGAGGGGTGTCCACATACTTTTGGCCATATAACATACATCTATTTCATCTTAAACGTTTTCCTTAAGTTATGATAAGTGAGCAATCCAGGCGTATTTGTAGCTAAAGGCTTTCCAGAATATCCATCATTCAAAAGCGGAGAACTAGTCAACACCCACTTGCTTATGTTGCCCATGTCTGCGTCAAACAAGAGGAGCTGATGGTGAAGGCTCTACTGTATGTGCACTTAGAGAAGGAGGAAAAGCCTTCTACACACCCACTCACATCACGTGTATCTCTGAATGGAAGCATGTGGTGCTACTGGCTCTCTTCTCTCTCAAATCTGTCTCTTTTCAAAAGATTTAATCAAACTTAATGCTTTCAAATGAGCCTTACACGCACTTCGGGGGGTTATTTGAGGAAGGAGACAGTTCTAATGCCTCCCCGCCTTTCATAATCATCTAAGACTAATGTGAGAAATACATCCAATCTAATCTGAAAGCATCAAACGACGACTGAGTGCTGTCTCTCCCCAGTAAGTATCCAAGGAAGCTCTGTTATCGAATCAGCTTTGTAATCGGGGGACATTTGATCTGGTCTCTAGACTGCTGTCTAAGTGCCTGAAATTTCAGATAGGGAGGGATTAGCGATGAGGATTGGGGGGGGCATAAGTACAGATGAGCACAGACACACGCACACAAACTCACAATAACACACAGAGGCATTATAATATGTACATGCAGCAGTCATCAGTTTTAATGAGGTTAGAAGAAGAGGAAGGATAAACTCCAACATGCATTCAAAATCAAGCTGTAAAATCATCTCAACCCCACCACACTGTCTGACATTGGAAAGGAGGACAGAAAGTCAAAGGAAAGCCTACCTGATACTTTGGACTGCTGACTAGCATAGCTAGAGGTCCGAGAGTGACAACACACTCCCAGCTCCTCCGGCAGAGAGCCACACTTGCCCGGCGTTTCTGTGGACACAGGGGGTTCCAATCAGACACACACACTTGACCCTAGTTCAGACATATTAGTGTAGCTGTGGTGACGCTCATCAGGCTTGGTCTCCTCCTCTTAATGAAAATCCACTTCATAGGTTCACTCGTGTCAATGAGAAAGCTGATGATCCCCATTAGACTGATCTATTACGGGTCACGGAAGACTGAAACATTAACCAAGGCTGTCATCCCACAAAGCAGAGTGCAAACACATTTCCCACTAAACTGCATCGTTACTTGGTTAATTAAAATGTTTTTGGATAAACTAGGCCACAAACAGAGCTCCACAGCATAGTTAGCGTCTGAAATGTATGCTGTGGTTTGTAATGCAGCATTTATTTCAGATACCGGTCAAGAAAAGAAGAGTGACCTGATCTACTTTTGTATTTTCATGTCTGTAATGAGAGAAAATGACTTGCTACCATTACAGCATGTTTCAACTTCCATCATGTCAAAACTACTGTTATAATGACCAATTTTGGCAGCTGATATATCATTCGTTGATGAAAGGTAAATGTAATTATCATTATCACTCACCCGATTTCTTCTATTTTTGCCAATTTGTCACATTTAAATGCTTCAGATCATACAATAAATTTTGATACAACATAAAGACAACACAAGTAAAAATAACCACTCCATTTATCACAGATAAAAATGTATTCAAAACCTGCATCACTTGTAAAAAAGCAACTGTCTCCCTAAACCTAGTAACTAGTTGTGCCAAACATTTGCAATAACTTGTGAGTTTGCGATGAGCGTTCAGTGTGGAGGAATTTTGGCCCAATCTTCTTTGCAGAACTGTACATGGCTACACTGGAGGGTTTTCAAGCAACTGAGATTTGAGGTTGCTCAAGGACACCTCAGTCACGTGCTGTCGGCTCTTTGGATCAAACCGGCGCCCCGCCGGTCACGAGGCCGGTTCCCTAACCATCACAATACCACCACCATGTTTCACTGTTGGTATGATGATCTTATGGTGTAATGCAGTGTTAGCTTCACGCAAGATGTCTTGGGACCCATGTTTTCCAAAAAGTTCAACCTTTGATTCATCAGTCCACAGAATATTATCCCAAATGTATTGGGAGTTATCTAGATGTAGTCTTTTAGTTTTAGTCTGTAGTTCTTTTTAGTCAGCAGTGATTTGTGCCATTTTTGCGCTGTGTTTTTCTTGTTGTGGAATCGTTTACATCAGCGGTCACTAATAGACGGACCGTGGTCCAAGTCCAGACACAGACGATGTCCTATGTGGATCTGGGCGTAAAACCGATACTATGGAGAATTGTTTAATTTCGAGGGGGTGGTCCTATTTTAACTGGCGTATCATTTCTAGTCATTAAAGTACTGGTTTGGCAGCTGGGAGACTCACAGACCAATCGGATGTGTTGTAAATATCACTGTGACGTTACTCAGATCCGTACATTACGATGAGCACTGAGACTCATGAGTGACGTACACACAGGGGACGGATGAGGTGAGAAACAGCAGTAAGAGAAGAAAGTGAGTCAGAGGGAAGTTATTTTACATGACATGCTGTAAAAAGAGAAAACTAACAATAAATGTTGTAGAAATATGACTGAATTGTACTTTATTTGATCTGATATTCAGTTGTCGATGACATAAGATGTTGATGTACCTACTAGGCTACTTCAGTAAACAATATATGGCACTGAGTCATGATGCAAGTTATGAATATTATGATGTTCCGGACCTTTGCTTGAGGAACTGGACCTTATTGAATTTTAATTAGTTTACGTTGACCTTAACAGAGGAAAGTGAGGCCTGCAGTTCTTTATATGTTGGTCTGGGTTCATTTGTGACCTCCTGGACCTCCTCATTTGTGACGTCATTGCACTCAAGTTTTGGTAGGCCGGCCACTCCTGGGAAAGTTCACCACCATTCCAAGTTTTCTCCATTTGTGGATAATGGCTCTCACTGTGGTCTGGAGTCCTAGAGCCTTTGCAGTGTCTTCATAACCCTTTCCAGATTGTAGATTTCAATGACTATGTTTCGCATCTGCATTTGAATCTTCTTAGAATCTCTGGCATTGTGTGCTGCTTCTTGAGACCTTCTAGCTGTTTCACATTGCCAGACAATAGGTTCTATTTAAGTGATGTTCAGATTCAACAGGTTTGACAGTAATCATCCTTGGATGTAGCTGTGGATGTGAAACTGAACCCAATAGTCAACTAAATTGGGTTAACTGGTTGATTTAGTAGCAAAATCACTGTAGGCAATCACTTTTTCACACAGGGCAAGGTAGCATTTTGAATTTACTTGGGTTATCTTTGTTTAATATTTAAAGTAGTTTGATAACCTGACATTCATGTGTGACAAATATGCAAAAATAGAAGAAATACTTTTTCACAACACTTTTACACTGACAAAAACAGCTCAAGAGAAAAGTTCCTCTGGAGGAATGGTAATACAATATTTAGACGGAAGGACAGAAAACAGACGGAGAGAGTGATGAATATATGGCACCTTTGTTTCACACAGCACTCTAACTTTCGCAGAAAAAGCTTCCATAACTACCACGGCCCACCACAAGTTTCGATACCAGTGCTCAGCATGTGTGCCAAACATGCATGTTTCCAAAACGCTTAGTCCCTCTGAACAAATGGCCGCGCTGAATAATTCATCAAACGCCCCAGACCAAAAGCTGAGTGTAGTTCACAGCGGCCTCCTGGGCCCAGTACGCCCAAACCTGTTTTACACACATGGCCAACAGGCTTAACTTGGTTGAGGAGCGTGAATGACTCTAAATAATGTCAGCAAGGAAAAGGCTCAAATGTTGCTTTACTAGTCACGATCATATCCCGGAGCAGGTAGCTGAAGTGGCGGAACAGACAAACTGGCTCACGTGTGGCCTCGCAAGGTCTCTATGGGAGCTGAATAATAGATGAAAGAGCGCCTCCGGAAGGGAAAAGTCACAGTTCAGAGAGAGAGAGAGAGAGAGAGAGAGAGAGAGAGAGAGAGAGAGAGAGAGAGAGAGAGAGAGAGAGAGAGTGAGAGAGACAGAGTGGAGGAGAAAAAAGACTTATTTATGTCCTTCCATTAGAGCATGGCAGGCATCTTTTTTTCTTCAAGCAGATTGGTTTGGGCACAGGATTAATCCAAAATTCCCTGCTGATAGCATTTGATTAGGAGGCAGGTTGGTAAGTCATGACGATCAAAGCAAGCAGTGCAGTCAACCCCCCCACCACCCACCCTGATGAAGCTGCGCTCAGACAGCAGATATCTTAGCAGAAGCATTTGAAGTAAAGCTGGTATCTGTTTTTTCTGGGTTTCATCAACGGGGTATGACCACAGATATACATACCTAGATGTCTGTTGTTTTCTATCTGAGGTGGTACGTCTGCACGTCCACCATGTTGGAGAGGTCAAGATCCGCTTATGAGCAAATCCACTTGTACTGAGAGACGATGAGTCTCAGGATTAAACCGGCCACAACGTCCTTATTACTCAACTGATTTTCACCAAATCCATTTCATTATAATCCTCAAAAATAGATTAATCTGTGCTGCACAGACGGCTCTCGGTAACTTTTACTTCTTTAATAAATGATCGTGATAATTAGCCGTCCAGACCAGCAGGTAAGTACTTAGTCTGCACCTGATGCTAAAAACTGAGTTTAGCGTGAGAAACACAAACACACACATCAGCAAATCCAGCAATAAAATAATCCCCAAAACACAGCAAGAAGGACAAAGCTAAAGTTGGCTTCCTATTTGTCAGCTTCTTGTTTGAATTTCCCGTTCCACCTTAAATGGAGCTGCTGTCACTTTCTGGTGCCTGAAGCTGCACCATTTAAGGTGGAATGGGAAAATTCCTGAAGCTGGCAAATAAGAATCTGACTTCAGCTTTGTGTAAGAATGTGCTAACATTAATCTATTATGAATATCTACACAGATTAAGGAATGCTATAACTTACCGCTACAAAGCATTAACCATCATTGTAAATAAATAACTACTACCTAAAGTTAAGACCCTGAATAGACCATTAAATGAATTAAGCTTAATATAAAACCAGAGGAAAAACAATAACATCAACAGATTCTCTGAGCTTCACCAACCACATGATCATATCTATACATAAACACCACATAAACAATACGCATCACACAGACATGAGCGTGGATCACTGCGGTCCCTCTGTTATATAATCCTATCCCATTTTCTGAGAGCAATATTCCTGAAATAGTGGAATTTTGGACAGTATCTTTCTTAAACTGCCGCTCTGTGATGGTATTGAATGCAGTCCAGCAGTGATGTTGACCTCCCCAACATGGCAATGCTGTTGACGTGCCTGACTGGACCCAACGCAGCATCTATGTATGTATATCTATCGGTATGACAATTTAACTTTGTACTAAAAGCTATAGTTGCATGTACCTGAGAGACCCAGGAAGGGTTTTTGTGAGTCTCCTCCTCGCCGCTCCTCCAGCAGACCCTCTGAATCGCCTTGGATCCCAATCACTGTGGCTGTGGACGGAGGGCTGTTAAGCGATAACATAGGAATAGATTATTTATGAATCCCATACACATGTACACATATGCGCACACACACACACACACACACACAGGTTTGTTAAGTCATATTTAGGTACTGTATGCGTTACATGGAGTACTGTAGAAAAGTCAGAGACCCTTCATTTATTTAAATTCCAGCCAAAACGCTCATTAAGTGACGTATTAAGAAAATGTCCATTGTCCAGTTTTAAAGCTGCATTATGTCTGATTTTTTTGTTAAAACAAATAAGTAGCAGAGAAGTTACCTAGTCAGGAGAAAAAAAGACATTGTTAAAATATGGAGTCTGTGTGTTGCTGTGAGCCACCCTGTAAAGCCTGATATAATAATTTAAAAGTCAGGGGTGTCGGGTCGGATTTCATGGGAGTTTTTCAGACCACGTAGACCGATCAGGCATAATATAATGGCCTCCTCCTTGTTTCTACGCTCATTGTCCATTTTATCAGCTCCACTTACTGTATAGGTGCACTTTGTAGTTCTACAGTTACAGACTGTAGTCCATCTGTTTCTCTTATACTTTGTTACCCCCTTTTACCCTGTTCTTCAGTGGTCAGGACCCCCATGGACCCTCACAGAGCAGGTACTGTTTGGGTGGTGGGTCATTCTCAGCACTGCAGTAACAATGACGTGGTGGTAGTGTGTTAGTGTATGTTGTGCTGGTCTGAGTGGATCAGACACAGCAGTGCTGCTGGAGTTTTTAAACACCTCAGTGTCACTGCTGGACTCAGAATAGTCCACCAACCAAAAATATCCAGTCAAAAGCATCCTGTGGGAAGCGTCCTCTGACTACTGTTGAAGGTCTAGAGGATGACCAACACAAACTGTGCTGATACACATGAGCTGCTTTCTCTGACTTTACATCTACAAGGTGAACAAACAAGGTAAAGAGTGGACAGTGTTTAAACACTCCAGCAGCACTGCTGTGTCTGATCCACTCGTACCAGCACAACACACATTAACACACCACCACCAATGTCAGTGTTACTGCAGTGCTCCAAATAATCGAGACCTGTCTGCATTGCTATGGTGATCAGCAGTCTGCGTGCCAACCAGGGTTAAAGGTGGGTTAAAGGCAGTTCTACATTATTTCCAGCATTTAAGATAATTTATTGTTAAACTGTGTTGAATGATCAGCAGAGTTTTATTTTACTGCCAAAGAGGATTATTTTATTTTGACCTAAAATTCTGCCGTGGAGCCGCAACAGGGCAGTTAAAGAGCCAGATGCTCCACAGCCATGTTCTCAACCCCTGATCTACGGACAGTTTCAAATAAAGACTGTTTCATTCAAAATAACACCTCAGAGTACTGAGCAAACACACTGAGAAACTGAGCAGCTAAACCAGGCGGTGATGGAGAGGTAGGACAATACGGTCTCTCCACAGCCTATTTTACAAAGACACTTTAAAAAATTAACATTTATACCTCACTATTCTGTTCAGTCAGAGCAGAAATGGTAGCAAATCTGACTTTTTCGCCTCCATTTTGCTAGCCTACTTGTCTCAATCCTCACTGGAGAAGTAATTGTGATTATGTGTGTTTAAAAACAGACTTAAATCACACATTTTATTACTAGCAGGAATTTACCAAGGCAGAATGTTTAAAGTGACCAGTGACTTTGTGTCTGACCACCATGGATTCAGGTACTCTCCTCTGAGTGAGCAGACCCTCGTTCACTTCCAGTTTTAGTCATTTGTTCATTAGCCAGCAGTGCACACTCTGCTTACATCAAATGGTATCAGCGGGTATCAGAATGTTGGTATCGGTACAAGTATGAGTAAATAAGCAAAGTATCGGCCCCATACCTGATACCAGTATTTGCATCCCTACACTAATGGGTGTAATTTGTTGCACAAAACCAGTCACTCTATGATTCAAGAGTAATTATTCATCCATTTCTTGTTATATTTTAACTGCATATTTCGAAACTTGAGGGATACAAGGTCATTTGTTGAGCAGCTTTGTCCTTAGGACTATTTACAGAATGAATACCACTCCCAAATAACCCTATTAATACTGGAAACGAGGAGAAAGGTGAGAATAAAACAATGGCTTAGGGTTGGGGGACACATAAAGAGAGAATGAGAGAAGGCAGCAGAAAAAAAAGCAGCTTAAAGTTTTTTCTCTGCCTGAACATTATTGACAGCAGTGTGGACAGATCACCTGCAGTAATACAGATCGACTGCAGTCCTCGCTAACAATCTGTCCCCCCCACCACATACATGTATGCAGCATTCACACACCAGAAAAGCTCAGCTTGGGTGTCATTTTTTTTATACCCAGCGGATCCACAAAGCAAAATCAGAAAAAAGCAGTCTGAATCAAGACTGAGGAGATATCGGTCTCTGGAAATGAAAAATAAAATCGGATTTGGCTCCCTGTCTGAAAGTAGCCTTAGACCTGAATACTAAGCATTCACTCTCTGCTTCAACCCACGCAAGTACTGTAACAGGTTTTTGTATTCAGGCGCAGTCACAGTGTGTGTGTGTGTGTGTGTGTGTGTGTGTGTGGGAGGTGTGCAAGCTTCCTCACAGATTCAGAGTATGTAAATCTGGCTGCAGAGCTTCATTTCCCCAGAGTTCTCATTCACACTACTCTCCAACACAGACAGCCAAAGCTCAGAATACTGCTTTTTTCAGTGGCAACAGGTAAACACATCACTACCTGCTCAACCGCTGTTGCAGATGTTGAAAACATAACAGAGCTGTGCTGTTGGATAGGCTAAAGCTGACCATGGTTATGAAAAAAATGTATTCAACACTGTGACGAGAACATCACAGTCTTCTACCGTTTGCCCTTGACATCTATTTCTATAGTGCTCGCCTATAAGACTGGTAAATTAGCCTTTAGCTGCCACAGTAGGCTTTTAGATGTTGTAGTAAGAAGTTTGCTACAATGAGGTTTGTTGGCTAGTCAGTGGTTCTCATCCCTACAATAACAATTTCTCTGGAACATATTTTTTGCTAGATGCGCCCCCAAATGGTAACTAGTATTCTTAATCTCTTATTCACCAGGGTGTATTTTGGTTTGTCCATCTGAATTTACGTCACCAAATCATAAAGCAAATTATTCAGTAACTCCATGAAATAAATGTAATTTTTATTGATTTAATTAATTTATTTATTTGTAAAAGCCTCCCTCAAATTAACAGAATGTGTTTGTGGTCTACACATATTACTATATACTTACAATTTACTGCTGAAAGCCAAAAATCTCAGACCCTCTTTGTGTTATTTCTTTTTAAAAGTAACGTTTACAGAGCAGATCACTGAAGAGACGCCGCCTGTTTATAGTTTATAGCCCAGATTTGGGGAAAAACGGGTCGACTTTCAGTAGAAAAACAAACTGAGTTCAGCTTCTTTTATAATAAGGGTTTAAAATGACATCACCATCTATTTGACTGGAAAGAAGAGTTACAGCCTCATATGACGCCCAGCTTCTGAATGTAGCTTATGAAAGATGAAAGTTATGAAGAATATGACGAAATCCATTCTGGAACCACTGACGCTCTCAAGTCTGCAGATTTTAGGGCAAATATAGATTTTGGATAGAGTTTGGATATGAAAAACGAGCAGTGTGTGAGGGGCACAGACTCAGATTTTCTGACTAAATTAGAGACATGATGATGGTTTTCCCGAGACCCGAAGTCGCTTAATCCGAAGAATGACGCAGTTGCCTGTTGTACTTTACGTTGTGTTTAAATTTCAAGATGAATGGACCAACAATAACGTCCCAAAATTACTTGGAAACATTCTGGTTCCATTGACTTACATTAAGAGCAACGTATGTTTTTTCCATCTCCTGTAAAGTTACCATTTTGGAGATACAAGGTTTTTTTCCCACAGCAGAAATATATTTTGCATGTTCGTTAACTTGAAAACAAAAAAGCAAAGTGGGAAATGAAAAGTACATCACCAGCAAGTGGCGTCTGTGTTTGTTTCCATTTGCCTTATTCTAACACTTAAAGCACGTCCACGCTGACAACTGAATCACAACCCGTCACTTTACTGTTGATTTATACATTTTACATTTTCATTTTCATTTGGTCAGATAAATGCTGTGTTTTGATTTAAATGATATATTTTGCATTTCATGAAGAAAAGGCAAAGCCAAATGAAGCTTGGAATTTCTTTTGTTAGCTTTTCCATTTTAGATAGAGCCATGAAATACCAGAATAATGACTAAAATGAAATGACAAATGTTTTAAATTACTTGTTATTTTTGCCACAAATGACTCGTGCTTATGTGAAAAGTTAAATTGCAAATGTAGCTATTTCATTTAATTTTACATTTTGGCAGGATATAAATGGCAAAAAGAGGTTTGCATTTAAATTGTATTGTTTTACAGTTTTTTTTCTTTCTTTTTTTGCCTCCCATACTAGTCGAGTTTCAAACCAGGTGGAATATATGAAACAAGTTTGATATTTTCAACTCGACTCTGGACGTAATCTAGTAGTCAATCTGAATAGATTCAGAGAGTGTATCCAAGGCTCAATCTGTAGAGAAGTTTCCAGAATCTTACGATGAAGCATTGGACCTCTCAGAGGACCTGAACCCAAATGCTAAAACTGGGACAACACATTCCACAAAGAGCATCTAAAGACGTCAGAAACACAGCACTCACGTTTTGAAACATGGGTCTCCAGACATAAGATGGGTGCTGATGATCACCTGAAGCAAAAGATAAAAAGGGAAAACGACTTTGACATCAGAAACTTTCAGTCGATTTTTAAAAATAACCATGACATCGGACTCCAGGAAGCACAAGAACAAATCAATGTTTCCCAAATTAAAACTAAGGTCGGTTATATAAAGAAACTAGGACTTGGAAACAGCTTTAATGGGAGAAAATGTAGGTTGTGGTCTGAACCTTAAGGATCGAATTGTCCTGCCTGGTGTTCTTGGTGTCGTAGCCCTCCAGCAGACACCGTCGCGTGGTGCTCCCCGAACCTGCAAACTCGGCCAAGTTCAGATCAGCAAAGCCCAGCTGAGCCAAGAAGAGCAAGAGGGCTGATTTTAATTAATACCTTAATAACTGTTTGGATACTTTACTAATACTTTAGTAACTGTTTCTGTTATGTCTAATAAATATGGAAAATGCATTTTCTAAGTAATTCAAAACTTGTAAATCAGTTTATGCTTTGCAGAAGTAGGAGTACAGATCTGTGCCCATGTTGAGAGAAGGGTCTGGCTGTCGACATGCACTCTCAGCCTGACATGCACCCCAGCCTATTGATGACGTCAGTGCTGCGTTGCCACAACAGTGTTTTTGTCGGTTTTATGAGGAAAAACAGTGGACCACGAACTGCTGGGCAACAAGAGTTACACCAAACACATATTAACGTTGCCATACTGATAATAAGGTAATTATAAATGGAAACTTTCAAAAATAAAACCTAACACGACGATCAGACAAGATGTTGAGTTTATTCGCAGAAAAAACAAAAAGGCTACTGAAACTCATGAAAGCCACACTGAAGACGATCAGCCGGTTATCAAAAACTCTAATACTGATTAAAATAGAACTTATTAAGGATTCTAGGAAGTTGTGACAAAGTACAGTCAACGTAGTACCGATTACTTCTGTTGTCTCATCAACATTGTTACAACCTCCTACAAATTTGGCAGACAAGGTTGTTGTTCTGAGGAATTACATTTCAACGTTGTGACATGTCGAGAGGACCAAGCAGATGACGCTGTGGGCACCAAAACAGTACGTTGTTACTGATGTCCTGATGGGTTTCTAACCCGGAATTGGCCTGATGGCTCCTATTAGAGGTCATTGTGAAATGATCAAATGTATGTGGAATCAGACCCAAAACACCTGATTCAACAATCAGAACCCTTTACACTTTTATCCACCTATCAGGAAAACAGAATTCCATCAGTGACGACTGAAAACCACCAGGAACTAACAGACACTTTTAATGGGTTCTATGACTATTTTTCAACAGGGTGGTACACTAAATGTAACCCTCTTGCCGTGGTATGGCCGAAAAATGGACTAAGTGATGATGTAATGTGGGGGAGTGATGATGAGGTAGATGCATATGCTGAGAGAAGCGAGATTTATTAGGGGCAAATGCATAATCAGGGTCTAAACAGTCCAGGGACAAAGAGCCAACACGGAGAGAACGAGGGACAGACATTACGAAAAGGAACACAGACTAGACACACAACGGAGGCCAGAGGAAACAACACCACACAAAGACCAGCAACTAACAGCGACAAACACAGGGTTTAAATACAAGAACAACGAGGGTTAACAAGGCACAGGTGAAAACAATCAAGGGCAGAGTCTAGAAACAAGGGGGCAGAACAGGGAAGAATCAAACAAGGAAGCACGTGGACAAGACCAGAGGTAAACAAAATCACATGGAGCACTGGGAGGGGCCAATTGTGCCAGATGATGTCCCTAAACAGGAGCAGCCAAAAGTTACCGCGCCGTTGGACTGCTTCTGTCATTGTGGCAAAGATTCAAGATAGAACATTCAAGAGTTTTACTGTCATATGCACAGCAGAACAGGCAGTTACACTGTACAATGAAATTCTTACTTTGCTGTTCCTCCATTCACCAAATATAATCTTAAGAGAGTGCATGTGCCCGTGACGTCACTGGGGCTGAGAGTGCATCTGTCTGAGAGAGCATGTCTGCAACCACTCTATTGCATGTTGTGCATTTTCTGTTCTAAATATAATTACGGAAACATGTGCACTCAGATGATCTGTTGTTAATCTGTACATAATGTGCCATTTTTAGATCTCAATTGCATTAAAAATAAAATAAATCCCTCCAAAAACTGATTTTTACAATACACTGCTATGTAACCTGTCTGAAGCAGTGAGCCAAGGCATTTCATTCACTGACACAGGATACAGCTGATCATATAAAGTTCATCTGAGACTCCACTTTTTGAATGCTGTCCGAGTTATTTATTGATCTTGCATTTAAAGAGTAACTACACCCCCTATTTTCAGCTCCACTCCTAGCTCACGTTTGAAAAATGCTCAAAAATGTGAGGGGTACTTTGGGACGGGCGCTGCAGTGATCTACAGGTTTGGAGGTGGGGCTGGGAGGCAACCTGGGTGGGCTGGGCTGCTGTGTTTTATAGCTAATATTGGCAACCAGAAAATATGGAGAGTGACAAAATCAAATAGCATTTTTGACTGAGAGGTTTTACAAAGGTGACAATATTACTTCACCACCATCCTCATTTCTGGGGATGGTGCTTCTGATCAGGCAGGGTGTCTTTAGCCTTATTAGTCTACCAATACGAGCCACTGACTCAAGCAGCCGAAGAGTTGGCACCAGAAAAAGATTACCAGTGAGTGAGAGAGGCGTCTGAATGGTACAGCAGTCCCTAAAACCATGACAGATAGCTTCTAATTATCTGTTTGGTCAAGTCAATTCAAAGTTTATTTATATAGTGCTTTTTACAACAGGTGCTGTCACAAAGCAGTTTTACAGATAAATTCGGGTCCGAGCCCCCATGAGTGGCAAGGAAAAACTCCCTAAGAGCAAGAGGAAGAAACCTTGAGACTTTAAGAGGAACCAAGACTCAGAAAGGGAACCAGTCCTCCTCTGGTTGACACCAGATAGCGAACAGCGTTAGTATAAAGGTGGAGCAACGGTTAATTAGATAGTTTGGGTTTATGCAGCAGCAGCAGCAGGAGGGTCAGTTCATGCAGGTGAGTTTTGCACAGCTTTGTACAACATGAAACTCTATGGTGGTGAAAACGGTGCAGATCAGCCAAACAGAGATGGAGCTCTGTTAACTAGCATGTCTGGTGGCTCCCATGTGGCGACTCAGGGGCTCAAATAAAGGAGAAAGAAAGAAAGAGAGAGAGAGAGAGAGAGAGAGAGAGAGAGAGAGAGAGAAATTGATTAACAGGAAAGGTCCGTTTATGGAGTTTATTAAGTGAGTCAAAAGATCCTGGGAGCACATCAGTCAAACTCTGAAACAGCTTCACTGGCTCCCGGTACAGCATCACGTTCGATGCTTGTGCTGGTTTTTAAATCTTTGAATGACCTCACCGCCCCTCCTACATTGGTAGTCTGCTAGTTATACTCTCCAGCTCACACTCTTCGCTCCTCTGACTCACATTTGCTCAAAGTTTTTCCCTCTAAGCTGCGCACTGTTGGTGACAGGGCATTCAGTGTTGCTGGCCACAAGCTGTGGAACAGTCTCCCCTCTGAGTTGCGTGCTTGTTCGACCCTGGCTATGTTCAATGCCAGTCTTAAAACCCACCTTTTCCAGCTGGCATTTGGGTGAACTAGTGCTTTTTTTTTTTGTAAATTATGTGTATTGCTTTTACATATTTACATGCTATTTTTTTCTTTTTTATTTATTTATTTTTTTTATTGTATTTTTTGTTATTTTTATTGTACAGTGTCCTTGGGTGTCTTGAAAGGCGCTTTTCAAATAAAAAATGATTATTATTATAATAGTGCAACAACTGATATCAGATAGACAGATAGATACTTTATTGATCCTGAAGGAAATTTAGCAAAAATACCATGTCCTTCATACAAACAAAACTGTCACTAAAAAGCAATATACGCAAACAGAAAAGAGAAAAAGTAAGAAAAAAGTGCAAAAACAGTACACAAAACATGGAGCTACTGGAAAGGCTGCCACTCACAGTGGCACTGGAACAAGATTGTTGATCAGTAAAATGCTGTGCAGACAAAAAAGTTCTGAGTCTAGTTTTAAATGTAGAGAGTGTGTCTGAGTCCCGGACGATTGATGATTCCACAATATTGGGACTTCGTAGGAAAATGCTTGACCGCCTGTTATGGTTTTTCTAATTTTAGTGACCGCCAGCAGGCCGTTGTTTTGTCAGCAGGCCGTTATGTTGTGAGTGGAGCGTACGTGTGGGTTCGTATGACTGATTTAATTCACTAAAATACTGTGGGGCCATTTAATGACTCATACGTTAAGAGAAGGATCTTATACTCCACACCAAATTTAACAGGTAGCCAGTGTAATGACAACAGGATTGGGGATGTATGTTTAGCAAGATAAACATTCAGTCCTGTTTTCTTTATTCCTGGTTTGCATACCAAAGTACTACAACACGTCATCCGCGCATACAACGTATCTGTACAAGCATTTTGCTGATATCAGTTGTTTGCACTATTTACTCTCTAATATCTCTCCATAAGCTGACCTGTCCTGTTAATCAGTTTCTCTCTTTCTGTCTCTCTTTTATTTGAGACCCTGGGTGACGTTTGCCTGAGTCGGGAGCCACCAGAGCTCCTAAAGTCGGCAGAGCTCCAACTCTGTTGGCTGATTTGCACCGTTTTGACCACCATGGAGCTTCACGCTGTGCAAACCTCACCTTTATGAACTGACCCTCCTGCTGCTGCTGCATAAACCCAAACTATCTAACTATGGCTCCACCTTTTCTCCCCGTTTTGTATTCTAATACTTTATACTAACGCTGTTTGCTGTTCGGTGTGGTCCAGAGGAGGATGGGTTTGAGTCATGGTTCCTCTCAAGGTTTCTTCCTCTTGCTCTCAGGGAGGTTTCCTTGTCACTCTCACCACTGGCGATGCTCATGGGATCCGGAAATTTCTGTAAAGCCGCTTTATGACAACACCTGTTGTAAAAAGCTCTAAATAAACCTTGACTTGAGTTGATTTGACTAGCAGAGTTGAACCAGGGGGAGCTACTAGCCAGAACTGACCACAATAAGAATGATATTTTTACAGTTTAGAAAGTTGTGTTCAAATTTTAAACAAGGCTGGTATATTTTATTATTACAGAGCATTCATGAAAAAAAAAGGTCTTGGGGTGGAGTTACTCTTTAGTACAATGATGAACAGTGAAGAGATGATCCCATACATTCAAACTCCTATAATTCTCCTATAATATGAAGTCCTGGTGTTATCTAGTCTACTGATGTTTGTGCCATTTAACTTTTATTTGTGTTCAATTTGTTCTCGATCGATATTTTCCATTTCTCCATTATGGTCAAGGAAACAGAACAATCAATGCCCTGAGTTAGTTGTAGATTGATCAAACGTAAACACATGGATCACCTCCCCTTTGTGAATGTTTTACTGGAGACCAAAATCATTTACCTTTGCGTAGGTTTTTCCACCTTTCAGTTCCTGTAAGAAAACAAGTCAATGAAATCATTACTAGCATCGCATTTAATATTTAACAACTCCTGGATGACACTTTAGTTGGTGTTGTGTGTGTAAAGGTACCTTTCTGACAGAAACACGACACACACAGGGATCGAGGACTCCTGTTCCAGCACTGGCGCTCATTTTACATGGGAATGAGAACTTCTTCCTCCAACGTACACAATTAGCCTGGACTGTTTCCCTATGAAAGAAACACATGTACACTGTTATCATCCTCAGGTACCTCTGAGGAAATGAACATTGACCTGGCTTACAGCTCTCTTAACAAGACACAGAGCCCTAACCATCTCCTATGGGGAAAGGCCACGTACAGTTTGCGATCCAGGTCCATGCAGGCAGAAATCAATCATGCTTGGCAGTTTGACTCGTCTGCTTTCCTTTAGACTGGCCCCGGGGGAGAGCCGAGAGCGACTTCTCAGTAAAGTAAATCCCAGCCAATCCAATACCGTTTGATTAGAGAGGCCTCAATGATCCCGACCAGTCGTGAGCATATTCATTTACGGAGACTGAGACGCTTAATTAGAGGCTGGAGAAAAGGGCCATATGGACTTGAGGACAAGGACTTAATTAATTTGTTCTCTGAAAATGTTCTGGCTTGTGCTGGAGAAATTCTGCTCCTTAAGATGAGAAAAGCTAGAAGACTACAGCTGATGGGGAAGATGAACACACTAATCTTAGTTTCACTGAACTTCTACTGTGTGAAGAGAAGCAGGTGATCGAGTGAAAACAGTGGAGGTGCAACTAAATTTCAGGTTAAAGATCAGTGAAGCTTGCAGAAGTTTAGCAGCTAAAGAAATACAGCTCCTTATTAATCCTCAGCCCAGAGCCCAGCTGCTTAACATAAGCTCCAATTTCTACGTAATTTTCTGAAAGTTAATCGGCAATCATGTTTTTTCCGACTGTATTAGGGCATATTTCTGCATCAACCACGGTGTCAGGGAAGATCTCTGAACTAGCTCAGAGGTTTTGCTCGATGATACATGGGGGTAGTGGGACTTTGAACTGATATAATTAATCAAAAATTATATTAGGGTTTCAGGTTATTTTATTTGTATCAGAAGAGGTGGGCAAAAGCCATTATATTTTAATGGAAAAAAAGAAATTTGTTTTTATATTACACGGCATAAGAAATCATGCTTAATACAGGGTGATTGAAAAAGATTCATCTGATTTTAAAGTGCCACAATGGTAAGGCATCTAGGAATCAATCACAATCCAATTGTAAGAGGGGGTCATAGAGTTTCTGACTGGCTCCCTTCAGTCTGAGAGGAGATGAGACCCCTGAGCAGAAAGCGTTCTGTGTTCTCCACTTCAATAAGAGTGAATTCATGGGCAGTGAAGCTCTAACAGCTCAGAGTGTGCGTCGTTGGTTCCACAGCACTGGATGATGAGTGCAGCGACGCCCGACACACTCAATCCAGTATGGGATGAGATTGACTGTGGTGTTGATGTCCGTACAGCTGGAGGAGGTTCAGACTGAGACATTGTACAATTACATAATATAACTTTATGCTCATTTAAACCATTTACAGTTCACTGCATTGATCTGTAATGATTTACAAGAGAAATTAATCATTTTGAAATCAGATCAATACTTTTAATCACCCTGTATGACCAGGGACACAAACTAATAAGGTCAAAAAGGTCATTTTGATTTCAAGCTGACTTTAACTAAGTGCTAGCTAAGCCAGCTGATGTATTTCATGTGCATGGCAGGTATCAACCTTCATGCTGTTCAGCTCACTTGGCTCTCTGCAGTGTTCGAAACTCACACTCAAGTCATTTTTTACTTTTCAATTCCTTTTCTTGGTTCGTTTGACCACGTAAGCCATAACAGGTGCTGGCAGAACTGGCCATTTTAAAGAAGCCATTTTAAATTCAGATGCTTACAACCACACTTAAGTAAAATGGGTTTATTAATGAAGGAAGGATCCAAAATCAAGGTCAGCCAGTCCAAAGTCAAAAAGCCAGAATGTGAAAACTGTAACCATGACGGAGGTCCAAAAAGCAATGTCCAGAAACCTGAAACAAGGTCAAACCAGAAAGTGCAACAATACTGAAAGGGCAATGGTCATATATGATAAGGCAAACAGACAAACAGACGGCTCAATAACGCCCTGAGAACAAAGACAACACTAGTAAATAAGCTAATCTAAAGCCTGGGCTTCTATACTAAACTAGCAAACACAAGAAACAAGGAACAGGTGAGGGTAATCAATAGTCAGGTGAAGCAGACCAGTGTACAGTCACGTGAGGGAGATCAGAAGTCATGAGATCCGGTGTGGAGTTCTGGGTGGCCGAGACAGCAGGAACAGAGGGAACCGTGACATAACCGTGACAGAAAACCTGGTATGACCAGAAAGCTCGCCTACGTGAATCTAAACTTGGTCAGAAGATCCTTTTGCTGCTTCCTACCTCCACCAACAAGCTTCTGGCAAAGTGCCAGGGGCCTTTTGAGGTCCTGAAGAAGCAAGGGCCTGTGACCTATGAAGTACGATAGGCCAGGATGAAGTACGTCATAGGTCACATAAAGCTGGGCTTTCTCCAGGAGAAGACAGGCCTGTTCTCTGTAAGACTCCAGGTGATCTCTCATCTGCTGTACTGTTTGCATTTTCCTAGCTGTATGGGTTGACTACGGCTTCCCTGTTGGGATGCAACATGACTGACAGACAAGTGGACACACTTGTCTGTCAGTCTGCATAAATGCAGTCTGCAAAATACACCTGACTGCATAAATACTGAATGAAACTTTGTTTTTTTCCCATTTGTTGAGCTTGAGGCGGTCCCAGAGACAAGTGCTCTATTCCAAAAAGTGCTCTGACCCCACCTTTAACGTGTAGGTTAAAACAAGTACCAGAGAAATTTGTATATGTGTGTGAAGAGGATGAGAAGGGAATAGTGCCAGGGGCTGCCCCTGCCATCTGGACATAGCATTGTAGATAAATATGTTTTAGCAAAAAAAACAACAGTCTAAATCTGTTTTAAAAACAAACTCCACTGATTCTGATACTTATAAATGTGAAATATTACTCTCGGTGACACAGCCAAGGCACTGCATAATCAGGCAACTCCCATCCAGCTGAGACAGTTAGCTATTTAACAAAGAATGTAACAGGATTGAAGGCTCACACAGTCTTTAAACTTTAATCCCATTATTCCCAGTGGTCCGACAACACCGTTTACAGTGGATAAACCCACAGCCAGTGCTTAGCCGGAGTGATTAAGCCTCAAGCACTTTCTCACTACAGCAAAGAGCGATCCTGCCCAAACTTAGCAGAGTTAAGCACCTTCTATAACGGTTCAGTTGCCATGGAAACATAATAAACACACATGCTTCTGCTGCAGAAATAATAACAACCCATCTAATTCGTATTGCACAATAGAAAAAGGAACCAAGAAAATGTACTTCCCATTTATCAGTTCAGTTTGAAGGAGACTGAACTGGTCCTACAATGACAAACAACAACCTCTGTCTGTCCATTTAAAAAGAAACTGCACTCTAATTAAAAGCTGAAATGTACTGCTCTGCAATAATAATACACACCAGCCTTGCTTAAAATGTGAACACATACACCGATCAGGCATAACATTTTGACCACCTCCTTGTTTCTACGCTCATTGTCCATTTTATCAGCTCCACGTACTCTATAGGTGCACTTTGTAGTTCTACAGTTACAGACTGTAGTCCATCTGTTTCTCTGATACTTTTTTAGCCCCCTTTTACCCTGTACTTCAGTGGTCAGGACCCCCATGGACCCTCACAGAGCAGGTTCTATCTGGGGGGTGGGTCATTCTCAGCACTGCAATAACACTGGCCAACCAAAAATATCTGGCCAACAGCGTCCTGTGACCACTGATGAAGGACTAGAGGATGACCAACACAAACTGTGCAGCAGCAGATGAGCTATCGTCTCTGACTTTACATCCACAAGGTGGTCTGACAAGGTAGTAGTGTCTAATAGAGTGGACAGTAAGTGGACACAGTGTTTAAAAAACTCCAGCAGCATTGCTGTGTCTGATCCACTCGTACCAGCACAACAGACGCTAACACACCACCACCACGTTAGTGTTACTGCAGTGCTGAGAATGAGCCTAGAACAGCTCAGAGTGTTCATCGTTGGTTCCACAGCACTGGATGATCTCTGAAATCACACTGAAAGAGCCGTGAGTGCAGCGACACCCGACAGGCTCAATCTATTGTGGGACGAGTTTGACTGTGGTGTTGATGTTGTCTGTACAGCTGGAGGAGGTTCAGACTGAGACCTTGTACAATTACATAATAAACTTTATGCTCATTTAAACCATTTACAGTTCACTGCATTGACCTGTAATAATTTACAAGTGAAATCAATCATTTTAGCTCTTAATATTAAGTTTGCAACCCTTCCTCACAGTCTGCTGTAATCGTACGAGAACAGCAGGCACAGTAATATGAGCCCATCTCTGCCGAGAATGAGGACGGTTCAATTACAGATCCTGACAGACTACATGATCATGTAGCCGAGAGGGCCAGGAAAGGGTTTCGGTCGAAACAAACACATGGGCAAAAAACTATTACCAACATAAACCAACCACTGATTCAGCTTAAGACGATCTTGATCAAATAAAGGTCATTACAATCTCATATGCTACACTATAATACACATTCTATTAACAGTACATCCTCTCATGGTTCACGTTTATGGTTATGATGGAAAGCATTTCCTGGACCGATTATTCCACCCTGATGCTGGTCACAAAGTAGCATGCTACTAATGGCTTACTGGAGTCAGTTATTAGAGTTGGTCACAAAAGGAAAAGCACTGCTTTTAATTGCTCCCATTATCTCAAAAGAAAGCAATGCTATTTTCTGCTTTTTACCCATCTAAGGCTCCATCATCGTTCTGTTGGATGATTAGGCCTCAGATATTCATACTTGCTCTCTAATGAAGCACTTTTCTCTGGAAAATAGGGCTATAAAATGGATAAACATGTATATTCTTAAGTGAATGGCTCGTTAGGTGACTTTACCCCTACCCTGTGTTTTTGAATGCCACCTTGCAGCTTGGAACTGAATTACAAGGGGTAGTGGTTGAAATCTTCCCTACGAAATATACTAGCGCTGCTCTGTAGGCGACCCTGCCCGTCTGCACTGACAGCAGAGGAGGGTAAAGTTCAGCTCCTCGCTGCTGGGCTTTAGTTACATTCAGGGCATCATATGCCTTCAAAGAGGGGGGCATTTATTTATCATCACCCATCACTAAATCTTCAGTGATATGAAGCTGAAGTCAGATATTCACCAGATTCTTGTTGATTAATTAATTAATCCTAAATATTTGGGACCTCTTTTGAGTGAATTTTTATGCTTGATACGAACAAAAGGACCTTAATACATTGAAATAACATTAAACTAAGACAATACAATTCTTACTGTAATTTTTAACAGAGAAAATCCTCACATTTGTGGGTTTCTTTGGTCTCTTGGCTGGCCATCTTGCCCGTTTTTCTCATACCTCTCTGTTTGGAGTCTCTGAAAAACCTCAGTTTGGAGGGTCATGTAGCCCCAACACTTCACCCTACCCCTCTATCTCAACAAGAATTGGGACGCCCTACCCCTAGATGTGAACCCACAGAATGGAGGGCGACGGGTTGAGGGTAAGGGGTGAAATGGGAAATGGGAGTATTACGGCCTTTTCAAATGAACATACCCCTCTAGCTAATGCTTGGCATTGGGAATGGTAATCTTGACCTTAAAGAGGAACTCCAAATTAATTTAGCAAAATTAATTATGCGCCTTTCTAGAGAAATGTACAGATTAAAAAATTGTTCAACTTTGTATTAATAGGAACCAGATGTCTGTATGTCTATATTACAAATATTACCATTTCGTCTGCTGTCCAAAATGACTAGTGGCTTGGTGGCGTGGTGGGTAGCGCTGTCGCCTCACAGCAAGAAGGGTTCGATTCCCCGGCCAGGTAACCAGGGTCTGTTCTGTGTGGACTTGGCATGTTCTCCCCATGTCTGCTTGGGTTTTCCCCCCCACAGTCCAAAGACACACAATCAGGCCAATTGGATGTGCTAAATTGCCCCTGGGTGTGAGTGAATATGTCTGTCTGCCTTGCGATGGACTGGACCGCATACTCTGCCACCTTCTGAAATAAGTAAGAAAACCATAAAAATAAACCAAAGCCGTCGCTGCTGTGATCCGTGTTGAATGGCTGTCACAACAAAAGCACGTTTTGAGAGGAAACACATAACTAATCCTGGAGTAAATCTTCATGATAAAATTACGTTTTAGGCCAAAACTTCCTATCACAAAACAACGTCTCAGGTCTCAAGCCATGCATTCATAACCATTTTGTGTAAGAATCAATGGGATGCAGCTTTAAGACACATTAAAGGCATCAGACGTCTGGTTCCAAGTAAATTTCAAAGTTTCAAGCCGAACCTCTCTGAATGATTTTGTTCGTATCTAATTAATCAGATGACTAAGTGATTTTACTAAATTGGTGGAGTTCCCCTTTAAGTATATTTCAAAGGACATTTTCAGATTACGTTTTTGAGAAAAACATCACAGTGGTTTGAGTTTGATGACAGTCCTTACAAGCCCTCCTTCTAACTGTCACTGGTCCAGCGCACAAAGCAGGCTTCCAACATTGCTGAGATGCACATAGAGCTCTTTTAATATAAGATAATTCATGATGGTGTTCAGTGTTAGATTAATCCTGTTTACTTCCTATGTCATCTGAAGTATACAGCCAGCTTTAGGCTCCCATGCAGCTGCTACAGTGTCCCATTTTATTACTGCATATCATGCCGTCCCACTGGATGCAGGCCAAACACTAAAACCCACTTCGAGACACGATAATGGGGAAAAGACAAGAACCATGCACAGAGTCACTGTCAAGCAACTGGCTTGTGGTCTGATTTCCATATTAGGAATATATGCTGTTGCCATGGCGAACTCAGTGGAGCCAACGGGAGCAGTGCTGTCGTTCTCCAAGTTCCTCTCCTCTGCACTTGAGTCATCGCTGGCTGACATACTTCAGCGTCTTCACTAACACGGCTCTTCTTCAAACAGCGTTCATAATGAGCGAGCGATAGCCAGCGGGGGAAAAAAGATCTGGGACACGTTTTTTGCAAAATCTTGAGACATGAAGTTCAAAACAGTTTCACACACACACAAAAAATGTTACTCTTTGCCCTTGGTATGGAAAGGGTTACGGGCTCGTTGGAGCCTGAGAGGCTGAAGCATTTGATGTATTGTGAGAAGGACGTGTCACGCTGTATTTTGACAGGCCACTTTCTCCGCCTGCCACATGAATGATTAATTGAGGCAAACCTTTCATATCTAAGAGCTGCTCTTATACAAAGAGAGCATGATGAAGGAGCACAAGCTGGCTGTGTAGGACAGCCTGTTATTATACGCTTATTACACAGTTGTGTGTGTGGCCCCACAAAGGAAGACAGGAACAAGCATCTCTGTTGTTCCCAAGAAAGGCTGATTTTTCTCACCAAATCTGATTTATTTTGTTTAGCTGTTCACATTATCTTTTAAATGTCATCTGTATACCACATCAGTCTGAACAGATCAGCTCCTAAACCGACCCACATGCGCAAAAGAACAGAGCTTCACGTGGCTCGTCCGGAGGTAAACAGTCACGACGGCCAGCGAACGCCAGTCGCTCCCGGTTTCATCTTCTCCAGCATCACAGGACCAATTATGAAGTTCCAGTGACAGCTGGGCTCTTCACACTCAATGTGTTCGAGTTTGCCATAAAAAGGGTCCGGTATTCAGCCATGGCCACTTCTTAGGTTCGTGTCCTCGGATTGTTTAAACTGTTCTCTGACTCGGAGCGGCTGCGATGATGTCTCCTCCGTTTTTGGCACAGAAACATCAGCCTAAATGTTTATGAGCCTCAGCAGCATGAAGTGATCACAAATGTCGAGTTGAACTGACGTAAAAGTCGCATGAATTCCGATCTGGCTGTCCAAACTGAGTCGCGTTGCTGCAGATCGGATACAGATTGGATTTCAGTACCACATATGAAAGCGTCTCAAATTGGAATTGAAAATGTCAGATTCAGTGCGATTTTTGCTGTTCACACTGACACACGGACACACATCTGTGTGTGAAAAAGATCGGATTCGGGCCACTTTTACCTGCTGTGTAAATGTAGCCAAATAGTTCCCTTGTGCTGACCACAATTACTCAGATGATGTCCAGCTGGAAGCTGGGGGGTTTTCAGCCAATGTGACCTATTTAAGTATCTCAATCCTACTGAAAATCTGGGGCTGGATTCACAAAATGTGCAAAATTAAATTTGTATTCCTGAAAACAGTTCATGAGAATTCACTTAATTAGTTTTCTTAAGTACAGGTCTAAGAACATGTGGTATTCTTGGAAAATAATAGCCTCATAACTGTCTTAGGCCAGGGGTGGCAACCCAAACATTAAGAGCTATATAGCCACTTTTCTCGCATCTCCGGCAGAAAACGCAGAATAATTTCTTGTAAAATGTCTCTCAACTTTCAATTTTTTATGAGTTTTTTTTTTTTCAATTTTTTCATGAGCCGGCTTCTCATTCACCAACTTTGCATTCAAATATTTCTGCTCCACCTTAAAAGCTGCCAGAATGTAACTGCTGCACCAGTTAAGGTGGAACAGGAGAATTCGAACGAAAAGCTGATGTCAGCTTCACAACTTTTTCATCTTTGACAGTTTCTCATTGCAGAATAAACGTATCAGGAAACCACCTGTCTCTGTTGTTCCCCAACAAATAGTTCCCTTGTGCTGACCACTATCACTCAAGATGACGTCCAGCTGGAAGCTGGGAGCTTTTCAACAAATGCAACCTATTTCAGTATCTCAACCCCACTGAAAATCTAGGGCTGGATTCACAAAATGTGCGCTGTTACTTAAAGCAGTTAAAGTAAATTGTTATTCTTCAAAACACTCCTTGAGAATTCACTTAATTAGTTTAAATCTTTTCCTAAGTACAGGTCTAAGAACAAGCGCTATTCTTGAAAAATAATAGCCTTATAACAGGTCTTAGGCCAGGGGTCGCAACCCAAACGTTAGTAAGAGCTATTTTGTCCTTTCAACAAAAATTAAACCACCCTGCGAGCCACAAGCTTTAACTTCTATTTTACCCTCTTGACTGTAAATATGTCTCAGTATGTGCTGATGTACTAGTACAGGCTAAAAATATATAATATAAACAAGAACGTGGACTTGCCTTGCTCTGCTTTAAGCTTCAGCTCAGCTATAGCTGCTTTTCTCGCATATCTGGCAGGAAACCCTGAATAATTACTTGTAAAATGTCTCTCAACGTTCACCATTCACCAGCTTCGTGTTCAATTTTTTTCTGTCCCACCTTAAAAGGTGCTGGAGGCGGCAGAATGTAACTGCTGCACCGTTTAAGGTGGAAGAGAAGAATTCAAATGAGAAGCTGATGTCAACTTCGCAACTTTTTAGTGTTGTGACAGTTTCTCTTTGCAGATTAAACACATCAGTAAACCAGCTGAAGTGATTATAAGCGAAAATAAATCCATCAGTTCGTCTTACATCTCTCTCTTTGCCTTTTCGTTACCTACTAGTTAGGCTAAATTGTCTGCATTACTATGGTGACCAGCAGTCTGTGCTCCAACCTTCAGGGTTAAAGGGTGAATTAGCAGTTCTACATTAACTCCAGCATTTAAGACCATTTACTGTTAAACTGTGTTGAACGATCAGCAGAGCTTTATTTTACAGTAAAGGAGAATTATTTTATTTTTACCTAATATGCTATTTCTGCTTTGGAGCCACAACTGGGCAGTAGAAGAGCTGCATGTTCCCGACTCCTGTCTTAGGAGTTGATGAGGTAAGCATGTAAAATCATAAGCTTCTGAATAGAAAACCCAAAATATAAGCGTTAAAACACCAAGGAGGATTTTTTCCTGTCGACTATTTCCTCCATGATCAGGAAATAGTCCTTTCTAGTCCTTGTTTGCCAATTTTTTTCAAACATTTTTTTAAACTATCGTTTTTCCTCTATTTTTTCCTCTATTATTTTTCCTCTAGCTCAGAGCAAATTAAACTGAATAACAAGTTAAAGCAAATAAAAAATATAACATGATAGTTATAGGCTACATAACATAAACCTTAACTTTTATAAGACAATGATAGACAAAAATAAGACTTTCTTAAGACAATATCTGAGAACTTCTATGAACTTCTTAAAGTCTGCCTTAAGCTCCTTCTTGTGTTTTTTGTCTTAGAAAAGCTGATTAATTTTTACATTTCTAGTACAACTCTCTCAAGATGCAACCAAAAAAGAAGCGTTGCACTGAGGAGTCTACAGTCTTGAGAGTTAGCCCTGGCTCATCCTGTCACTGCACCTCTCACCACGTGTCTCAAAACTATCGTAAAACAACGTCTCGGGCAGCTGACATCAATGTATTCACAATCATTTATCATGTAATAAGCTTATTTTATAGCTTTCAAGAGTCATCAAAAACACTTCAGATGTCTGGTTCCCACTACCTCCACTGTGAACACCTGCACCTCTTTAAGTTCCTCTAGATTGGAGCACTGCACACCAGCCTACTCTAAATTACTTTGTTTACATCTCAACTTTGATGATGGTTAAGTTTAAAAAGACAATCTGTGGGATTTTTCAAAATTTCCAGTGTTGATACAAGTTGGGTACCGACTCACTCTTCTGCTGAGCCATGCAAAAATGGGAAAAATAAAACACGCCTACCACTGAAATGTGCAGCGTAGGCCTTAGTAACTACACGTTACGTCCGCATCATCTACACTAGACCGTTTCCTTCATAGCTACAGCAAAAACATCGGTCATCATGCTGCTCAGGGATCCCCACCTACACAACACCAAACAGAGGGAGGACCTCAGTGACTCATCCAAGTGTGTAGTGCTGCTGGAAAACTGCTGACTTCGCCCACGGCTGAACAAATTCTACACGCTGCCTCAGTCTGTCGGTTCCCTACTTGAAAGAAAAAACAACCATGGTGAACAATTTGTTTACAACTTAATACCCAGTCTGAAGATAGCAGCTCCAGGTCATACTGGCCATAATCATCTCAGCTAAGTGATTACACAGACTAGATACCTGGCAAATGGTCTAAAACCTATGTCACTGTTCAGGAGACTGTTCTGGTTTAATCTTCTACTGAACACATTCAGCTTATCATAGCTTGGATTGTAGATCAGCAGAAACAGCATTAAATCCAGTCCAGTGATCTACAGCTTCAATCACTATCCCATGACACTCCATGGTCAGAAGATATGGATTCCAGGGTTAAAGCAAAGACACTGAGACAAGCCACTTATTGATGGTCTTGAATGCCTTACTGGCACACATTGACGGATAATGCTCGGCTATGTGAATGATCTGGAAAGAGTCAGACACCAATAAAAAAAAAATAAATAAAAAAAAAACAAGGCTACGGAAGAACTTTGTCTCACATGGTCCCATACTGGTAATCTTAAAACAAAACCTTCTGTACTAACTTAGCTGTGTGGACTGGCCTAAAGGACAGATCATTTCAGAAAGTCTTACGACCAAACCAAAACCTCAACACATTTTACAGCAAAGCTACATATGTCCATTTAAGGCATTTGGCAGACGCTCTTATCCAGAGCGAATTACAGTTTGATCATTTTACACAAGTAGGCGAAGGCAGTGTTGGGATTCTTGCCCAAGGACTCTTATTGGTATAGCATAGGGTGTGTTCCCAAGTGGGGCATTGAACCCAGAGCCAGAGGTGTTACCCACCACAGCAACCAACCACAGATGTCCTCAAATGACTATGGAGCTGTTCTTACTCTTAGAAGAGCAGATGCTCATATTAACCCCTATGGCTTATAAACAGCACGTTGTGGTTCAGAGCGATAAGACCCTCCAAGAAAATCGTGAATTTTCCATATTTCGTTAAAATGCCTAGCAAAAGAACTTTAAACAAGGCATCTTGGGATTCATTAGCAGAGAGATCCAAATTACTGCTTTGTGTTTATGCTATGTTAGGTCAGTGAACAGACTCGCCAACAGCCACACTGTAGCTGACCCTTCACTATAAATGCCATTACCACTGACACCCCGTCTTGCACAAAGACTCTTATTGGTATTTGGGTGTTTACCCAAGTGGGGCACTGAACCCCAGTCTACAGTGCAGAAGCCAGAGGTGTTACCCACTACACCAACCAACCACAGATAGCCACAGATGACTATGGAACTATTCCTACTCTTAGAAGAGCAGAAAGAAGTAGCCAGGTTAACTAACTGGGGGCTGGCGATGCTCATATTGACGCCTATGACTGGGATAGGCTCCAGCAGCCCCCGCGACCCTGACGGAGAAGCGGCTTAGAAAATGGATGGATGGATGGGCTTATAAACAGCACCTTGTGATAAGCAGCAGAGCGATAAGACCCTCCAAGAAAAGCATGAATTTTCCACATTTGGTTAAAATGCCCAGCAAATTAACTTTAAACAGGGAATCTTGGGATTCACTAGTAGAGAGAACCCAAACACTTGGGGTTAAGACACCAAATTACCGCTTTGTGTTTAAGCTTGGTCAGTGAACTGACCATGACCACAGACTGCGGTATGGCCAACAGCCATACCGCAGCTGACCCTTCATTATAAACGCCGTTACTACTGACACCTGGGTGTTTACCAAAGTGGGGCATTGAACCCCAGTCTACAGCGCAGAAGCGTTACCCACTACACCAACCAACCACAGATAGCCACAGATGACTATGGAGCTATTCCTACTCTTAGCAGAGCAGAAAGACGTAGCCAGGATAACTAACTAACTAAATGCTCATATTAAAGCCTATGGCACGGTGTGATGAGCAGCAGAGCGATAAGACCCTCCAAGAAAAGCGTGAATTTTCCACATTTGGTTAAAATGCCCAGCAAATTAAGTTTAAAGGAGGCATCTTGGGATTCATTAATGGAGAGAACCCAAACACTTGGGGTTAAGACACCGAATTACTGTTTCGTGTTTATGATAACGGACTCGCCAACAGCCAAACTGTAGCTGACCCTTCACTATAAACGCAGTTACTACTAACACCAGGACTTAATAACAAGACAGAGGATTCGGCTAAATGGTTCAGACTGCTGGTTAAGCGTGTCAGAGCCAGTCTGGGGCTGAAAAACTAGGGGGATCTCTGTTTTTTGCCTCAGCCATTCGTACGCGAGTGTGAGTGTAAACAGCGCAGCCTCACCGGGAAGACTCCTCGGAGAAGCCGCCGTCCAGCAGCCGGACTTTGCAGAACAGCACGCCGTTGACAAACGGGACCGAGGAGAGTTCGTCCAGCTCGAAGTCGACTTTAAACTTGAATTTCTTTTTCTTCATCATGGTTAAAGTGGTCCCGGAGCCCGCTTCACGTGTAGTCGCAGCGCAACGCCGTCGTCTTCACCATCGTGTCGGGGCAAGACCGCGACGAAGCTAACGCGGCTAACTAGTCTGGCGGTTCGCTGGATTAGGGGCGTTTAAACGACCTCAGGGGTTCAGTTTTCCGGCTATTTCCACCGCTGTACTGACTGGCCGTCGACTGTGCTCCTTTTTATGTGGCCACGAAAGGAGGGGGGGCTGTTTCTCACTGCGCTTTGTGTGTAAACAAGCTTGTGTGTGCTTTATAACCGTGTTATAACTACTGGACGTTAAGGGGGAAACACCAGGGAGGCTCGAAGGAGCCAGTGCGCATGCGCCACATTACTATATATACATATATATATATATATATATATATATATATATATATATATATATATATACATATACATATATACATACATACATTCATAGCTATACGCATTCATACTTACATAAACACACGCACACACACACACACACACACACACACACACATATATATATATATATATATATATACATACACTTCCACTAACTCTAAACAAACAGGCCATACTGTCAGGAGGGAAAATAAATTAGTAAATAAATTGCAGTGTAATTTTAATCCATTTATGCCACACATTTCCATTCATTTCAGAGCAATTTATTTGGGTTTCGTTTGAAAAATAAAGTTTCATTAACTAAAATGTACTTTGGTTGCATTATTGTCCATTTTATGTAAACAAGCCACCTAAAGAAAACACAACTCGTTCATTTAGCATAGAAATATACTCAGTTTAAAAGTCCAACAGCTCCAGTGGTTAGTTTTATGAGTGTATTCTATGCAGCCATCGTGTGTGAAGATTGTGGATTGTGCTATTTTCTAATCAAAGTAACACATTTTATTTTTTTCTATAAATTCTTTTCATGTGTACATCATTTCCAAATAAGCAAATATATGAACGTCATTGCTGTCATTCAGTTCTAAATACTTTTGCCAGGTATGTAGTTGAACCTGTGTACACATTAGAAAGCTTACAGCGACCCCTGCTGGATAACTGATACTATTACACTGGCTTTAAAACTGCGCAGAGCAGCTGTAGCTTGTTAGCTTGTAGGTAGAGAGGAGAATCTCTCTCTGCAATATCTTCAGGTTTTCTCAAACGCTAGAGGGCCCCCAAGCGAGTCCAAAATGAATGTGTTGATAGGGAGCCTTTGAGCAAAATCATAGATTATAAATGCTTAAATATTTTTATGTAAAATAATGCGATCATTTCCTGAACACAGAACAGCATAAACATTTTAGCACAGCGGGTATATTTTTAAGAGCTTTTAAACTCGAGTTATAGGAGTTTAAAACAGCGCCTCATTTACGTCCAAGACATCAGTGAGCGCGAACAGCCAATGAGCTGCTCTGCTCGCCCGTCAATCATCACGCTCTGGCAGTAAAGCCCGCCTCCTGTTGCCCAAAACCCGTTTGCTGTAGAAAAAGGGAAAAACAGAGTGAGATTTGTTTGTTTTTTCAGTGAAACATATCCTTATACTGTCTAAAATGAAAGGAAAGTACTGGGCGAGTGATTAGAAACTATTTTAACTTCTCGATTTTAGCCGTTGAGCTCCATTCACTCCCATTCATTGAGGACTCAACGGGAGGAATAAGGTGTGGCCACGCCCACCAGTTCTAGCAAAAACGGGACAACGCCAGAGGGCGCCCGCGAGCGGGAATGGAGCTCAACAGCTGAAAACCGAGAAGTTAAAATAGTTTCTAAACACTAATAACTTTCTTTTAATTTCAGAAAGCAGAAGGATGGATTTCACTAAAAAAACAGAGCAAAGTCACCTAAATATTTCATTTTTTCCTTAGACAGCAGGAGGCAGGCTTTACTGCTAGAGTGTGATGATTGATTAAAAGCTCTTAAAAATATAACAATGTTGCTAAAATGTTTTATTGTATTCATTGCTCGGGAAATGATTGCATTCTTTCTTATAAACAAAATCAAGCACTTTTAAACTATGATTTTGCTCAAATGCGCCATATCAACCCATTCATTTTGGACTCGCTCGGGTGCGCCCTCTAGCGTCTGAGCGGTAATTCTACTCTCTACTAGTTCAGAGTGACAGAGCGTTTCTAAACATGTATAGTTTATTGCTTGTTCCTGTAATTTAATCTGTACTTCTTATTTAAAGACAAGCAAAACACAATAATACGCCAAGATGTACGTGTGCGTGCGTGTGAGATTGCCCCCCCCCGCCGTTGCCTCCCACCATTTGTCCCCACCAATTCCTCCATCCTGCCTTCCTCTCTCTCCTTCACTCAGCCTGCTTTCCTCCTCTCTGTGTCCACCTGCTTCTTCTCCACTTCATCTCCCAGCTTCACTCCCACCAGCAGTTTCAATGACTGGAGCCCGAGACCAAAACAGCCTCCAGACACGTTTAACTGCGTCTCCACTCTGGATGTGAAGGTCTGAGGGACTCAGTGCTGTTGTGTCTTATGGTTTGAGGACATTTATTGTAAAGTAATGGCGAACGTAGGAGTTTGGTCCATCCTCTTCTTCTCGGCTCTTTCTTCAAGTGCAGCCGTGCTGAATCAACAGCGAGCTGCAGAGGAACTAAGCCCTCCGGAGGAGGACAACCAGGAGAACATATTATCCCAGGTAGGAGTCTCCAGACTCTCATTATAATCCACTAAAGTCCACTGAAGTTATTTGGCCAGTGAATGGCCATGTAGACTAGTTAAAAGGCTTTCTGTGCATGTGGTCAGAGAGCTAACAACAGCTAAGACCCCTGTAGATTTGCATTAGTTTAGGCCAGGATCCTTCAAATCCAGTTTTTGGTCCTGGATTTTGGTACTAGATGGTCAATCAGTTAAAGGGGAACTCCACCAATTTTTCAAAAGTTCCACATAATTTAGTGGTTAAAATGTAGACAGGGTAGTTCAGAGTGGTTTGGTGTAAAACGCTCAGCTCTAGAGAAACTAGAGGAGTCAGGATTGTTCACAGCGGTGGTGATAGGAACCAGACGTTCACCTCTAAAAGCTCCCTCACAAAGTTATTACGTGAAGTGGTTATGAACACACTTTCTGGTGCCTAAGACTCTGTTTTACGATAGTTTAGTGATAATGCTTTGGCCTGAAATATCTTGTTTAATCCATTTATTTGAATGTTTGGCGGAGGGGAGGGGTTTGGCAAGGTGTTATAAGGCAAAATAGTCCCATTTTTTTCACACTTTCCTCTACTTTATATATAAAAACACAGAAGACATGTGTAGGTTCACTGGTGGTTCTGGATGGTAAATAAAATGGCTATGTTTGTGCTGTAGACATTGTGACCTCTGGTTCCCATCACCACCACTGTAAAGAAATCTGAGCCTGTAGGTTTCTGTACACGTGAACCATTTAACAACAAACCACTCGGAATGACTTTGTTTACATCTCAACCTCTGTATTATTTAGAACTATTGAAAAATTGGTGGAGTTCCTCTTTACTTACCAGTGATTACAAAATACAGGATCGGAAACTGGATTCTAGATCCAGATTCAACCTCTGGTTATGTTAGGCTAGTACTGAGTTGTTCTGAGATGTTGTTCTCGTGCCATATTCTCTTTTGTCTCAGTTTGGGGGGCATTTTACTGCTTTAGGTCCGGCGAATAAGTGTAAAATTTTCAGTCATTTTTCAGTTTTTGACATCATCTGAAAGTTCCCTTGGTCCTATATATTTTATGTAAATTTCATGATGAATGGACCAACAGAAATGAACCAAATTACTTGGAAAGATGTCTGGTTCCATTGACTTACATTAAAAGTAAGGTATGTTTTTTCCTTCTCCTGTAAAGTTGGCATTTTGGAAATGCGAGGTTTTGATCTGACAACAGCGACACGCTTATTTACAACTGACGTTCACTAACCCAAACTCAATCAGAAGTGAAATAATGACTGCACCTTTTTAAAAAAAACAAGAGTATAAGCACACAGGTGTCCAGTTTGGCTGCATATTGTTTTTTTGATGTATCTCTAAAATAAAGTAATAAAATCAGGGAAAACCTCAAAAGTGACAGATCGGTTGCAAAACAGTGCAGATCACAGAGGTCAGCGATATAATAAAATGAAAGGAGATTGAAATTAGGAGCTAAATATTTATGCCTAAAATGTAGCTGACTAAAATAGACTCCCCACAGTAGAAGAACACATTCAGAAAGACTCAAGAATACAAACTCATCATGTTTTAACTTGAGTACATGTAACTGAGTAGGCCTAAATGTAACTTGTTAACTCCCACCTCTGCTGACAGTTCAGTAGAGCATGTTGCCTTTTCCTACTTGAGCTACACTATATTTCCAAATGTTTTCGCTCACCGATCCAAATCATTGAATTCAGGTGTTGCAATAACTTCCATGGCCACAGGTATATAAAACCAAGCCCCTAGGCCTGCAGACTGCTTCTACAAACATTAGTGAAAGAATGGGTCGCTCTCAGGAGTTCAGTAAATTCCAGCGTGGTACCGTGATCGGACGCCACCTGTGCAACAAGTCCAGTTGTGAAATTTTCTCACTACTAAATATTCCACAGTCAACTGTCAGTGGTGTTATAACAAAGTGGAAGTGATTGGGAACGACAGCAACTCAGCCACGAAGTGGTCGGCCATGTAAAATGACAGAGTGGGGTCAGTGGATACTGAGGGGCATGGTGTGCAGAGGTCACCGACTTTCTGCAGAGTCAATCACTACAGACCTCCAAACTTCATGTGGCCTTCAGATCAGCTCAAGAAGAGCGTAGAGAGCTTCATGGAATGGGTTTCCATGGCCGAGCAGCTGCATCCAAGCCTTACATCACCAAGCACAATGCAGAGTGTGGAATGCAGTGGTGTAAAGCCACCTCTGGACTCTAGAGCAGTGGAGACGTGTTCTCTGGAGTGAAGAATCACACTTCTCCCTCTGGCAATCTGATGGATGAGTCTGTGTTTGGCGGTTGCCAGGAGAACGATACTTGTCTGACTGCATTGTGCCAAGTGTAAAGTTTGGTGGAGGGGGGATTTGGTGTGGGGTTGTTTTTCAGGAGTTGGGCTCGGCCCCATGGTTCCAGTGAAAGGAGCTCTTAATGCTTCAGCACCAAGAGATTTTGGACAATTTCATGCTCCCAAACTTTGTGGGAACAGTTTGGGGATGATCCCCTCCTGTTCCAACATGACTGCACACCAGTGCACAAAGCAAGGTCCATAAAGACATGGATGAGCGAGTTTGGTGTGGAAGAACTTGACTGGCCTGCACAGAGTCCTGACCTCAACCCTATAGAACAGCTTTGGGATGAATCAGAGTGGAGACTGCGAGCCAGGCCTTCTCGTCCAATATCAGTGTCTGAACTCACGAATGTGCTTCTGGAAGAACGGTCAAAAATTCCCATAAACACACTCCTAACCCTTGTGGAAAGCCTTCCCAGAAGAGTTGAAGCTGTTATAGCTGCAAACGGTGGGCCGACATCATATTAAACCCTATGGATTAAGAATGGGATGTCACTCAAGTTCATATGAGTGTGAAGGAAGATGAGCGAATACTTTTGGAAATAGTGTACATCAGTGGATGAAATTCTAAATGAATCTTTAACATTTGAATTCACACCTATGAATAATCTATAGTTCATAGCTGCTCTACAGTTGATGCTGTTTTTTTATGTGCATTTTATCATCTTGCCTGTAAATATGTCTGTATGTGCTAATGTGCTAGTATCAGCTCACAAATTCTGTATAAACAAAAACACAGACTTACTTTGCTCTATGTTAAGGTTTAGCTCAGCTACAGCTGTTTTTCGCACATCTCCAGCAGGAAACTTTTCCAAAAGCGGAAGTTTTTTTAAAAATGTCCCTCAGTGTTCAGAAACTGGAGTCAGTTTCTCATTTGCCAGCTCCTTGTTGGATTTTTCCTATTCCAACTTAAGTTGTGCAGCAGAGAAACTGACTTCAGTTTTGTGACTTTTTAGTGTTTAACAGTTTCTTGTTGAAGCTAAAAATGTATCAAGAAACCATCTAGAGTGCTAATAAATGCAGATAAGTTCATTAGTCTCCAAACCACATCTTTCTTTTAGCCTTTTCGTTAGCTACTAGCTAGGTGAGATTGTGGTCTGCGTTGCTATGTGGACCAGCAGTCCGCTCTGATCTTCAGGGTTAAAGGGTGAATTATCAGTTCTACATTAACTCCAGTGTTTAAGACCATTTATTGTTAAACTGTGTGGAACGATCAGCAGAGCTTTATTTTACGGTAAAGGAGGATTATTTTATTTATACCTACAGCTGTGGCGCCACAGCCGGAACGCTCTGAACTGTTGGAGCGTCAATGCCTATGAAAATCACGCTGCACAGTTATGACGGATTCACTCTTATTGAAGTGGAGAACACAGAACGCTTTCTGCTCAGGGGTCTCATCTCCTCTCAGACTGAAGGGAAAAAGTCAGAAACTTTATTACCCCCTCTTTAATTGGTGTGTGATGGTTCCTAGGCGTAAATATAGGGACGCTTTGAAATCAGACAGATCTTCTTGAATCACCCTGCAGTGCATTTACACTAGGTAATGAATTGTGGGCGGAAGTAGCATAGTATTAATATCCAAATGTTGTAGAAATAGATCACTATCAATTTGCTGACCTTACTGGCCGACATTGACAACCTGTTTAACTGTGGGCAGCCCTATCCGCAGCAAGGTTGGGGGTTAGGTGTCTTGCTCAAGGGCACTTCAGTCACATACTGTCAGCTCAGGGGATCGAACCGACGACCTTCTGGTCACAAGGCTGGTTCCCTAACTTCTAGCCCATGACTGCCCAAACCTCCAGCCCATGACTGCCCATATCTGACAATTCACAATTGACAACTGACTGTCAAGAATCATACATTAAAAACTAATGGCTAGAAAAATAAATGATAAAATGCAAATATGAAATTGTTTTGCTGTGTATCAGAATTTTCAGTTGATTAAAATTGGTATTGGTATCAGTCACAAAAGTGTCATATCAGTCAGGCTTTAACTAGAAGTGCTGAAATGGCCAGAGTACACTGAACAGACTAACACATTCTGTTCCGACTAAGTACTTACAGTCAAAATGAGTCGATTGAATGATGCTTCTGACCATCAAACACAGGTATCGCACACTGACCAAGCATGTATGTCCAGTTTGTGTACTCAGTCTGGAAGGTTGCACACTAACTAAACTCAGGCTGCCAATCCGAAGCTGCCGTAGGTTGAAATTTTTCGAATTTCAAAAGATGGTTTTGTCCTTCAGTAATTGATGTTGTGTTTTTTGATATGTGATAACATCGCTGGCCAACGGAAACATGCATCTCCAAAATAATAACTTTACAGGAGAAGGCAAAAACTTTCAATGTAAGTTAATATAAAGAGGTTGATGTGATTGAAGGTTGAAGTGATTTTGAAGCATTTCTTTTGGTCCATTCATCATCAAATTTCCAATGTAAAGGACATCGACATTGTTCAAATGAAAAATAAAAATTAATAAAAATGAAGCACCTTTTTTTTTTTTTTTGGACAGTGATGATATGCAGTTAAGGAGCTTCAAAATGTTACCACAGTAACTGGGACATTGTTAGGTCACTGTTGTTAGCGCACTAGACCTCACTAGACCAGTGGTCAAACTCAACCTTTAAATTTAAATTTCCTTTAAACCTTTAGAATTAAAAATGAAAAAGTCTTGGCACATCTGTGGACCAGCTCTGTATTTATTTCATTTTTACTGAATATTTTGACCCAAACGGGACATTTGGGACACAAAAACTACAACAGCAGAAAATAGGCACTGAAATACTTAAACGATTCAGAAATAACTTTAATAATATATAAAATAATACAACCTCATTTCCAAAAAAGTTGGGACGCTGTGCACCATGTAAATGAAAATAGAATGCAATGATATTTTTAAATCATGTAAGCCATATTTTTAAGGAAAATACTACAAAGACAACAAATCAAATGTTGAAACTGGGAATTTAATTATTATTTTTAAAAATATATGCCAATTTTGAATTTGATGTCAACAACACGTTCCAAAAAAGTTGGGACGGGGGCCTCTCTACCACTGTGATTCATCACCTCTTCTTTTAACAACACTCTAAGTATTTGGGGACTGTGGAGATGCTGCTGTAGTTTAGAAAGTGACATGTTGTTCATTCTTGTTTGATGTAGGATTTCAGCTGCTCCACAGTTTCAGGGGCTCCTTTGTCGTGTTTTTCATTTTATAATGTTCCAAATGTTCTCAGTGGTGACTAGCCTGGACTGTAGGCAAGCCAGTTTAGCAGCTGGACTCTTCTAATATGGAGCAATGCTGCTGTAATACATGCGGAATGTGGTTTGACATTGTCTTGCTGAAATAATCAAGGCCTTCCCTGAAAAAGATGTCATCTGGATGGCAGCATATGTTGCCAAAATGTATATACTGTATCATTCAGCATTAATGGTGTCTTCATAGAAGTGCACGTCACCCATGCCACGTGCACTAATGCCCCCCTAAACCATCATGAACACCAGCTTTTGAACTGTGCACTGAGGGGTCTTTAGCCCGGAGGGCACAGTGTCCATGATTTCCAAAAATAATTTTAAATGTTGTTGAACCACAGGACACTTTTCCACTTCCCCTCAGTCCATTTTGAATGAGCTCAGGCCCAGAGAAGGTGGCAGCATTTCTGGATGCTGTTTATATTTGGTTTCTTCTTTGTGTTTTAGAGTTTTAAGTTGCATTTGTGGATGCAGTGATGAACTGTTTTCACAGACAGTGGTTTTCAGAAGTGTTTTTAAACCCATGCAGTAATTTCCACTACAGAATCATGTCTGTTTTTTAATGCAGTGCCGTCTGAGGACCCAAAGATCATGTCCAGCAAATACTGGTTTTTGGCCTTGTGCCTCACATACAGAGATTTCTCCGGATTCTCTGAATCCATTAATAATGTGATGTACAGCATGATGAAAAGCAAAAGTTCTTTGCTATTTTACGTTGAGAAACGGCCCTCTTCATCCTCCTGGTTGCACTTTTTATACCCAGTCATGTTACTGACCAGGTGCTGATTAAGCTAGAGATGTTTTGCAGCATTACACAAATTTACCAACCTTTTGTTGCCCCATCCCAACTTTGTGTTGAAAAGTGTGGTTGGCATCAAATAAAAAAATGGGCATGTATTTAAAAAAAAAAAAAAAAGGTTCTCAATTTCAACATCTGATATGTTGCCTTTGTACTATTTTCAATTAAATATAGGGTTTAAATGATTTGCACATCATTGCCTTTTGTTTTCACATTTGTTTTACCTTTTGCACAGCACTGCTTTAGCTGCAGATAACTGTTAAACAGCTTTAAATGTCCCTAATGTACAGCTGGTTTTTCAAAACTGCCCATTCGATTGAACAAATGTGGTACTGTCCCATCGATTGTTGTTGGAGATGGAGTGGAAGCACACATTACGTTGCAGTGCATGCTGGGAACTGTAGTGCAGCTCATTGTGAAACAGGCTAATATAAATAGAAAATTAAAATAATTTTGCGGGCAGAATAGGTTTGTGCCTTGGGCCTGACTTGGCCTGCAGGCCTTCTGTTTGACATATGAGCACTAGACAGTGAATTGTGAGAATATAGGGCCCAGATTGAGACACACCACTCAACTTTCATGTGACAAGTGAGCATATGGCACGAGCACCATGTAGTTTTCTTTCTTTTTTAACTTTTGAGATTGCATGCTGTTTACTTTTTTTGCTATTCTGATTTGGCTTGGTGGAAAACGCATCCGGTCCTCTTCTCTTTGTAGCTGCTGGGTGATTATGACAAAGTGAAAGCGCTTTCGGAAGGCGCTGACTGTGGCTGTAAATGTGTTGTCAGAGCCGTGAGCAGGAGCGCCTGCGGCAGGACGGGGGAGCTCGGCCACTCCTACAGCGTGGAGACCCTCAGCTCGGGCCCACACTGCAAGTGCGCCTGCATGGCGCCGCCGTCCGCACTCAATCCCTGTGAGGGCGACTTCAGGCTGAAAAAGCTTCGGGAAGCCGGCAAGGAAAACATCAAGGTGACCAGCAGGCAGGAGGGGCCGACATCAGACAAACAAAAACACAAACAAAAATTAGGCTAGATGGATCACTTTTACACTGTTCGTCATGCGAATGGCTACTAGGACAAGCAGCAAGCATGACGTTCAGAAGTGTGAGAGTCGCTGTGACGGATTTTGCTTGGTTCCTTTCAGCTCTCCACCATCATCGAGCTGCTGGAGGGGTCCTTTTACGGCATGGACCTGCTGAAGCTACACTCGGTCACCACTAAGCTCCTGGAGCGGGTGGAGAACATCGAGAGGGTGAGTGATGTGAAGCTCTGGAAAACAACAGAGAAGCTTGCCAGCTTTAAAGAAAGGCACTGAATGACGTCACACATGTTCTAATGAGTCAGTCAATCAGAACGAGAAGAAAGGGGGAGTGGCAGTTTAACTTGGCAATAGCAAGATGTACAGAACCAACCCTGAGTCAGAGCGGAGCTGAAAGGGGAATTCCACCCATTTTTAAAGTTTCTTTATTGTTCAGTTGTTGTAAACTGTAATTCACAGTGGTTTGATGTGAAATGGTTCATTGCAGAGAAACTCAAATTTCTTTACAGGGGTGGAGAACTAGTGGTTGAGGTGTGTACAATGCAGCTTTTTATTTTATTTACTATTCAGAGTGGCTTACATATGTCCTTTCAGTTTTTACATTTAATGTTAACGATGTTAAAATTGTGTCAAAAATTGGAAAATAGTTTTCTTTCTTTCAAACGTATTGTAAAACAGTGTCTCAGACATCGGCCAGCGTATTTTCTGTGAGATAGATTTAGAGACTTTAAACCAGGGGTGTCCAAACTCCTGCTTTAAACTTTTTGGATGTCTGGTTCCTGTCACTACCAGTTTCCTGGAGCATTTCACATCAAACCACTCTGACTGGCTTTGTTTTTTATCTTAACCAGATGTTTGGGGAAAATGGCAATCCCCTTTTAGGATTAGTTTTGTCAAATAGCAAGTGTGATAAACTTTTTGGTAATCTTATATGACATGACGGTATAAGTTGAGTGTCACCTCTACTTATTTATTTCTCTATATTGGTGTTTATAAAGCAATTATAAATACAAGAAATCATTTCCATTTTGATTTTGTAGAATTTTTGCATTCATATACTCAGTAAAGCTTAAAATGTCCATAAGTGATACATGCAAGCAGCTCTGGTCCTGGACTACCTCCTGTCCTGCATGTTTTAGTGTCTCCCTGCTCCCAACATGCCTAATCTAACTAATCAGCTCATTTTAGCAGGTCCTTCAGAACCTGAGGAGGAGCAGGACAAAGAGCAGAAGCTACTCCAGGACCAGGGTTAGAAACCCGATTACTAAACAAAGAGTATGATATTAATGATGTTAAATGCAGTGAATTAACTGCAAATGGAATTTGAAAGATTAAAATGGGACGGAGTAAGAAGTAGATGTGTCTCTAATGACGCCCAAAAATACTGGAAACGTATCCATATGAGCAGATATTCACAAAATATCAGCATTTAGATTTGACAGATATTTCAATCCAACATTTGATATATTTGATGTATTAATTGTATTCTGGACAGGCAGGACTAGTCTAGGTTTGTTTTAGTGTAAAACTATGTTTTAGTAAAACTATGTTTTAGTGTCTCCCTGCTCCCAACATGCCTAATCTAACTAATCAGCTCATTTTAGCAGGTCCTTCAGAACCTGAGGAGGAGCAGGACAAAGAGCAGAAGCTACTCCAGGACCAGGGTTAGAAACCCGATTACTAAACAAAGAGTATGATATTAATGATGTTAAATGCAGTGAATTAACTGCAAATGGAATTTGAAAGATTAAAATGGGACGGAGTAAGAAGTAGATGTGTCTCTAATGACGCCCAAAAATACTGGAAACGTATCCATATGAGCAGATATTCACAAAATATCAGCATTTAGATTTGACAGATATTTCAATCCAACATTTGATATATTTGATGTATTAATTGTATTCTGGACAGGCAGGACTAGTCTAGGTGACAGATATTTCAATCCAACATTTGATATATTTGATGTATTAATTGTATTCTGGACAGGCAGGACTAGTCTAGGTGACGCCCAAAAATACTGGAAACGTATCCATATGAGCAGATATTCACAAAATATCAGCATTTAGATTTGACAGATATTTCAATCCAACATTTGATATATTTGATGTATTAATTGTATTCTGGACAGGCAGGACTAGTCTAGGTGGCACTACTTTGCTAAAATGTCTGTATTTTATGGATTTTACTGCATTTATTAGCAAATACAAGTGAGTATTAAATTTCCTTATAATAGGGTATCGGCATTGACCCACAGTTCCCATATCAGTACAGCAGTGTTTGTTTTCTTACAGACAGAAGAAAGAAAGAAAGAAAGAAAGAAAGAAAGAAAGAAAGAAAGAACGAACAACAGAAAGAAAGGAAGAAAAAAGAACAAAAGACAACGAAAGAAAGAACGAATGACAGAACAAAAGAAAAAGAAAGATGAACGACAGAAAGAAAGAACGAACAACAAACAGAAAGAAAGAACAAATGACAAAAAGGGAGAAAGAGAACGAGAACAAGAACAGGAAAGAAGAGAGAACTTCATTTCTCAGAACAAGAGAAAGAAAGAAAGAAAGAAAGAACAAATGACAAAGAAAGAGCGAAAGAGGGCAATTGCAGTGTTGCAGTAGCAACACATATAATTACACATGAACTATGTAGAAAAATACAAAATAGAAATAAATCTAGACAGAAGTTAAAGTACAAGAGAAATAAAATAAAGTAAAAGGGTTTATCTATTTACGTATTCACGTGGCATATGAGAGATTTGCTGTATTTACAGACAGCAGGCACTGAGTGGTATGAGGTCTAACAGCACTTATTACAGACGTGACTAACTTTGAGTTTAAAGTGTAAAGTGCAGTGAAAAGTGTCATTGGAGTAATAGTTGTGATATTGCACAGTGTGTATTGATCAGAGAGGAGATGCAGTGATGTGGTTCAGCACAGTTCAGACAGCAGGAGATCAGTACCGTCTCTGCAGTAAGGAGAATTGTTGTAGAGCCTTATAGCTCTAAAATATAAAAGTGCCATTTGATAATAAACATAAAAATCCATAATGTTGTTATTTAAGCATGTGGAACTTTATAGGAACTTAACTATTTACTGTTTACCTCTGGTAACTGATGCACACCTGGCACATCTGGTGGTTAAGGAGTCTAAAATTGAGGTAAAGGTATTGGGGAGAATCTGCATGGGAGGTGATCCCATTCATTTTCAGGTGTGTGGGAAACTTTGTACCTCGTTTGAAACATAAAAGCAGCTGGAGTGTTACTGTAGTTGTGGAAAGGACAGCTGCTCATCACAGTGCCACAAACGCGGATGTTTTTATCTTGTTCTTCATGCTGCTCTTTAGATAATGTCTCAGAATCACACTGATGCAAAGGCAGAGGTAGGAAGTGTGTCACCAAAGCCAGAAACAACAGGAGGAGCACTGTCCTTCACCGCACCTCTGCCACGGCAAGAGAAGAGGAAGCGACTGAGTGAAATGAGTGGCGAGGCTGCAGCTTATCAGCACGCAGAGGTGGGTGGATTCTTCTACTGCTGCCAGTTGAATGATGTAATGAGGAAAAACCTCTGTGTTACTGTGAACAATAAACCAAAATGACCGTTGGGTTGCTATTGTTTGTTTAGGCTTAGGAGTGGGAAAGTCTGCGAATTAAATAAGTTACCTCATGTAGTGTGATGTATACTGTCTGCTCCACAGGCTTATATTTAAATACTTAACGAAATTAACGAGTCAGATTTATATAACAACTTTGGGCTTTTGTTGAAAGCATGCCATGGACTGAACTTGGATTGAGCTATGTTATTTAAAGGGTACCTAAAAAAGGGGAATGACATGACTTTGATTTTGACAGAATAAATATGAGGAGAGGTTTGTTGGAAGCCTGCTGAAGGAAAGGCTGCCAGAACCAGAAGATGCAGTTAAGGCCTTACGAGAACAAGAGCGTCATGGGAGGGAGCAGAACCCAAAGATGATTGTCAGGGGGGTCACATACTATAAAGCTGACCCGGTAGATGAGGCGGAAACAGAGGAGAACGGTAAGTTAAAAAAAAAAAAACGCACAACGATCTGTAATCAATAGCACATTGATTACGTTGACAATATGTCCATCCAGAGAAAAATGGCATTTCATTTTCAGAACTTTGGGAAAGCTGTAGTATTTCCACGAGTTTATTCAGTTTCCAAAATGGTCACTAACATACGGGCCAATGACAGGGGGCTATTGGGTTATAAGCCCTCCCAAATCTAAAGAAGAAGAGGGCAGATGCCTCTCCAGTCCACAGATATCCACACCTAGATGTCGCATTGTATGTTGTTTTCGGTACGTGAGGCAATACGTCTGAGCGTCTGACATGTTGGAGAGGTCAAAAACCACTTGTGAACAAATTCGCTTGTATTGGGAGCCAATGAGTCTCAGGAATCAGCCACATCTTCCTTATTACTCAACCGATTTTCACCAAATTTGTTTAGTTATAATCCTCAGACACAGATTAATCTAGGCTGCATGGACGGCTTTCAGTAGCTTTTATTTCTTTAATAACTGAAAGTGAAAATGACCTGTCCGGATCAACAGGAAATTATTCAGGCTGTACCTGGCGTTAAAAACTGAGTTTAGCGCGAGGAACAATCAACTTCTTATCTTAATACACATAAAAGTAAAATAAACCCCCAAAACACAGTAAGAAGGATGAAGCTAAAGGAGACGGAGCTGAATGTTTGTGTGTTTATTAGGAGGAATAACGTTAGTGCGCGGCTAAAGCGTTTGGGAAATGGAGACTGAAACTGTGGAGCGGCGACTCTGATAAACAGCACGAAGCGCTGATATGGCATTATTAACTCTCAGTTTATAGTGCTTTAGTTTTATTTGACCTTTTTTACCATCCCTGCAGATTTCTTTTTCTCCCAAATCCCATCAAAAGAATGAAAGCGTTAATAAAGTTAAAGGGCACTGAATACTGAAAAAAACTGAAAAAATGTTTAGGTATATAGGCTTCCATGTAATTATATGTTAAATAATATTTTCAGTTTTTTTTTCTGACGCTGAAAAATGATTTGTATTTCGGAACATTTTAAAGCCTTACAGACCACAAAATAACATAATAGTAAAAATGGGTAAGTCTTTCTGTTTTTGCATCTGTTTATATATCTGCACTAACTTATGTTTGGTTCCTTCCTGCAGTGCCGGAAGATGAAAGTCACAGTGGTGACAGTCCTGTAGATCTCTTTGCAGACGAGCAGCTTCTGCAGCCCATTGCCCCTGCCTTCAGGCCTGTCATAAGAGCATGGTCAGTTCCAGCTAAACCCAAAACTATGGACGAAGCAGTCACACAAAGCAAGCCAGAGTCTCAAATGGTAGGATCTGACTCTTTTCTGCCTGTGAAGATTAAAACACTGGATAATCCAGAGCCTGAAATGGCAAAAACCTCACAGTCTACCATGGGGAATTCTACTGAGCTGAGAGCCTTAAGAACCTCCACTACTACAGAAAAATTCAAAGATGTCAGGCCCACAGAACTGACCACACCTCAGAACCTCTCCGGAACTGAGGAAGGAAGAGAGGAGAAATATGTTGTCCCACAAGTTCGGAACATCCTGGCCAAGCCATCCACTTTGAGTCATGTAAAGATGGAGTCAACTTCAGTTGTTCCTGAAATGACCACAAATTCGGCACAGACTGCAGCCACTGTCGTCAGTCAGCGAAACCCCAAGATAAGTGCACCCATCTCCGGAGAGAACTTCATCCAGGACCTCGCCAGAGAACCAGAAGTCATACTAACAAGGACAACACGGTCACCAACCACTCAGACACAAGCTATTACCCAGCCAGCCACGTCTCCCACCACAATCACAGATGCTGCCACTGGCACAACAGCTACAACCGCAAACTCTGAGACGGTCACTGCTGGCACAACAGCTACTACCTCGAATCTTCAGACTTTAACAGCTACTGTTATGACTACACCACGTGTAACTGGGAGTAAGCCTCGTTCCACCACAGCAGCACCCATAGCTACTCGAAGGCCAACCACTACTTCAGCCGCACCCTTGATGACCACTACCACAACCACTATGACTGCTACCTCCAGCACACCTGCCAAACACAAGTACAGCATCAGCTGGGATGAAGAAGAGGAAGTGGAGGAAGTGACAGAAGTGGAGCCGAAGATCGTTAAAACTGTGGTAAAAGAGATCTTAAAGGAGAAACCTCAAAGACGGCAAGGTAAACTAAAGCTGAAATGTTTGACCAAATCTTCCATGTGGGTCAAATGTGTGTCCGTGTATCGTTTGGTCATTCAATCCTCATTTCAAATCTAGCACTGAAAAACAGGAAAACAAGTCAGTTCTTGCTTTTGGTTCTGTGGAAAAATCAAGAAACAGCTTCGTTTTACAGTTTCATAAACTAATCATAAAACCAAATAACCAGTGTTGGACAGTATCTAAGTAAATGTAATTAGTTTCTGTACTTAAGTATTTTTTTGTGTATCTGTACTGAAGTTTTTCCATTCTGGGCGACTTTTTACTTTCACTCCACTACATTTCAAAGTCTAATATCTGACTTTTTCCTCCACTACATTTTGAGAAATCTGTCGTTCCTTTTGGTTTCTGTGTCTATAAAAAGGTAACATGTCAAAACAAAAGAAGTGCAAAGCAAGAGCACCAATCAGGGCACAGCGGTCACTTCGTTCTGAGCTTGTTTTGACCTGTTGGTCATACTGACCCAGTGCAGCACACGGTTCAACGTCAGAGCAGCAGCGTAAAATTTTGGGAGAGTCTGTTCAACATAAATGATGAACTAACCTAACTTTGTGTAAATAGAGCACAATATAGAAATATGTCCACATATGCAGTCGTGACTGACGCGGCTTTTTTCTGAATTTCTACAAACACCATTTCATTTTATAGTAAATTAGTTTGGGCTGGTTTATGTTTATGAACAGAGACCTACAGATCAATATAGTAAAGGAGCTCATTTGTGATCCTGAGTTTAAAGCAAGTTTTTATTCAACTTGTAACTAAGTTGTAAATAAATCTTAAACTGAAACTTTGCTTGTGTGTAAAAAGTGATTTCAGAGCCACTCGGTTCTCCCTGATGGAAACTGTTTACATTCAGTGTTTTGTGCTTATGAGCATTTTAATAGACGTCAGTTTGGGGGGGTGCTGGAGCCTATCCCAGCGGTCATTGGGATAAGGCAGGAAGGCAGGATACACCCTGGACAGGTCACTGTTATGTCAGTTTGTGAAACTGTAAAAAGAAGTTGTTTCTTGATTTTTCAACCAACAATAATAAAACCAAAAAAGAGAACTGACCCATTTTTCCTGTTTTTCAATGCTGGTTTTGAAATAAAAATTGAATGACCGAAAGATACACAGACCAGTGTGTGACAGTACCATTTATTTTTCAAGCTCTGAGTGTTTTATAGGTTTGGGAATATTGGATGGTGTCCACCACTTACAGTTGACAGGGCAGCTTTGACTTAGGTGAAAAGGTGCCGTCCTATGATGGTGCCACATTAAAAGTCACCGAGCTCTTCAGAATGAGCCATGCTATAGCCAGTGTTTTTCTTTGGGCTTCAAATTCTTTTCTTTATTATTGTTATTTATTCTTTATTAAGTGACCCTTATCAGCCCCACAATGGGGAAATTTCATCTCTGCATTTTGATTGATGTGTGCAGTGAAACACCACACACTCTAGTGAACACACACATTAGGGGGCAGTGAGCACAGTTGCCTGGAGCAGTGGGCAGCCCTATCCATGGCGGCCAGGGAGCAGTTGGGGGTTAGGTGCTTTACTCAAGGGCACTTCAGTCACATACATATGTTGGCTTGAGGAATCGAACCAGCGACCTTCCGGTCACAGGGCTGGTTCCCTGACCTCCAGCCCACGACTGCCCCCCGATTCAAATCCTATATATCCAATTTCTGATCATTGATTTTGTAATTAATGGTCATTAACTGAACTGTTGAGCTAACTGATTGGCCACTTAGTGTCATTCCATTCCAAAAATTTAAAAAAATCTGGATCAAAGTCTTGGATTTAAAGATCGGAGATCACATATGCTTGATTTTATACCCATGAATGTGTCCACATACTTTTGGCCATCTCACGGATACTTGCAGTCCTATGCAAAAGTTTGGGTACCCTGTTGAAATGGCATATTTTGTTGATTTTCTAAGTGAAAAAAGTTACACGTCCTCTACAGACACACTTCGGCACATTTTAATGCACAATTACTGTTTATTTGCTTTATTTAACACAATGGGAAAAATAAAACAATAGATTGCTTGTGCAAACATGTTAATTCAGCAAATCAATAGAAATTGTGCTCTAAAATGTGCAGATAAATGTCATATTTAAATTTGAGTATTAAGAGACCCTTATTACTCCCACAACAGGGAAATTTCACCTCCACATTTAACCCATACGTGAAGTGAAACACCACATGCACACATACTAGGGGGCAGTGAGCCCACTTGCCCAGAGCAGTGGGCAGCCCTAACCGCAGTGCCCGGGGAGCAGTTGGGGGTTAGGTGCCTTGCTCAAGGCCACCTCAGTCACGTACTGTCTGCTCTGGGGATCGAACTAGCAACATTCCGGGCACAGGGCCGTTTCCCTAACCTCCAGCCCACGACTGATGTGTTAACATATATTAAATTCTTCAGGAGTCAAAACCAAAATCTGTGTATCTAAATATAATATTTGCTTTCTGGCATTAAAAGTCTCATCGGGGAAGTTCTGTACACTGTTTTTGTTCACAGGAGATTGCAAAGACACACTGGCCACGATCTCAGAACCTGTCACGCACAACACATATGGCCGCGATGAAGGAGCCTGGATGAGAGATCCGCTGGCTCGAGACGAAAAGATCTACGTCACTAATTATTACTATGGCAACCACCTGCTGGAGTTCCAGAATATGGATATCTTCAAACAAGGTATCCTTGTTTCTCAAGTCCGTCCTGCCATGCATGTCCATTTACACGTCCATAGACATATGAGGTCATATATGATTACACACCCAAATAATGAGGGCTAAGCTGTTTTTGTCTATGGAAAAAAATGTATGTGCCTTCAAAAATCCCCTCTTTGGCCTCCTCTGGTAACCAAGTAAGTTCCAAAGCTGATTCTTTTCTATGTACATTTGTCCTCATTATGTGAAGGTAATGATGCTAATTCAGCTCTGTTATATAGCAATATTACCAACTCAAATTGTACCCTACAGCTGCCAAAACTACTTGATTACCACATTTTGGTGTTTCCGTATCATTGCTCAGTGTCATTTTATGTGCAGTAATGTTGGTTTGCATGCAGCGTAAACTGTATATTAACTATTTAATGGCCTCATACTTCAAAAGAAGCTGATATTTTTAGGGATAATGTATGCAGGACAAACGTAGAGGCTTTGGAACTTGTAGGTTAACCAAAGAGTGCAACAAGGGTGTTTTTCCACTCATTACACCCCCAGAGAAAAACCAGCATACAGTGCTTTAAAGGAGTCTGAAGACACTTTCAATACAAGTTACACTATATTGCCAAAAGTATTTGCTCGTCTGCCTTCACACGCATATGAACTTGAGTGAGATCCCATTCTTAATCCATAGGGTTTAATATGATGTCAGCAAACCCTTTGCAGCTATAACAGCTGCAACTCTTCTGGGAAGGCTTTCCACAAGGGTTAGGAGTGTGCTTATGAGAATTTTTGACTGTTCTTCCAGAAGCACATTTGTGAGGTCAGACATTGGTCTTGGACGAGAAGGCCTGGCTCGCAGTCTCCGCTCTGATTCATCCCAAAGGTGTTCTATCGGGTTGAGGTCAGGACTCTGTGCAGGCCAGTCAAGTTCTTCCACACCAAACTCGCTCATCCATGTCTTTGTGGACCTTGCTTTGTGCACTGGTGCGCAGTCATGTTGGAACAGGAAGGGGCCGTCCCCAAACTGTTCCCACAAAGTTGATGAGCATGAAATTTTTCAAAATCTCTTGGTGCTGAAGCATTAAGAGTTTCTTTCACTGGAACTAAGGGGCCGAGCCCAACTCCTGAAAAACAACCCCACACCATAATCCCCCCTCCACCAAACTTTACACTTGGCACAATGCAGTCAGACAAGTACTGTTCTTCTGGCAACCACCAAACCCAGACTCGTCCATCGGATTGCCAGATGGAGAGGCATGATTGGTCACTCCAGAGAACAATCTCCACTGCTCTAGAGTCCAGTGGCAGTGCTTTACTCCACTGCATTCCATGCTTTGCATTGCACTTGGTGATGTAAGGTTTGGATGCAGCTGCTCAGCCATGGAAACCCATTCCATGAAGTTCTCTACACTGTTCTTGAGCTGATCTGAAGGCCACATGAAGTTTGGAGATCTGTAGTGATTGACACTGCAGAAAGTCGGTGACCTCTGTGCTTTATGCCCCTCAGCATCCGCTGACCCCGCTCTGTTATTTTACGTGGCCGACCACTTTGTGGCCGAGTTGCTGTCGTTCCCAATCACTTCCACTTTGTTATAATACCACTGACAGTTGACTGGAATATTTAGTAGTGAGGAAGTTTCACTACTAAAACTGTTCCATCTTGTATATTTATTACTTTGCAATATAAATTTAGTCATTTGCATTAGTAAAGTTACAACCACCAGCAGTAACATGCTTTACCAACTTGTTGCATGTTTCTTCTTTTGGAAGACAGCTTTTAGGCATGGAGAGCAGAGTTTGCACAACTGATGGTCAGTCAGGCTTGCTGGATTTTTTTTCTTTTAAATGGTCAAAGCAGACAGATGTTGAACACGTTCTGTCTCCATTGCAGCACGTTTCGCTCGATTTCTGAATAGTGTATCTGTAGTTGTTCTCACAGATGCTGTATTACCAAGAGACAATTTTTTTGTCAATTAAATTTGACAATTAATTCACCTCAATATTCAAGTTTTCTTAGATTTCTAAGATTTTCTAACTTTTTGTCAATGAAATCAGTTGTGTTGGATGGTGCACTTAAGATCTCTGGTTTGAACATGTAAGCATTTGAATGGGAATCACACTCCTCAGCCTCCCTGGTAAGGTCTATGCAGGGGTACTGGAGAAGAGAGTCTGGCTTATAGTCAAACCTCGGATTCAGGAGGAGCAGTGCGGGTTCCGCCCTGGTTGTTGAACACTGGACCAACTCTTCACCCTCTCCAGGTTCATGGGAATTTGCCCAACCAGTCCACATATGCTTTGTGGATTTGGAGAAGGCATTCGACTGTGTTCCCTGGGGTATTCTGTGGGAGGTGCTTCGGGAGTACAGGGTACATGGCTCTTTGCTACGAGCCATTCAGGCCCTGTATAAACAAAGCAGGAGTTTGGTTCGCATGGCCGGCAGTAAGTCAGACTCGTTCCCAGTGAGAGTTGGACTCCGTCAGTCACCTATTCCATTCATAATTTTTATGGATAGAATTTTTAGGCGCAGTCAGGGTATGGAGGGTGTCCAGTGAAGAGCCCCCTCTGAGTCGGGGAAAGGCTCTTGCCTCAAGTGGAGGAGTTTAAGTAAATCGGGGTCTTGTTCACGAGTGATGGTACAAGGGAGCTTGAGATTGACAGGCGGATTGGTGCTGGGTCAGCAGTGATACGGGCTCTTTACCAGTCTTTTGTGGTAAAGAAAGAGCTGAGCCATAAGGCAAGGCTCTCGATTTACCGGTCGATATACATTCCCACCCTCACCTATGGTCATGAGCTTTGGGTAATGACCAAAAGAATGAGATTGTGAATACAAGCGGTCAAAATGAGTTTCCTCCGCAGGGTGTCTGAACTCTCCCTTAGAGATAGGGTGAGAAGTTCGGTCATCCGGGAGGGACTCTGAGTAGAGCCGCTGCTTCTTCACGACGAGAGGAGCCAGCTGAGGTGGTTCGGGCATCTAGTTAGGATGCCTCCTGGATGCCTCTCTCGGGAGGTGTCACAGGCAAGTCCAGCCGGGAGGAGACCCCAGGGAAGACCCAGGACACGCTGGTGTGACTATATTGCCCAGCTGGCCTGGGAGCGCCTCGGAATCCCCCCCCGGGGAGCTAGTGGAAGTGGCTGGGGAAAGGGAGGTCTGGGCCTCATTGCTTAGGATGCTGCCCCCGCGACCCGAACGGAAGCGGAAGATGATGGATGGATGGATGGATGGATTTGGATTAGTGTCCCAACATTTTGGGGATGAGGGGTTAGGTTGAAGAGGTTAGTTGAATGTTAGCTTGCTTGCTATTGCTCATTTGTTGTTGGACTCAAAGTTTTGATTGATAAGTCTTAATATAGCTGAAATTATATACTTTGGAATTATGGTAAAGCACCGTGTCCACTTATTGACCACTGTATTACTCCTACCTTGTCAGTCAACCTTGTAGGTATAAAGTCAGAGACGATAGCTCATCTGCTGCTGCACAGGTTGTGTTGGTCATCCTCTAGTCATCCTCTTCATCAGTGGTCACAGGATGCTGCCTACTGGACGCTGTTGGATATTTTTGGTTGGTGGACTGTTCTCAGTCCAGCAGTGACACTGAGGTGTTTAAAAACTCCAGCAGCACTGCTGTGTCTGATCCACTCTACTCAGTGTTACTGCAGTGCTGAGAACGATCCACCACCCAAATAGTACCTGCTCTGTGAGAGTCCATGGGGGTCCTGACCACTGAAGAACAGGGTAAAAGGGGGCTAACAAAGTATCAGAGAAACAGATGGACTACAGTCTGTAACTGTAGAACTACAAAGTTCACCTATAGAGTAAGTGGAGCTGATAAAATTGACAATGAGCGTAGAAACAAGGAGGCGGTCATGATGTTATGCCTGACATAGAAATTGAATGCAGTTATGCTGATCACCACCAAAACCAGCATGTGTTGTTTTGAATGCTGGTATGCTTGACCGTACTGGCTGACCTGCTAAACCAGCTTAGACCAACATGGAATGCCTGCGGGTCTAAGCAGTTTTTTTCATCAGAAACATGTTAGACCAAGGCCTCATATGGATGGTAATGGTGAATTACAAAAGAATGCCATGTCCTCTGTTAGATCTTTTAGTTGATGTGGTCTTGCGTTTATTTCCAGGACGTTTCACCAACACCTATAAGCTTCCCTACAGCTGGATTGGCACCGGCCACGTGGTCTACAATGGTGCCTTTTTCTACAACCGCGCCTTCTCCCGTGACATCATCAAGTATGACCTGCGGATGCGCCACGTGGCGGCCTGGACCATGCTGCATGACGCCGTGCTGGAGAACGACGAGGTGGCATCCTGGCGATGGAAGGGTCGCTCTGAAATGGACCTTGCAGTCGACGAGAGTGGGTTGTGGGTGATCTACCCAGCGCTGGACGACGAGGGCTTCCTGCAGGAGGTGATCGTCCTGAGTCGCCTTAACCCGATCGACCTGAGCACGCAGCGCGAGACCACTTGGAGGACCGGACTCCGCCGCAACCGATACGGCAACTGCTTCATCGACTGTGGCGTCCTGTACGCTACAGACAACTACAATCAGCAGGAAAACAACCTGAGCTACGCCTTTGACACACACACCAACACGCAGATGATCCCTCGGCTGCCCTTCAACAATAACTACACCTACATCACTCAGATTGACTACAACCCCAAAGAGAGGGTGCTGTATGCCTGGGACAACGGTCACCAGGTCACATATAACGTCCAATTTGCATATGTGGATCCTCTTTAGACAGTCTAGAAGTGGGTCACAGAGGGTCACTGTACAGAACCGATGTCTTTGGGGGATCCAAGCACATCAAGCGTAATGTGGATTGTAGAGCAGTCCGCTTAGCATTTCTCATGACATATTAACACTCATATAGCTGACTGCGCTTTACTGATGTTTTTACCTGTTATTGGAAATTGTGGGTGATGTTTTCATGGTATTAACACGACCTCAGTGCTCATAAATCGGCTCAACGTTTCTTAGGAAATGGGAAATTAGTTTGTTCAGTGTTAAAAGGAACATTTAAACCAGATGTTTTGCTGTTGTAGTTCAGATCCGAAGGCATCTCAGAAAGTCAATTGTCATGCTATTTAAATATGACTAGAAAGGGATGTTGGGAGAATAGAAATGATCCATTTTCAAAATCCTGAGAGTTTCAACATGGGAAGTAGGAGAACGTTCAGACTATTCCTTTAGCGGTTCGCTAAGTGCTTTAGTCCATAGCTGAGGTTTATCGTGATTCTTGGGTTTGCACTATGAAAACAGTTCCTAACGATTATAACTATACCTCCCAGGGGGGCTGGCAGATCTTTGGCAAAAAGGAGGAGGTTTATTCTGCGATTCTAAGAAAGCGTTGTGTATATACTGTAATATTGCTTTAAGCTGAAATATGGGATCGATGAATGTAAACTTGGTAGAATTTTTTTTGTTTTAAACTAAAACATCCCAGAAAATGCTTTTAAATTGAAGCTGTTAATTAAAACCTAGAAATACTACAAACGTATATTTTAGCTATTTCTATTCTTGTTTTCATCCCTGCTTTGTTTCTGTAAACCTTATGGCAGTTTCACTTTTTTACACAGTGAAAGTTTCTTTGTAAAGCACTTACAGAAAAAAGGACTGCAATAAAATGTTTGAATGATTTGTTTTTCTTTTATGCCACAGTAAGAAGAATAGTGCTATATTCTTATTGCATGCTATGGGTCAGGTAAACCCTCAAAGACCCTCAAATTATGGTATTGGGTAAACCCCCTCCTCCTACACCCAAGACTTACACTGAAGCCCCAACTTAAGCGTTGTGGTAAAAAATAAAGTATAATTTCTGAGTGTAACCTTTAAGCGGATCATTCCCAAAGAGCTATAATCAGGACTGACCACAGAGCGTCCATTTCAGGTTGCAAGCGCTTAGAGAAACAATGGAAACCGCAGAGGAGATTGTAGAGGATCTTTCATCTTTGCTCTGGCTGGAGAATAAACGTACCACAATAAGAACACAGCACTCAAACTTACTCCAGTGTTTATTTTTGTTTTTGCAATGCTGCACTCGTGACACTGACAGCTGATAGAGATTTTGCAAGTGATGAAATATTAATTTTAAAACATTTTCTTTAAAAAATTCAACAGAAAACAGGGACTGAAAAAAAGTAGCAGGGTATTTGTTTTATGTAAGATGTAATAACAGTCCTATTATGTAACCCTGTGTTTAAGCAAGTTTACATGTAAATTCACTCCCTTTACTGATCACTTACTAAAATCTGTGGATCATACGGTCATCCAAATAATGTAAGATGTGGCCTGTACCACCAGCTGGACTTCCAGGCCCCAATTCCAAAAAGTTGGGACACTGTGCAAAATGTAATAAATACTAAATTTAATGATGTGCAAATCACGTAAACCATATATTGTTTTATTTTAACTACTACAAAGACAACAAATCAAATGTTGAAACTGAAAAATGTTAGTTTTTCGAAAAACATGTGGCCATATTTAATTTAATGTCAACTACGTTCCGCTGTGTTTCATCACCTCTTCTTTTAACAGCACTCTGTGTTTGGGAACTGAGGAGATGCTGCTGTAGTTCTGAAAGTCAAATGTTTTCCATTTTTGTTTGATACAGGATTTCAGCTGCTCATCAGTTTCAGGGTCTCCTTTGTCATATTTTTTCATTTCATACTGCGTCAAATCTTATCAGTTGTGACAGGTCTGTACTGCAGGCAGGTCAGTTTGAACTGTGCACTAATAAGCTGAGTTGTCTTTAGCCCGGAGGACACTGTCCATGATTTCCAAATAGAATTTCAAATTTTGATTCGTCAAACCACAGGACACTTTTCCACTTCCCCTCAGTCCATTTTGAATGAGCTCAGGCCCAGAGAAGGTGGCAGCATTTCTGGCTCCTGTTTATATTTGGTTTCTTCTTTGTGTTTGAGTTTTAATTTGCATTTGTGGATGCAGTGATGAACTGTTTTCACAGACAGTGGTTTTCAGAAGTGTTTCTGAGCCCATGCAGTGATTTCCACTACAGAATCATATCTGTTTTTAATGCAGTGCCGTCTGAGGGCCCAAAGATCAGAGCCAGCAAATACTGGTTTTTGGCCTTGTCCCTTACATACAGAGATTTCTCCAGATTTTCTGAATCTTTTAATGATATTCTGTACCGTAGACGATGAAAAGCAAACATCCTTTGCTATTTTATGTTGAGAAGCGTTCTTCTTGAATTGTTGCACTATTTGATTGTGCAGTCTTTCACAGAGTGGTGAACCCCTCCTCAAATTTACTTCTGAAAGACTCCGCCTCTCTGAGATGCTCTTTATACCCAATCATGTTACTGACCTGTTGCCAATTAACCACCAACATTACACAACTGTACCAGCCTTTTGTTGCCCCTGTCCCAACTTTTTTGGAACATGTTGATGGCATTGAATTCAAAATATGCAAATATATATATATATATATATATATATATATATATATATATATATATATATATATATATATATATATATATATATATAAACAGTTTCAGCATTTGATTTGTTTTCCTTGTACTATTTTCAATTACATATAGGGTTTAAATGATCTGCACATCATTCCATTTTGTTTTTATTTACATTTTGCACAGCGTCCCAAACTTTTTTGGAAATGGGGTTGTATCTTTGACTTTGGTCCATCAAACCTGACAAGGATTTATGCTTCTAAGTGGTTTGAGTAACTGCTGTGTTGGTATTCTAATGAGGAAGGTGGAACTAAACAGTAATCTAACGCATTAAAAAAAACAAGCCTGCGACGTCACTCGCTAAATGCTAAAGTGGGACTACAGCTATAGTCTAATATGGAAATGCATAAATGAATGCTAATGGAAGCCAACAGCCAAAAGAAACCGATAGGATCGCACAGCTGTAGGTATCTGCTAATTTTCGATGTCAATCACTAGGAACATTTCTCTTAAGTGCACACCAGTAAAAGTGCCATGTACCAGGACGGATGCAGTTCCCTGAAGGTCAAGACAGAGGAACCATTAAGAACCTCATATGTTTAATAATGCTAGTCCAAAAAGCTATGTATTTTCTGCCTCTAAGAAGCAATAGGGCTGAGAAAAAGGGCTGAAAAAGGTAGTTTCTGCATCTTTCTCTCATTGCTTCGAATAAGAAAATTAAAGAAACGTTAATAAAAATTCATAAATATCCTCTTCCAAAGATTCACAGCACAAAGCGTACAGGGTGCAAACAAATAAAAAATAAACATAACAAAAACATAAAAAATGAACCAACAACATGACATTTCAAATCTGAGTGGTTTGCCAACTACACATTGCTTCCTGAGAGAATATTCATGACTAAGTCTCTACAATAATCAAATCATTTATGTGGGGAATTAACTTTAAAAGACTGGAATGGGCTTGTAACCTGGATGTATGATGAGTTTAATGGTGCAGCTGTAGCATGTGTCTTACAAAGGGGTACCTCAAGGTTCAGTCCTAGGTCCCCTGTGGTTATTCACCAATTACTGGTTTTGGGGCCCAGATTCTCTCTACTGTACTTGGCCACGTACAGAGAGGCTGGGGGGGCTCCCTCCCTTCACCAGTGATGAAAATATAAGCTGAAAAAGAATGTAGTTTGTCTACACCAGGGGGTCTAATCTTACTCGCAAAAGGCTGGTATGGCTGCTAGGATTCATTTTAACCCATGCGATCTGATTTTATTTGCTTCATAGATTATTTTCAGTCTTCAAACAACTGACCAGGCATGATGCTACTTTGTTGGAATAAAAAAAATGCAACTACTCCAGCCTTTTGCTGACAACACTGGTCTTGACCACTGAAAAATCGAGGCTTATTTAATAGCACTTCCTTCATTTAAGACAACTGTTCTATCCAGCAGAATAGAGATACAAATTTACCCAACAAAAATGGTTTAACAGTGTAAAAGTGGGTTAATCAGAAGTAAAACTCTGTTGCATTGATCACAGTTTTGGCAACTATATCCTGCTTTAGTTAAGCAGAACCCATGAGAACAACAGGAGGTTTTGCTTGGTTGTTGGTAGGTGCTGAGCGGTAGAAAGAGCCGGTCTCGGTTTCATTAACCCGCAAGACTGGTGGGATACTGGAGGACTTGATGTGCAGGATCCTTGTGTCCATAACCTCACAGTCAATTTGCATCATCACCTCAAACTCTCGGTCCTCGATCACACTCTCTGTAATGAAAAAAAAAAAAAGTACTTTTTAGTAAAAAAAACACCAAACATTAATCCAAGACTGTTCACCAGATGTTCATTTAAACCCATGTGTTTGTACTTCTGGAAAGGCAGTGTGACTATCCAGCTCAAGAAATGTTTGAGATTCAGGCCGTCTTGCAGGCGGTCAGAGGTTAAGTGGCATTTCAGGACGCCATCCTTGGACACAAAGCCCGAGGTGAGTCACATGCTAGCCTTTATCTTCCCATAGCAATGAACCCAACACACAAACAGATGACTCACACATAAATTGGGATCAGGTCCCCTGGCAAAACGGTCTGGACCGATCGACGAAAGGGATGTGAGAGGATCTCTGATTCTTAGAACACTGTCCAAACAATCAACAGAACTAAACAATCCATGGCAGGTCAGCTTTAAGTACCCCCATTGTTATGGGTTACACAACCAAGAGGAAACCTGCGGTCTAATTACACAAGATGGATGAACAAGACTGAACATCCTGCAGTAAACAGGGACTGGATGTACTAGAAAGTCTTGGCAGGTGTGATAATGAAGGAGTTATCTGTCTCTTATTTGCTGTATTTCCACCACAACATCGCGGTTTGGTTACAAATGTGAACCCAAACCTATCCATACCCTGGTCAAGTACCTGTGTCCGGTTCCCTGTGCATAACATCCGTGAAAGTAGGCGGAATTACCTTCAGCTTGTGTGGTCGCAAGATTTCTCACACAGATCCAGCCTTTACAGTAGCAACAATGGAGGAGCTTCGAGTTCTGATTTATCTTTTACTCTGAATTCACACCAGATGCAACACGTCAGCATCACAGGCATAGTGTTTGTGAAGCACAAACATCTGGGAGTCAAATCACCACCTCATCTCCTCTACTTCAGATGGGAATATCAGCCCTTTTCTTTCTCTTTTTCGATGTTTTATACCAACTTTAAAACTTGCAGATGGTTTAGTCACAAATCAAAGCTTTTATCTGTTTTTAACAGATAAAACCCTTATCTGCTGCCTCCTCTCACCATTATGACAGGGTAGGAGCTGCTCAGCAACTTCTATGTCATGATGATCACCATATTTTAGTACATTATCATTTTTAATATAGCTTAGAAAGCTACAGAAAGTAGGAGTGTGTGATTTGACTGGATCTCTATGGACACACACAAAAAAAAAAACAAAAAAAAAAAAACACACATTTTCTAAGTCGCTTCTCCCTCAGGGTCGCAGGGGGTGCTGGAGCCTATCCCAGCGGTCATCGGGTGGAAGGCAGCATACACCCTGGACAGCCCGTCAGTCCATTGCAGGGCAGACAGAAAGACAGACATGCACATGCACGCCTAGGGGCAATTTACCACATCTAATTGGCCTGACTTCATGTTTTTGGACAACAGGAGGAAACTGAGGAACCCGGTTTATGCCCACAGAAAGGACCCTGGTCGCCCGGCCAGGAAATCGAACCGAGGCTCTTCTTGCTGTGAGGCAACGGCGATACCCATCGTGCCGCTTGCATAAAAACACTGGGCCATTATTCTGAGTCTGGTTCTATGTCATAAGTCACAGATAGCAATTCTACATAGCTAGAGTTTTTTTTTAATAGCGATCACCTTAATAATAATAATTATAATACAATAATACACCATGAGATGTAGAGTTTTAATTAAATGCTGAGTTAGAGATTTGTTTTTAGATGCTTCTGAAAAGTGACACTGAGCTTGACTGTCTAATAAAAGGTAAACTGAGCTCCACAGTTTAGAAGCAAAAGGTGTACAACGTTTTCTGTATTTTACAGGTGTTTAGAAGGTCAGTATCAGCAGATCTAAGATCATAGACAGAAACTCTGTGATGCGCTGCTTTAAGGTCATTTAGAGCTTTAAAAACTAGTAGCAGAGCTTTAAACTCTATCCTGAATGATCCAGACAGCCAGTGCAGCTCTTTTAAAGAGGGACTGATCTGATCTCTCTATGCTGTTTCTGTTAGGATGCTGGTGTGTTTTGTACGAGTTGTAAGGGACGCATCATTTTCTTGGGAAGTTCAGTAAGAAGATCATTACAGTGATCAACTCTGCTGTAACAAATGCTTGAACAAGATTGCATCGTTCTGTATCATTCTGAGAGAGAAAAGGCTGAACTTCAGCCAAATTTCTCAAATGATAAAAGCTACTTTAGTGACTGTGTTTATATGCAGATAAAACAGAGCTCAGAGTCTAAGATCACACCCAGGTTTCGGACTTCAGGTTTGGTATATGAAGCTAAAGAACCAAGTTTCTCAAATAATTTTTCTCTGGGTTTCTGTAACAACAATCAATATTTCAGTTTTTTCATGATTTACTTGTAGAAAACTTTGCGACATTCACTGAAAAATATCTGACACAAAGCTTTTTAGTCTGTCTACAGAGTCTCGATTATTAATTAGGTCCACCCATATGTTCCGGTTCGATACGCTTAGCACGTAAAAGGCAACGAAAGTGTAGCACGGGCATATTACAGTTCTCTTGGCTGTGTAATGATGACAAAATGTGTGACCATGGATTAGTAACCATACTGCCCAGTGGAAAAATACCTTTTGACAGTACAACAAAGTCAAAATTCTGGGTTTAACCAGCATGAGACAATGTCTTTTGGTTACAGTAATGCTCCTGGGTCCATTTCTTCCCACCTAAATAAAGCCGGACAACAATACCTCGTTGTTTTTTGCTTGTTCATGTCTGCAAAGTATTTATGGAAACCCAGACATCCTCAGACAGTCTGCAAGGTATTTACGGAGAAATCTCTTATAGAGTAATGAATACAAACTACAGCGTTACCAGAGACACATGGCCAACGGTCTTCATGATAGAAAGAAGAGTCTGATGCACACACATGTAAATACTACATATGGGCAGCAGAATAGCTTCCTCTGGTTTATAGCAAACATGTGTGAGCCAAGAAAGGCAGAGGGGTTCACTGTAGGTTAGTTCTATATTCTTTTTCCAGCTATACCTGTTGGATGCATTAGTGAGTCCTATCCTCGCTTTGGCCTCAAACTTTTAACCTGTGAAGCAGACTGTACCATCTGTGGCTTTAACTAGGGCTGTAGTCCAGACCACCTTTGTCACATCCAAAATAAATCTAAGAGCATGACTAGTCAACTAGCCAAGGCAGGGCCTAATCCCGCTTCTTCTTCTTCTTCTGCTCTGTAGGCGACCCTGCCTGTCTGCAGTGACAGCAGATGAAGGTAAAGTTCAGCTCCTCACTGCTGGGCTTTAGTTACATTTAGTGATCATACGCCTTCAAACAGGGAGGCAATTATTTATTATCGCCCACCGCTAATTCTTCAGTGATACAAAGCTGAAGTCAGACATTCACAAGATTCTTGTTCAAATTTTCCTGTTCCACCTTAAATGGAGCAGCAGAACCAAGGTAATTTTTGGAAAAACAATGTGAACATTTATACCGACCACTGTTTGTGCAACACACAAGGTTGCCGGTTCAATCCCCTGAGCCGACAGTACGTGACTGAAGTGCCCTTGAGCAAGACACCTAACCCCCAACTGCCCGACGGGTGCTGTGGATAGGGCTGCCCACAGCTCCGGTGCTCAGACCAAATGGCCTCAGAGAAAAGGTATCAGACCAAATGTAAGCCTGGTCAAGCACATACTGGTTGGTATAACTTAGAAAACCAGTGTGTATCTCGATATAAATGCCAGTATAATGTTTTCACAGTTTTCTCTGAGGCTGTCTGATCTGAGGGCGTCTGGTCTGATGTTCAGTTTCACCAGATCTGAGACATAATGCTGTTTTTTCTGGAGTCAAAGCTGTTCAAAAACAATTTTTCAACTGCCCTTATCTATTAAAAATGCCTGTAGCAAAACGGCTCAACTCTGAGAATGTTCACACCATATGATGACATTTTACCCACTGTATCTCCTAAATACCTCAGTAATGTCTCTCGCCCCACTCGCTACAGAAACAAAGAGGCCCCTTCTGGCAAATTTCCCATTAGCTGCTCCTGTTATTAGCAAACTTCTTCTTATTCTTCTTCTTCTTTCGGCTGCTCCCTTTAGGGGTCGCCACAGCGGATTATCTGCCTCCATCTTGCCCTATCCATTGCCTCCTCTACTTTTCCTGTTATTAGCAAACAACTGTCTAAAATCCACTCCAGGTTGTGATTAAGTAAACACAGTGACCTACGGGTCACAGGCGTGTATGTTTCTAATGAGGTTGAGGTTAATGCACTTCAAAGAGCAAAGCTCTGAAGTATCTCCCAAACCTCCCTCCGTCTTAATCCCTCTCGCTTGACATGGGCCCCCCGTCGACTGCTACGTTCCTGCTACCCAGGCAGGTGGACACTAGCCAAAAAAGGCATGGCTGAGAGTGACAGCCCTAATTAGTGCCAGTGTGACTTTGTGAGGCTTCCTAATTAAGATCACATGCAACAGTAGTGGCACTGGTCTCTAGCAGAGAAAAAGATCTGCTGCTGTCAATCTGATTTGATGCAGTTTGCAATGCCTGTGACATTCACACAAACATGGTGGTCCCTAAAGGATTTTTCTCAAAATTCTCAGATTTATGGTTCAAAACACCAATTACACCCAGAACTGCCTTTGCAGATGGAGCTGCACAGATACATCTATCAGGCATAACATTATGATCCTTGTTTCTACACTCATTGTGCATTTTATCAGCTCCACTTACTCTATAGGTGGACTTTGTAGTTCTACAGTTACAGACTGCAGTCCACCTGTTTCTCTAATACTTTGTTAGCCCCCTTTTACCCTGTTCTTCAATGGTCAGGACGCCATGGACCCTCAAAGAGTAGATACTATTTGGACTAGACTGGTCATAATGTTATGCCTGATCGGTCTATTTCTACATTAAAATATCTCACTAAGCTATGGTACTAAATGATGCTTGACCAAGTTGAAACTGGACAGTAGAGGAAATGAGCAGCTTGAGTTATTTTAGTGGATGTAACAGCAGAGCTGAATGGAAATGTCTAATTTATATTTCTAATGTTTTTTTTGTTTTTACTCTGAGCCAGTCAAATATGTATGCCTGTATGGGCTTATAAAATCCTCCATGAGTTCTGTTTTTGACAACAGAAACAGAAGGGCCATAAAACAAAAATTAAAACCAGAACAAAAAACAGACAGTGCTGTTTACAGTGGGCTAAAAAGTCCAGAAGAGCCCACAGACTTCTGAAACAAAGCACAAGAGATGACTAACCCAGAATGTGGCAATGCACCAAAACAGTAAAATGGAAGCAGCAACAAAGTATAGCCCCATCCTCCTCATATGGTCACTCACATGGAAGTAAAACAACAGTAAAATGACAGAAGGGCAGTAATTTTGTCTCTGCAGGATCATTTATATGAAGTGGCACAATCAGACCCAAACTAGGATACCAGGATTAAAGAAACACAGAAACAGCTGCTGGCAAATGTTAAAATCCCACATGGTTCTTTTGTTTAGGACACCAAAACACACTATTAGGAAAGGCATATGAAAGCCATTTATATGCAGGTCGTGTAAAATGAATGCAGCATGTAGCTGGAAAATTTTACAACAAACTGAACTATAATGGGACTGTTTGGACTGATGGGTCTGTGCTTGTCTTCCCTCTAACGCTGCAACATTCAGGGCCAGTTAAACCCTTATAAAATCTTTCGCTTCACAGCTTATGCAAAGAAATTTAGCAAAAGTACTTTTACTGATTTTAAGTGGGTACTCATTAGTCCCACAATGGGGAAATTTCACCTTTGCATTTAATCCATCAGTGCAGTGAAACTTCACACAACACACAATGGGGCAGTGAGCACACTTGGCCGGAATGGTGGGCAGCCCTATCCACAGCGCACGGGGAGCATTTGGGGGTTAGGTGCCTTGCTTAAGGACACCACAGTCATGTACTGTCAGCGCTGGGGATCGAACTGGCAACCTTCCAGTCACAGGGCCAGTTCCCTAACCTCCAGCCCATGATTGCCCCCAAACGTGGTTAGAGATGCCATGAAGAACGTGGCAATGCCTTAACCATATATGTGTTGTAAGGCCACTAGGACCTCTTCCATCCTTGTCAAGGGGAGTGCTAACCTTCCCTCCTTCCATACAACACACTAAAAACGTCCCGTTTTCACGACTAAAATGGTAATTCTGATGTCATGGTGTGAAACAGCTTTAGAAACAGGTCAGAAGTGAAGGCTTTAATCTGTCGATATGGAATGCAAACCAAATGTATTGAGATATTACACAGCTATGTAAAATTAATGCATAATTACTTGTGCTTTCCAAGTTTGAAGGTTAATGCTTTTTTCTGGTTTGACCCTTACAGTACATGTCCCCTGCACATGGTATGGAATTCTTTCTCCAATTCCTTCACTTCCTTCGTCAGTGCCTTGCAGTTTGAGGGGGTGTCAAGTCTACAATGGTCCTACAGTTGTGGATTTCAAATAAACTATAATATAATAAATTCTCTACTCGAGTAGGCTACTCTCACAACCTGGCTATACAACCAACACAAAACCATCTATAACCGTGATTCAGTGCTGTCTTTAACTCACCGGAAACACAATATCAGAGACTTCCAACCAGGAGCTTTTTTCTACAGAGAGCAAGTGGAAGAGAATGTGGAGAGGTGGAGGTTTGCACTGGAGAGGAGAGGAATGAAGGTCAGTAGAGACAAGACGGAATACATGTGTGTGAATGAGAGGGAGGCAGGTGGAAAGGTGAAGATGCAAGGAGTAGAGGTCATAAAGGTGGATGACTTCAAATATCTTGGGTCAACCATCCAGAGCAATGGACAGTGTAGAAAAGAGGTGAAGAAGAGGGTGCAGGCAGGATGGAGTGGGTGGAGACGGGTGTCAGGGCTGATGTGTGACAGAAGGATAGCAGAAAGAGTGAAAGGGAAGGTTTACAAGACAGTAGTGTGTCCTGCTATGATGTATGGTTTGGAGACTGTGGCTCTGTCTAAAAGACAGGAGACTGAGCTGGAGGTGGCGGAGATGAAGATGCTGAGATTTTCGTTGGGAGTGACAAGGATGGACAAGATTAGAAATGAGCAGATCAGAGGGACAGTGAAGGTGGAGCAGTTTGGAGATAAAGCCAGAGAGGCCAGGTTGAGATGGTTTGGACATGTGTTGAGGAGGAATAGTGGATATGTTGGGCAAAGAATGTTGGAGATGGAGCTGCCGGGCAGAAGGAGAAGAGGTAGACCTCAGAGAAGGTTTATGGATGTAGTGAAGGTGGACATGGAGATGGTTGGTGTAAAAGTATTGTGCATGAACAATAGAAATCTTTATTTGCCTGACTGGTCAGCGCTGTGTGACTGCTGTGTGTAATTTGCCATAGATATCCATACCTAGACACCGCGTTGTCTGTTGTTCTCTATCTGAGGCGATACATTGGCATGTCCGCCATATTAGAGGCGTCAAGATCTGCTTGTGAACAAATTCACTTGTATTGAGAGACGATGAGTCTCAGGATTAAATCAGCCACTACTTCCTTATTACTGAACCCATTTTCTTTAATAACTGTGCTAATTAGCCGCCCAGACCAACAGGAGAGTTCAGTCTGCACCTGATGTTAAAAACCAAGTTTAGCACGAGAAACACAAACACACACATCAGCAAATTCAGCAATGAGTGAATCACTTCTGATCTTAATACACATAAAAATAAAAGAAACCCCCAAAACACAGGAAGAAGTTAAAGCTAAAGTTGGCTTCAAATTGGCCAGCTCTATTCGAGTTTTCCTGTTCCACCTTAAATATGCGGTGGTCACTTTCTGGTCTCTGAAGCTGCACCACTTAAGGTGGAACGGGAAAATTCAAACAAGAAGCTGGCAAATAAGAATCTGACTTCACCTTCGTGTAAGAATGTGCTAACGTTAATCTATTATGAATATCTACACAGATTAAGGAATGCTATAACTTCACTGTAAATAAATAACTACTACATAAAGTCAAGACCCTTAATTGACTATTAAATGAATTAAGCTTAATATAAAACCAGAGGACTAACAGTCACATCAACAGGTTCTCTGAGCTTCACCAGCCACACGATCATATCTACACAAACACCACACACTTTCTTAAACTGCCGCTCTGTGATGGTATTGAATGCAGTCTAGCAGCGATGTTGACCTCCCCAACATGGCAGGACCCAACGCACCATCTAGATACAAATATCTATGGTAATTTGCAAGAACGTGAGGAGTAACTTTAAATGGTCTGATAAGATAGTCCATCTTCCTTTTTGTGATTAATGTGATTATTTGCAATGAATTATTTTACTTGTTTTACGTAATAACATTTGAATGGCATATCAAAACAGAAACAGGAAATAACTCTTTAAGAGAATGCATGTTCAGACATATGGCCTGAATATGGCAGCACACGGCTCCAAATGTTCATTTCTGCTCCGTGCTATTCAAGCCAAAGACTTATATTACTTCCTGAAGGAGCCCATTGTTTGCAGTTCAAGATCGTTTGGTCAGGGCAGTTACGAGGACACTATTTGACTTCGCTGTTTGCCAAGCGTCGGCCAGTACCAACACAAGCTCAGCAGGCTTTCCGGGCAAGAACAGAGTTATAAAGGAGGATGAATGGCCTCTAGCTTCATCCATCTTCTCTTTCAAAAGGCCCAAACCCCCACAGGTCCTTGATGGCAGAGTGAGGGTATCACCGACTCCTAAATCAGCTCTGATTTCATCTGATAGCACGACCATAGCCAGGAGACGGAGGGAGAGAAGTAAAACTATAGAGAGGAAAGGAATGAGGATGGGGTGCCAAATGTTGAAAGCTCTTAGGGCAAAATAAAAAAAATGGACCAGGACACAATGTTTGATTCACTGGAACCTGAAATAAAGTAATATCGGTAACAAAAGCCAGAAACAGCTTTTTATGCAAGTTAACGTAAACAAGTTTGACTCTGGAGAAGTTTGATTTTACTCAATGTAAAGGAGTCGTGTTCAAATGGTGTTCAAATTGACTGAGTTTTTTTTTTTAAAATAGCAACTATATATATATATATATATATATATATATATATATATATATATATATATATATATATATGTATATATACATACATACACACACACACACACACACACACACACACACATATATATATATATATATATATATATATATATATATATATATATATATATATATATATATATATATATATATATATACATACACACACACACACGGGTATAACATAAGGACAATAGGTCCATAAGTTGATAATAGGTCCACAAGTTGCTCTGCACAGACGCTCATCTCCTGCCAGATACCATTCAGTAATATCTCACCTGGGAGCTCACCTGGGAGGTCCATTAATATCTTCAAACACTTTCAACGCTTATTAAACACTAATTTAGGCAGTCTAAAACCTGTCTTGCTGTAATTGCGCAGTAAGGACTGAACTGGAAAAAATGGTTAAAATACTTAAATTAAAAAAATGCACAGTCAAAGTGTGGGAGACAAAAAAAAACTACACCAAATACCTTTTCAAACAGATGTTCAGTCACGAGTCACTGTCTGAATGGGGTTTGACCTACATGGGTCTGATTTGGCAGTTCTGTCACTGAGGCTGCCATTTCTCACAATATCAAATAAACAAATATGTCTCAAAACTATCATAATCCAGACGATACCAGCCAGATATTTAAAGTGAAAAAAGAAATCTGATTAGATCCATAAACCTATGCTAAAAGTACACACTCGCAATGTGTGATGAGATGTAGTGGGCTGTGTTTGAGTAGTGTGAGCAGAATAGCCAACATTTAGATGCTCATCTTAAATCAAACTGACCGCTTCCTGAGGAGGCTGAGGTCCTATAACATCTGTAGGAAGTTCCTGCAGATGTGCTATCAGACCATGGTCGCCAGCTGTCTTTTTATGCTGTGGTGTGCTGGGGAGGAGGCATAAAAAGGAGAGACGAGATGCGACTGGACAAGCTGGTCAGGCGAGCGGGGTCAGTGGTTGGTGCGGAACTGGACTCTGTAGTCAAGGTGGCTGAGAGAAGGACATTACACAAACTGCTCTCCATTATGGAGGATGATGGCCACCTTCTGCACACCATCATCACGGACAGGAGGAGCATGTTTAGTGGCAGGTTGCTGTCACAGAGCTGCTCAACCGACAGATTCAGGAGATCCTTTGTCCTCAGAGCCATCAGGCTCTTCAACTCTTTCCAGGGGGGCCAGAATAGAAGGGTAAAGAGAGAGGAGGACTGAATCTGAATCTCGTCTCATGCTTATCTCGTGTTTCTTCATCCATCTACACATATTGAACTTTCTGCATACCTCATTGCGCTTCTTGCACATCTGGACACTGGACACTTTATTTGGTACAATATCTGCACATGCTTATTCATTCAGTGGTCGTTATATGCCTTTACCTGTAACTTCTTGTACAGTCATTATTGCACTGCATCCCTCAGCTCAGGTCATAGATTTTATCACAGATTGTTGTATTTTTCCTATTTGTATACATGCCTGTAGACAGGATCTGGTATATGTATTCTTGTTATATGTCTACACCCTTATTACTATTACTGTAGTGTTGTGTGTTTGCTACTGGCTGCTAAATTTCCTTCAGAATCAATAAAGTATCTGTCTGTCTGTCTATCTATCTATCCACGCATCCATCCACCCATGCATCCATCCATGCATCCATCCATCCATGCATCCATCTATCCATGCATCCATCTATCCATGCATCCATCCATCTATCTATCCATGCATCCATCCACCCATCTATCCATCTATGCATGCATCTATCCATCTATCCATGCATCCATCCACCCATCTATCCATGCACCCATCCACCCATGCATCTATCTATCCATGCATCCATCCACCCATGCATCCATGCATCCATCCATCCATCATTTTAAAGCTTAGCAATATAAGATAAATATTGGCTGTTCCTCAAGGTTTTCAGCCTTGGAAAAAAAGTGCAGTACTTTTTTTTGCATTTGGCCAGATTTATAAACCTCATTGTACCCGCAGCACTCCACGAAGAAAAAGCGCAGCACAGTAATGAAGTACTATTCATCAAGTCACTATGGAGGGGATCAGCACTGGTCTGTCCTTCTCGTCCTCCTTGTTCATACAGTTTTTGGTCAAAGACATTGAGAATCAACATGTTAATGATGTAACATATCGCTGCTGTCAGAAAAAACCTTGTATGTCCAAAATGGTAACTTTACAGGAGAAGGAAAAAAACCTTACTGTACTTATAATGTAAGTCAATGGTCCCAGATTTTTTTTCAAGCAATTCTGGGCCGCTTCTTTTGGTCCATTTATCATGAAATTTACACACAATGTAAAGAGCAACAGACATTTTCACATTATGTTGAAAACTGAAAAATGACAGAAATGGAGATACAAGTTTTTTTCTCAGATAGCAGCGATATATATTAATGATAAATGCTCAGCACCTGTTCATCTGCACTTCTAGAACAGGGGTATCCAATGTTATCTGCAAAGAGCCGCTGTGGCTGCAGGTTTTCAATCCAACAAAGCAGGACGTCACCAAATGAGATGTTTGAAGATCAAGATCAACTGATTAAACAAGTGGGGTCAGGTGTCCTCCAGCTTGTTTGGGGTGAAAACCTGTAGCCACAGCAGCCCTCTCCTGATAAGAATAGACAGATTGGATTGTTCTAGAAAATGGCCCAGTGGCATGTTTCATTAGAAAGAGCTCCTAAAGCTTGTTAAATTGAATTTAGTGTAATAAAGTATGTGAAATAATATTTTTGTACATTTTTACTTTGTGGCACTAATGACTAACGGCTTCTTTTTCTGTTTCAGCATATCAGATTTCAGAAAATAAATAGTGACCTATTGTGCATCCTGAAATGTCCTTGAAGTATCATGATACTTGCACCATATCGCCAACCTCCACCACAGTGCTATTTGCTCACAACATAGCGGTTCATCTGGCTGTAATCTCGTCCACTTTGTCTTTCCTAAATAAATGGTGCATCAGAAAATGTATTTGTTCATCAATAACGTAGAACGACTTTGTAGCCCTAATGACACCAAATAGAAACTGAGAGGTGAAAGATGAATCCAAATGCTGAGTCTGCAAAATGACTTTTGTGAATGTAAGCAAAAGATAAAAAAAACAAACATCTGGAACAGATGAACTGTCGATGGGTTGAGCGCACACAATAAGTCAGATCCATATGCAGATCAGCCCTGATAAGCAGCCTACATGTTATCATCGTTATCCTCTGAGCTAACCTGGATAACCTCCCAGGCACACTGCAGAAAAGGCAAAGAAAGCAGAGGGATGGCCACGGCCTGGCCAGAGACATCTGGCTGGGGAACCAAAACCCAAAATCGAATTGTCCATTTTCCAAAATTAACAGGTGGTTTTGCTCACTTCGCTAAAGCATCACCAAAGCAAAATGTTTCTGTTGTCTCCGAAGCAACTGGCTAAGAGAAAGAGTGGATTTATGACAAACAGATAGCTGATAATTTTACAGCGCTCTCTATAAGAAAATAAAAAAATCCTCTCACCATTGATGTTCATCGCTGGCAGCACCACGGTCATCTTGGGCCTGCTTCCTTTGTTGTGGTGGGTGGCAGGAAGAAGAAGGTGATCCTGAAGCAGAAAGAGAGGCAAGAGATTTTACTACAAACAACATATTATGAATCACAAGATGCCAGTTTAGAAGAGAACATGGCCAGGCATGGCATTTTACATGAAAGCTGCCCAATAGCTCTAGGAAACCATGTCATGTCAGAGTGACAGTGGTGGACAGTAACTAAGTAAAGGTATTTAGTTTCTGTACTTAAGTATTTTTTCGTGTATCTGTACTGAAGTTTTTCCATTATTGGGCGACTTTTTACTTTCACTCCACTACATTTCAAAGTCTAATATCTGACTTTTTCCTCCACTACATTTTGAGAAATCTGTCGTTCCTTTTGGTTTGTGTGTGTATAAAAACGTAACGTGTCAAAACAAAAGAAGCACAAAGCAAGAGCACCAATCAGGGCACAGCGGTCACTTTGTTTAGAGCTTGTTTTGACCTGTTGGTCATACTGACCCAGTGCAGCACACGGTTCAACGTCAGAGCAGCAGCGTAAAGATTTGGGAGAGTCTGTTCAACATAAATGATGAACTAACCTAACTTTGTGTAAATAGAGCACAATATAGAAATATGTCCACATATGCAGTCGTGACTGACGCGGCTTTTTTCTGAATTTATACAAACACCATTTCATTTTATAGTAAATTAGTTTGGGCTGGTTTATGTTTATGAACAGAGACCTACAGATCAACATAGTAAAGGAGCTCATCTGTGATCCTGAGTTTAAAGCCAGTTTTTATTAAACTTAAACTTGGAACTAAGTTGTAAATAAATCTGAAACTGAAACTTTGCTTGTGTGTAAAAAGTGATTTCAGAGCCACTCGGTTCTCCCTGATGGAAACTGTTTACCTTCAGTGTTTTGTGCTTATGATCATTTTAATAGACGTCAGCGTCACTAATTAATGACGTTCTATTAAAAGACTGGTTTACCAAGAGAGACACTGGAGGATTTTCACCTAAAATCAGTTCATGAAGTGAGTCTTGTTATAAAAATGATAACAGGACATCAGAGCCATAATTACTCTTTTAGTACTTTTACTTTATACTTAAGTACATTTGAAGGTAAATACTTTAGTACTTTTACTCAAGTGGAGGTCTAAAGGGAGGAACGTCTACCTTTACTGGAGTAATATTTTACCTTGGGTACTTCGTCCAGCACTGCAGAGTGGGAGTTTTTCCCCATTCAGTAAAACCCAAACTTTCCCCACAGACAGCTGAATGAACGACTGGCAAATGATATGATGAGTTAAAGAGTAACAGCACAGCATAAATGACACACGTGAATGAGAAAACAGGGCACCGCTACAGACGATGTCATACATCAAAGAGTTAGGCCACCAAGTTCAGCCGTAAATCTGATAGAGCGTTTGGATCTCCTCCAGATGGATAACGGTTCACAGCTCAGCTGTCTCTGCACAAAGCAAACTTCAAAGCCAGGCATTTGTACAAACCTGCTTTGTAGCTCTGTGGATTTTATGGAGGCGAGCATCGTGATGAACCCTTCAAATGCTGTTTGTAGGCCACATGAAGAGAAGGGGACTCTCTTGATAAGAACTTCAGGGCGCACTGATACAAAATTCAGTGAGAGCTTCAAATGTCGCTCAGCCAGTCAGATTAAAAACAGGTTTAAAAGCACTGTGCAAAAGAGAAAGACCCTTCCCCCCATATCGCTTTCTTCATTTCCAGTTAAAATTGCCATTAAGCACAAGTTATTCATTTTCAGCATAAGCAAAAAAGCACGATACATATAATTAACAAAAGATTACACAGAACTAAATAAACAGGTTCCAGTAGGTGTAATAAATGAATTGTGGGATATGAATGACACTTCTCAAAGAGCAAACGTCTTAAACATCACAGCACCAAGTCTTAAATAAAATAAATACTAAATAATATTTACTAATAAATAAAGACCCAGGGGGTGAAACGTCTTAAATTCTTAGTACTTCCATTGGTTTCTGGTAATCAGTTTTTAAACACCTCAGTGTCACTGCTGGACTGAGAACAGTCCAACAACCAAAAATATCCAGCCAACGGCGTCCTGTGGGCAGCATCCTGTGACAAGGATGACCAACACAAACTGTGCAGCAGCAGATGAGCTATCGTCTCTGACTGTGCATCTACAAGGTGGACCGACAAGGTAGGAGTGTCTAATAGGGTGGACAGTAAGTGGACACAGTGTTTAAAAACTCCAGCAGCACTGCTGTGTCTGATCCACTCGCACCAGCATAACACACACTAACACACCAGTGTTACTGCAGCGCTGAGAATGATTCACCACCCAAATAGTACCTGCTCTCTTAGGGTCCATGGGGGTCCTGACCCCTGAAGAACAGGGTAAAAGGGGCTATCAAAGCATCAGAGAAACAGATGGACTACAGTCTGTAACTGTAGAACTACAACGTTTACCTATAGAGTAAGTGGAACTCATAAAATGGACAATGAGCGTAGAAACCAGGAGGTGGTCAGAATGTGATGCCTGATCGGTGTATATTTTAAGAGTGTCAGCTATAATTGAAGAAAATTACAGCTCTTGTGATTTGAAAATTGCACTGCTATAAACTTCAACTTTGTTTTGTTATTTGTTTGCCGTGGGTTTCAAGGCCTCATCGCTGGCAGAAATACATCAGTTAAAGGACCTCACACTGCTCTGCATGAACCTAGCAGGGTTCTTCTTTCTGTCTATCTATCTGCCTGTCTCTTTCTCTTCCATCTCTTCTCTTTCTCTAATGTAAGCAGCAGATCCCGCAGAAATGTGATTTGGTCCCACTCGCCTCACGTGTTCCAGGTCACATATCACAAAGCGATGGCTATAACATGCTGCTCCATGTTTCTAATAGCCTTTACTGTCTCCCTGCGAATCGTTCAGCTTCAGACAGACACATTTTCCGTATGGGTTCCATACAAACCACCCCCCCTGCTCTCTCGAGTATCAGTGAGATAGTGAGAGCGAGATGACAGGTGTTGTGTTTTGGCAGATATTTGTCCTTCCTGTCTGTACAGTTTGGGGATTTGACTGGTGCAATGTGTGTATGGAGCTTCCAGTGGTACAGTAGAATCAGGTCACCAAAGAAAGATTTTATTCTGATGAGCAAACTGCAGTCGTGGGGCAGTCGTGGGCTGGAGGTTAGGGATCTGGCCCTGTGACTGGAAGGTCGCCGGTTCGATCCCCAGGGCTGACAGTCCATGACTGAGGTGTCCTTGAGCAAGACACCTAACCCCCAACTGCTCCCCGGGGGCCGCGGATAGGGCTGCCCACCGCTCTGGGCAAGTGTGCTCACTGCCCCCTAGTGTGTGTGTTCATTAGTGTGTATGTGGTGTTTCACTTCACGGATGGGTTAAATGCGGAGGTGGAATTTCCCCGGTTGTGGGATCAAAAAAGTATCACTTACTTACTTACAAAAGATCTCATGTCCCAGGTTAGCAAATAAATTATCTTTTAATAAACAAATTTAGTAACAACAGGGCAGGTTTAAGTCAGTTTTGGACTTACTTTAATTAACTTTACTGGGCTCGGATCAGTTTCAGACAAAAAGCTGATGTATTTCCGTTGGGGTCGGGCCCGGCTCAGACTTGGAGCTGTGGTTTGGGTCTGACTTGTAGAAAATTCTCAGGGTGCTTTTGAATTAGGGCTAAATTTTAAGGCCCAATGAAAGCTCTAATGTTTCAAAAGGAAAGGACTAATAGAAATAGTCCAAAATTAATTACATAAAACTAAATCTCGTGACATTGCTGCATATTAAACTTAAAAACACGTTCCTATAAAGTTTTCAGGACACAAAGTTGTAGCACAGCAACAAGCAAGCGAGGAAAACCTACAATGATGACGAAACATGCTGGAAAAGTTGAGATATGAATGAATTCAAAGTAGATATCAAGTCCAGCATGATATTTTAAATGAAGTCCAGCATGAGCTCTGGAAGGAATGGAACCTCCTCACATGAAAGGAACCCCACCGAGACCCACACCCCGCAACCCAAGAAACAAAATACAAGCGAATAACCGGGCAGGAAAAAGCTAATAAAGGATGTAAAAATTAAAACGCGACCACAGCGACCTTCTTCTAATACAGCGTGTTCTACAAGTCTCCAGAGAACACCTTCCATTCAGCTTGTCTTCCATCTCTCCCGTCTATATCCTGGCACTCCTCGTCTCATAAAAGTTACCCGAGCTTTTGGGAAGAAACATGCGTTGCTGCAACAAGCCTTTCATTTAAACTCCTAGGATAAATATAAACCAGATAGATCTGGCTCAAGTTACTGGAAATGAACATACTGCCTCTGGTTCACATTAGAAAGAGGCGAAGCATGTTTAATACACAAAGTTAAATAAAGGAGTGAAAATTAAACCCTTGGGCTCATGCGAGCAACTGATAGCTCTTTGAACAAAAATGCCTTTAGAGGCTCAGATCCATTTTCTCCTCATCCAGCATCGGAAGAGCGCAAACTGGAATTTCGATGCTGATATTAGGTCCATGATGAAACGTCTCAGCTATTCAACTTGGCCTTGGCCAAAGAAAAAGTCACCTATACCATCAGGCCATCTTTCATAGACAAGGATAGGTCATAAAAGCATAAAAGGGGGTGGGGGCTACTTATGAAAGAAGTCAACAAGTCCAAGACATCTCAGTGGAACAGAGTGGAAGAGGGGAGGCAAAACAATCCTCAGTTGCTGCTTCTTCCTGAGTAAACAGGGCTGATGTATTGTTGCCTGACTCACAAAACCATCAACCAATTTCTCAGTAAGACCCCCAAAGACGAGAGCGGTCAGTCAGTTGCCCACTGGGACACCCAGTGACGATTGGCCTTTGTTTGGAAGGAGCATCCATTTACATGAAGGAAGGCAAACAGCTCTCAAGCTCTCAGAAGTGTTTTCACATGTATTAGTCACGTCCTTGAAGAAGAGTTTGGTTGAGATCGGGAAAAAACCTGACTGTGTTCTTGTTTCTTATATTTCTGAAGTTACTGTTGGGAGGGAGTTACTGCATCACTAATTCATAAGATGGATGAAATACCTCATGACATCGGTTGTCTGTTTATTTTGAATTTAAGTACAGATCAAAAAATGAGCGCATTTGCTCCACGTTGTGCAGGGGGGGTGTGACCCTGCAACAAAAGCAATCATCAGCTTTCCTCCAACATGATTCACGTCATCTGAGCGCTTAATGGAAAGCAGGTATGGCTGGAGTGCTGGGAGAAACACAAACAAGCCCGAATCCACAAGAGAAGACGAGGTAAAACACTAAAACCTTGTCCTAATGGTTACAAATGAGGTCAGATTGAAACCTCCCAAAACACAGGGCCTTGTGGGCCTCACGCTGTCCAACGCTGTGAGTGTACACTTGTTTGTGCAGGCTCATTTTGTCTTGGACACATCTTCGCACCCCACTGAAGCACAGCAGAGCTGTTCAGTGTTTCACTGAGCGAGGCCATATGGCTCCTCTCTCAATTAAAAAGGGTGGAGGTTTTGGCGAGAGCCAAGTCCAAAGCCTGGCATTTCAGCTTCAACGTCTTCTCACATACTTTATTAACAGCACCTCAATTTGTTTACAATCAGGGGAGGTGGTGGGAGTGGCAGTGGAACTGTTGCTATGCATGGGAAAACACTGTCAAAGACAGCGGTTCTGAGTTACGGTCCTGCGGGATCCCTGCAATGCAAAGTTCAGTGTTTTCTTTGCTCTGAGGGTTTGGTAATTGGCCAGTGAGCTGAATCAGGTTGGAACTGCACGCAGTGCAGGGGTCACATGACTGGGACTAAGAAACATATACACAAGAAACTAGAACATCTCAATATCTTTCACCAAAATCCACTGAGCTGTCAGTTTATTGCATAGGCCATTCTATCAGAAATACTGACCATGTAGTTGCACTGCAGGTTTTCACTTATTGACTGCAGTCCCTCTGTTGCTGCACAATTTATTAGCTCCCCTCTACGCCAACCATGACTGGAAATGGACCATGATAGGAACATCACTGACTAGATATTATCTGGGTGCTGGACCATTCTCAGCTCACAGATCATTAAAGCCATGATGTTATTCATGATGACACATGGCCTCAAATTTGAATATTCTATTGCTTTTATAGCAGTTCTGCAAAATGAAGTTAAAAAATAAAAAAAGCAAAAAATACAAACACACCCACACCCACCCCTGTCTAATCTACATACCTATCTATCCATCCTTCTATCCATCATTCTATCCATCCAACTATCCATCCATCCATCTACCCACCATTCATCCATTCATTCAACCATCCATTCAACCAACCATCCATCCGTCCAACTATTCATCTATGTATCCATCTACCCACCCATCCATCCATCCATCCATCTACCCACCCATCCATCCATCCATCCATCCATCCATCTACCGGTCCATCCATCCATCAATCCATCCATCCACCCACCCATCATCCATCTATCCATCAATCCATCCATCTATTCAACCATTCATCCATCCGTCCAACTATTCATTTATGTATCCATCCATCCAACTATCCATTTATCCATCCATCCATTAATCTATCTACCCGTCCAACCATCCATCCATCAATCCCTCTGTCCATCTATCCATCCATCCATCAATCCCTCCGTCCAACTATCCATCCACCTGTCCGTCTAGCCATCCATCCATTCATCAATTCATCCATCCGTCCAACTATCCATCTATGTATCCATCTACCCACCCATCCATCCATCCATCCATCCATCTACCCACCCATCCATCCATCCATCCATCCATCTACCGGTCCATCCATCCATCAATCCATCCATCCACCCACCCATCATCCATCTATCCATCCATCTATTCAACCATTCATCCATCCGTCCAACTATTCATTTATGTATCCATCCATCCAACTATCCATTTATCCATCCATCCATTAATCTATCTACCCGTCCAACCATCCATCCATCAATCCCTCTGTCCATCTATCCATCCATCCATCAATCCCTCCATCCAACTATCCATCCACCTGTCCGTCTAGCCATCCATCCATTCATCAATTCATCCATCCGTCCAACTATCCATCCATTCATCCGTCTATCCATCCATCCATCCATCCATCCATCCATCCATCCATCCATCCGTCTATCCATCCATCCGTCTATCCATCCATCCACCCATTATCTATCAATAAATTTATCTACCCATCCATCCATCTGTTCATCCATCTGTCCAACTATCCAACCATTCATCTGTCAATCAGAGTGCAGCCAGAGGTAACAGTTATAATTCACAAATCTCATAAGGCACAGCTGTGTTTGGACTTTTTAAAACCCTGAAAACAGACCACCAATCAAACAATATCCAGGAAACAGTGGACCTGTGGTAAGAAACTGACCAATGATTAAGGGCTAGAAGATAACTACCACCTAGTCTGCATGAAAACAGACGAGCCATCATCTCATACTTGCTCTTACATTGTGTACCAATGAGGCAGGTGTGTATAATAAAGTGTCTAAACTTTGAAAAAATGCTGAAAGTCCAGAGGCTCCTACAAAGTAAACCTCAACTAAGGCAGCGCTGAGTTGAATTGATGTAACATAATTTCTTTAGGTTCAACTCAAGGCCAACTTAAACAGCATCAGTTACTTGGAAAACCAATACGTCTGGTTTTGCAGTTATTTGAGAAGTCCATGAAATATCAAAGCTCCAGTTTCAGAGAAAAGTTTCTCATGACCTCTGCTCATCTTCACATACACACTGAGCGAATGAGTGAGAGTTTAGAATAAAAAGGCACTCACCCTGCGGAAAGAGACCACATAGAAGGTGTCTCCCCGTCGGTTGATCTCATCAAAGAAGTCGCTGTAAGCGCGGCGAGGGGCGTAGTATACTTGCAGCTCGTTGCCTGGACGTCTAGAGACAAGGGGGAGAAAAAAATAAATAAATCAAAAGATACCAGACCATGAGCTTTTAATTGCTTATTGCAAATTCAGATTACCTCCCAAATTGTCCAGTGACTGTTTCACCAAATAATTTTTTATTTATATTTATTTTTAAATCAGAAGGTAAAACAAAACTTTTTCCAACTCGCAACTACACATCTGAGCTCAAATAGTTCCAAGACCAATAAGATTTAACCAATCCAATTGATTAAAATACAAACAAATGTAACACTATAATCAATGTAGCCCAATGAATTCCACTTGACTATACAATCACGCAACATAACACGCCATTTATCCATGATGGATGAAATCCATACGACCAAAAAGAGAAGCACTTTGCATTGATCTGCAATGATCATAAAATTGTTTTGTTAGATGTCTATATATTGTAATAAAGTTCTGTGATTAAATAAAAAAATGAATTAATGCATACATGAATACATTATTGCAAACAGCCCCAGAGCAGTACCAGCACAGGGTGAAAACCACTGCACCGGCATATATTCAGTACTTTCTATTAGCCAAAGATACAATATAAACAACATTATTTGCTCTTTAAAGCACCTTATCTTTAAAGTTAACCTGGCATTTTAACCTCTTAAACAAGAAATCAGTCCGGCTATTTCAGAATCAGAACATAAAACCAAATAAAATGCTACACTGAAAGTAACCAACGGTGCTATTTGCATAATATGCTACTGTCTTGATGAAGCAGAAGGATTTAAATGTAGTGCCAGTACCCGACATGTTATATACAGAATAAAACCACAACACAGATCAGCCAAAACAAGAATAAAAAAAACTGACCCGATTACATGTTTGGAGAAAAAATTGGCCAATTTCGAACTTGGCCGATGATGTTTGTGCATCCAACACTAATGAGAAACGGCTTTTCAGCAAAATCAAGTGAGGTATCTGCATGGTACAAACTTCTTCATGATTTGCATGGAAACATAGTAGATGTGACCTAATATAGTGGCACAAATGAAAAGCTCTGAGCAGCTACACAATGCATGATCTCATTCACGTTACATTAATCTGGACCTACTACCTTTCACTTGTTATAAGCAATTTTTTTTATCTGACAAACATCACAATCACCATGACCTCCACTGTTTGCGTAAGAAATTAAAGGTTTTCATTAAGAGCCTCTCCAAATGACCCCAGAGGGGCTCTGTGTTAGAACAGCCAGAACAAAAGAAATATTAATGTTGTCATACCATTTTTCACTTCCAGCTAACGTACTTCTCTCTCATATGATCATAATCAAAACACGAAACAAAACCATTCAGAATGAATCGACTTCCTAGCAACTTGTACAAATGCACAATCACCTTCAGATCAATTTACTGTATAGTGAAACATTTTCCTGCCTGCGCGAATGTGGTTTTTCCCCTGCCGTCTGTGTGTTGACAGTGGAGTGACGCAGTCAAGCTTAATTTGGCACAACCCTGGGCCAACGCCAGAGGAATGACAGCCAAACCAGAAAACATGATTTACTCTGAGGGAAAGCGGTGAGATCGCCCAAAAAAATAACGCAAGAAGGAAAGGAGGTGTAAAAATAGCAACATTACATCCACGCTCAGCTTGAAACATGAGCGGGGCAGGGCTATCTTTCTAAAAAGATATAGAAATCAAATCATTAAATGCATGTTCTGTTAGAAATACTGGCCTATGTTGGTAAATCAAGCTCTCACTTCATTTTAAAATCTTTTATCACTCATGCGGAGGTCAGTGCTTTGTAGTTGCAGCCAATGTACTACAGGGGCATCGAACTCAACCAGTAAAATCCACTTAAAAAAATCTCATCAAATCCGTGGGCCAGAAAAAAAACAGATCTTATTTCATTGTAATTAATGTTATGCTGTTATACTTGAGATATTACATAAATACTTAAAATATTCAAAATTTAAATGTACTTTTGAATGAATTTAAACCTACCTATTTGCTTGAACTACACACCTGGCATCCTTTCTTTGCTGTACATTCATTAAGACTTGGGCTGCTGAGCTGACGTTAAGTGTTTATGTTGGTTAAACTGCAGCTGAAATGCATTTTGGTGATGTTGGTGTGGAATTGAGGTGACTGTTGTTGGGGTAGGAGAGTCGGAGCACACTATGTTGCAGTGCATGCTGGGGACTGTAGTGAAGCACACTGTGAAACGGGATAATATTAATAGAAAATTAAAATACTTTTGGCTGGATAAGATTGTGTGGCAGGCCTTATGTGGCCAACAGACCTTGTGTTTGACACATGGACTTTAAAGGCAGGTGATGGAATCTTTGCCAGGCTCAAAGTTATGCGCGGGACCTGACGAGTGCTGCAGCCTGAAACATTTCTTTTCAAAAGGACAGACAATACAATGATTATTTAAGGCCCAATTGCACTTCTTATTTTTACCCCTACCCTTGTTTTCAAGGGTCACCTTGCCCGTTGAAACTGAATTACAGGGTGGTTGAAATCTTCCTCCATGAAATGGGACCTTCTAATAAAAAGAGCATCACCTTATTAACAGCTACTATCGCTGCTCTGTAAGCGACCCTGCCCGTCTGTAGTGACAGCAGAGGAGGGTAAAGTTTAGTTCCTCACTGCTGGGCTTTAGTTACATTTAGGGAATCATGTGCCTTCAAAGAGGGGGGCATTTATTTATTATCGCCCACCACTAATTCTCAATTCAGTTATTTGACAGCTTCTTGTTCGAATTTTCCAGTTCCACCTTAAAGGCACCAGAATGTCTTTTATTTCAGAGAGTCTCTCAAAGCATTTAAAAGCCCAGAAACCCACCGGCTCTTCACGTCAGGGTAGGTAAAGGATTCCATGGTGCTACATAAAGAGGAGATAAACTCGGATAACAGGAGGGAAACGACATCAGCTATTTAACACAGATGTGATCAATGCTGGCCATTAGAGAACTTTAGCTGATGTTAACAGCTGAGAGATAAACGGTCGTCCCCTAACGGAGCCGCAGACCGCCGGGATAACTTTACTCTCTGTTTCTGGAGATTTAAATGACGTTGAATGGAGAAACATGAACGTTAAATATCAGACTGAATGTCGTGGGTCAGAAAACGACGTCGTGTTCCGACAGATGTGGTTCTGTAAGTTTGCTAGTGCAGTTAGTTCAGAGTTCAGCTTCAGTGCTGAAATCCCTGCCCTGCATAACTGTGGTTTCCTGGTTAAAATTCCTGATATTATTAGCTGATTAATCCCTCCTTGAGCTGAACAAGGTGTGAACAGCGGTGAGAAACACTGAACTATACAGTGCAGCGGCTCCAAACCTGGAGTGAAAACACTGAATTAAAAGGTCTGTGTGTCTCATTTCTCTGCTTCTGTGAATCGTTCACACAGCACAGCAAATTGAAGGCACCATACAGCGCAGTCACTCCCCAATTCGGTCCTCAAAACGGTGGCACCTATACAGTGTGATGTCACACGAAACAGGAGAATACAGTGTATATGAGTGCAGTATGCAGTATACAGTGCACTGTTGGACACAGTTCATTAAGGCTGTTCCTGTATAATATGATGGAGACCATCACTGAACACAACCAATATATTTTGGAAAAACTAAATTGGTTAAACTAGGTGTCAGTACACATGCACTGCTTGTGGTGAAATAGACCTACCTGTAAAATATTTGTCAAAAAAAATAAATAAATAACGGATGCAAGCAGCTTGCTACTAGAGTCTAGCTGGATATATGCACTCTAGACTCTATATTGGCTTGGGGTTTTGAGGATGATTAAAATGATTAAAAAGGCTTAAAGGAAGTCAACTAAAAATCCTAATACTGCTTTAAAAAATTATCATTCATTTTTAGCAATATTAGGATTTTTGGTTGACTTCCTTTATGTCTTTATAATGGTGTAATGGTCCTCAATAGTTACCAAGTGGCATCATGCTAAGTGGTGCTCGGCACTTTTCATTCACTTTCATTTCATTCACCACACAGGGATTTCTGATCAAACTCCACCTTAAACAGAACACTGATTAACTTGAATGTGAAGAAACTCCAATGCTTGATGAGCATCACTTACTTTTCATTAGAGTCTGAATACTGGACAGTCGCAATCTGCGCCACCTCCACTTTCTTGCTGCCCGTTTTCTGAGAACCAAGACAGAAACAAAGAGCAGGATGAAGGAAGAGCCGCTAATTAACACAGTTCATAAACAAAGAGAACAGATGAGAGCATGAATAGGTGCCCCAGAGAGTTTTATAGTTAATTCTAGGCAATGGAAATGTCCCTGGGCTCCTGTCAGGTTGTTTTAGGCTGATAATGACCACCTTAGAGCATTTATTTTGATTTGGTACCTGGGACTAGCATGGCTCCCTAATGGGTCACTTTAATGAATGGGTTCAAATTACAGTTTTCAGCTTCTGGGAAACACCTGTCTGTCAACACACTAGTCTATTTGCAACTCTCTCCAGGCAAATGACTGGGTCATTTGCACTAGTGAGGTCTAAAGATTGGGTCTAAGAGTATTGGAGAGTTATAGCAGTAACGGCTTCCAGTCATGGTAAAAACTAATTTACCCCAGTTTTAAAAAACTGACTCATTTATTGATTTATTTTAAGGAAATCAAAGCAAGACACTACCAAAACTGAACTTTTAATCATGCTCAGTGAATGGATATGCTACATGAATGTCATTTACCGAAATTTACATAAATGAGTTGCACTGGTTGAACGTGCTTCACGCCGCAGGCAGATATCACACCTTCAAAAAGACCGGGTTTCAGACATCAGACAAAACAGGTCTTATGAAAACCATGAGGAAAATGCTGTCTCAGCTCTCGTTCAGGCAAAACTATATCAGACAGCCTCAGGCTAATTGGCTCCAGAGGAGAAGGCAAGCTAAGCCAAGCAACCTCAGATGGTAAAGATCGTGTGATATGCTACAGCTACACTTCCATGGCCACAGGTGTATAAAACCAAGCTCCTAGGCCTGCAGACTGCTTCTACAAACATTAGTGAAAGAATGGGTCGCTCTCAGGAGCTCAGTGAATTCCAGTGTGGTACCGTGGTCAGACACCACCTGTGCAACAAGTCCAGTCGTGAAATTTCCGCACTACTAAATATTCCACAGTCAACTGTCAGTGGGATTATAACAAAGTGGAAGTGATTGGGAACGACAGAAACTCAGCCACGAAGTGGTTGGCCACATAAAATGACAGAGCGGGGTCAGTGGATGCTGAGGCACATAGTGCACAGAGGTCACCAACTCTCTGCAGAGTCAATCGCTACAGACCTCCAAACTTCATGTGGCCTTCAGATCAGCTCAAGAACAGCGTAGAGAGCTTCATGGAATGGGTTTCCACGGCCGAGCAGCTGCACCCAAGCCTTGCATCACTAAGCGCAATGCAAAGCGTGTAATGCAGTGATGTAAAGCGCCACCACTGAACTCCAGAGCAGTGGAGATGTGTTCTCTGGAGTGACCAATCACACTTCTCCGTCTGGAAATCCGATGGACGAGTCTGGGTTTGGCCGGTTGCCAGGAGAACGGCACTTGTCTGACTGCATTGTGCCAAGTGTAAAGTTTGGTGGAGGGGGGATTATGGTGTCGGGTTGTTTTTCAGGAGTTGGGCTCGGCCCCTTAGTTCCAGTGAAAGGAACTCTTTATGCTTCAGCACCAAGAGATTTTGGACAATTTCATGCTCCCAACTTTGTGGGAACAGTTTGGGGACGGCCCCTTCCTGTTCCAACATGACTGCACACCAATGCACAAAGCAAGGTCCATAAAGACATGGATGAGCGAGTTTGGTGTGGAAGAACTTGACTGGCCTGCACAGACTCCTGACCTCAACCCGATAGAACACCTTTGGGATGAATTAGAGTGGAGACTGTGAGCCAGGCCTTCTTGTCATCAGTGTCTGACCTCACAAATGCGCTTCTGGAAGAACGGTCAAAAATTCCCATAAAAACACTCCTAACCCTTGTGGAAAGCCTTCCCAGAAGAGGTGAAGTTGTTACAGCTGCAGAGGGTGGGCCGACATCATATTAAACCCTATGGATTAAGAATAGCATGTGTGTGAAGGCAGACGAGCGAATACTTTTGGAAATATAGTGTATGTCTTAGCTATTGTTTTACTTCTCATTTTTACTTCTTTAATTTAAATGAATCTTTTTGTTATTATATTTCTTTTATTAATATTCTTCTTGTTTATTTTATTTATCGCTCAGCTACATTGTAAATGAGGGTCTCTCTCAATGTATTTAGAGTTTAAATAAAGATTTATTGACTTTCACAATTCAGTTCTTCACGCCTATGGAATTAATAATATAAGAGATCAGTGGCATTTCTACTAAATTGGACACAAGCCAGGCCATGGAAGTACAGGTTCTTGGTCAAGTGGAATACGATATACCCTCATCAGGCATAACATTATGACCACCTCCTTGTTTCTACACTCATTGTCCATTTTATCAGCTCCACTTACTCTATAGGTGCACTTTGTAGTTCTACAGTTACAGACTGTAGTCCATCTGTTTCTCTGATATTTTGATAGCCCCTTTTACCCTGTTCTAACTGTAAATGTAGAACTACAAAGTGTACCTATATAGTAAGTGGAGCTGATAAAATAGACAATGAGCTTAGAAACAAGGAGGTGGTCAGAATGTTACACCTTGCTGTGTGCCTGCATGTCTATTTGCGTATTAATGGTTACATAAAACAGCAAGAGGCAAGTTAATGTCTTAGTAGATTTAAACTAGACTGAAACTGTACAGGCCTGCAATGATAAAAGGGGTTGCCTGTTAATGGCTAAGCTCTTGTCGTATAATGGATTTAAGCACAACACTACACAGCACTGCTATTTAGGCATCACTTTTAAAGAGTTAACATCTGCCACTCAATTATCTATTTAATTCCTTCTCTCTATCTGAAGCAGAATCACATCTGAAGAAAGCAAGTGATAAAAGACTTGAATAAACAAGTCCAAGGCTTCGCTCATTTCTGCCCTGCAGGCATTTGCGCTGTTCGACTCCAAACCCAGCTGGTTCGGACCATGAGAGGAGCACTGGGCTAGCTTTATTTTTCCCCTGGATTTCAAATACATCCACTTCTAGCTCCTCTGCAGCTCCGCTAAAGTCCATGAAACAGCCTGCAGTGCGCGAGTCGTATTTTACACAGAGCTGACAAGGCTAGACAGCCCAACTGCTTTGTCTCAAATAATTTTGAACCAGCGAGGCTGATCTAGGATAAGGATCTAATCATGTTCTAATCATGTCACATATCTGGCTTCGTGTGAGCTCACAGGGTGATGAATGAACCTGGATGAACTACGAACACAGGCAGAGCTTTCAGTGCTGTAATAGTAAAGAAGCAGTGCATTACTGAGGCTGATTACACATTACTATCACCTCCCCACAGGATTATTAAGATACGCTTAGAGATGGAGGGAGGAAAAGAGAAATAAGTAAAGCAAAGAAAAGTCAGTGGACAAGGAAAAGAAAAAAGAGCAAGCAAGAAAAAGGCAATAAACATGCAAGAAAGAAAAATGCAAAGAAAAAAGGAATGTGAAGAGTGAAAAGAAAAGACATGATAAAAGAGAGAGAAAGTAAGGTAGAAAATGAAAAAAGAGCAAGCAAATAGACAAGAAATAAAAGTAAGAAAGAAGGAAAGTAAGAGTGAAAAGAATAAAAATTAAGAGAAGAGAGAAAAACAGCAAGAAAGTGAAAAAAATGAGCAAACAAACATGAAAGAAAAAGAGTAAGAAAGAAAACAGAATGAGTGAAAAAGAGAAAAACACAGAGCAAGCAAATTAAAAGAGATAGAGTAAGTTAGCATGAATGAAAGAAAAAACAAAGAATGAAAGAGCGGTACAGAAAAAAGGAAGAAAGAAAAAGAAAGAAAGAAAGAAAGAGTGGAAAGAGAGAAAGAAAGAAAGAAAGAAAGGTGGAGGAAGGAAGGAAGGAAGGAAGGAAGGAAGAAAGAAAAAAGAAAACAAAAAAAAATGAATGAATGAATGAGAGTGAATTGAGATTGAATGGATGAACGAGTGAATGAGAATGAATGAATGAGCGAATGAAAGAGTAAGTGAACGAGTGAGTGAATGAACGAGTGAATATGAAAGAGTGAATGAATGGGAATGAATGATTGAATGAGAATGAATGAATGAGTGGAAGAATGAATAATTGAATGAACGAACAAACTAATATGAATATGAATAAGTGAATGAGAATGAATGAATGAATGAATGAATGAATGAATGAAAGGTGCCTGGCTGCTCAGAGCCCTTTACTTTCCCAGACTGCTGCATTAAGCCGATGAAGACTGAGTGCAGAGACAGAGACAGAAGAGAAGGACAGATTTCCTCTGTAAGTAAATCTGCACTGAGATCTACTTAAAGAACATAAACAATGTTAAACCATGAAGACTCTCAGTTCTGTGTCTGGGTCAGAGATACGCTGTGGTGGTTTCTCCCACACACTGACTGATATTTTCCCATACGCTGTTAGAAATGAAGGTTCTATGCAGGTACATTTGTCCTTCGTCAAGGTACAAACTGTGTAAATGTTCCCTCAAAGGTTCTGCAGCGGTTTTAAGGTCTGATTGTGAAGCTTAAACCAGTTTTTCCAGGTGAAAAGTTTGTATTTGTTCCTTTTCATAACCGAATGTTTTAAAACAGAACAGTAGAATAAAAGCCTGGAGGCGAGGCGGGGTGTGTGGAGTCAGTACAGCTTAGAACACATCATTTCAGTGGATTATGGTTCAGTTACAGTGAGGAAAATAAGTATTTGAACACCCTGTGACTTTACAAGTTCTCCCACTTAGAAATCATAGAGGGGTCTGAAATTTCCATCTTAGGTGCATGTCCACTGTGAGAGACATAATCTAAAAAAAAATTCCTGAAATCACAATGTATGATTTTTTAAATAATTTATTTGTGTGTTACTGCTGTAAATAAGTATTTGAACACCTGTCAATCTTTCCACCTCCACTCCACTTATTATTTTAAATTAGAAGCACCTGTTTGAGGTCGTGAGACACCTGTCCGCCCCACACAATCAGTAAGACTCCAACTACTAACATGGCTAAGACCAAAGAGCTGTCCAAAGACACCAGAGACAAAATTGTAGACCTCCACAAGGCTGGAAAGGGCTACAGGGCAATTGCCAAGCAGCTTGGTGAAAAAAGATCAACTGTTGGAGCAATTATTAGAAAATGGAAGAAGCTAATCATGACTGTCAATCTCCCTCGGACTGGAGCTCCATGCAAGATCTCACCTCATGGCGTATCAATGATCCTAAGAAAGGTGAGGAATCAGCCCAGAACTACAGGAGGAGCTGGTCAATGACCTGAAGAGAGCTGGCACCACTGATTCCAAGGTTACTGTGGGTAATACACTAGGACGTCATAGTTTAAAGTCATGCATGGCACGAAAGGTTCCCCTTAAATCAGCACACGTCCAGGCCTGTCTTAAGTATGCCCATGACCACTTGGATGATCCAGAGGAGTCATGGGAGAAAGTTCTGTGGTCAGATGAGACCAAAATAGAACTTTTTGGTCTTAATTCCACTCGCCGTGTTTGGAGGACGAAGAATGATGAGTACCAGCCCAAAAACACCATCCCTACTGTGAAGCAGGGTGGTGGAAGCGTCATGCTTTGGGGGTGTTTTTCTGCATATGGGACAGGACAACTGCACTGTATTAAGGAGAGGATGACTGGGGCCATGTATTGCGAGATTTTGGGGAACAACCTCCTTCCCTCTGTTAGAGCATTGAAGATGGGTCGTGGCTGGGTCTCCAGACCTAAACCCTATAGAAAATCTCTCGTGTTTCTCAGCGACAGACCAGAAACCTGGCTGATATGGAGAAGATCTGTATGGAGATCCCTGCTACAGTGTGTGCAAACCTGGTGAAAAACTACAGGAAACGTTTGACCGCTGTAATTGCAAACAAAGGCTACTGTACCAAATATTAACATTGATTTTCACAGGTGTTCAAATACTTATTTGCAGCAGTAACACACAAATAAATTATTAAAAAAATCATACATTGTGACTTCAGGATTTTTTTTTTAGATTATGTCTCTCACAGTGGACATGCACCTAAGATGAAAATTTCAGACCCCTCCATGATTTCTAAGTGGGAGAACTTGCAAAGTCGCAGGGTGTTCAAATATTTATTTTCCTCACTGTATGTTCCCTGACTAAATGTACTGAGATGGACCCTTGGGGGGCCCAACCCGGTGACAAGAGGGGTAGAAGAAGCCTCAGTGACAGCGGTCCTAAAGGTGCCTGGCCTCTCTTCAATATACCTTACCATTGTTTCACAAGCAGCTACTCACTTCTACATCGACTCACACCTACAACTGCTAATAATATGATGGGTACATAATGTAGAGCACAATAATGTCAATGAAAAAGGGGGAAATGGCAACAGACACAACTGTTTACTAACAAAAGCCTGTCTAGACCAGTGGTGAGTAAACACACACATGCAGATATTTTGGTGTCTGAGACACGCTATTCATGCCTATGAACTAGTTATTACAAAAAATTAAAAAACAACAAAAAAGTCACTATTTTAAATGAAAACAAATGTCAAAATCCAAAATCAAAGATGCGAACTTGCAATTTAACTTGGACCTGCCCTTTATTGAGTCACACGACTTTCCCATGACATGGTACCACAGCACCGTATTGATCATGTCTTTAGCATTAGACTAGTAGCATTAGTCTTAGCCTAGACTAGTTAGCCTAGTTATTCAGCTTGTAAGTACCCTTAACTAAATACAGGCAAACAGCGGTGCCAGCAACTCTAGAAAAGCTTTAATTTGCACCAAAACCTTTGCCTCAAAATAAGACAAATTATATTGTGCAATGTAGACTAATAATAACTGTTCCATGATTATGTCTGAAAATGCCAGCAAATACTCATAAACATCAAATGTGATAAATCAGTTGAGATATAAAAAGCCCCTTGTGGAGGTTGAGGTCACGCTGGATGAAATATCACGTAGACCACCACTACAGACCTAGAGTTCATACTTTCCTATGGGCTTCCACTCTGAACACTGCGGAAAGAGGGGCAGTAAGTGAATGTGCATGCAACAGCCACTGAGGACACGTACCGGGATGGTTCTGCTTCTGGGATTCCTGGTGCTGGTGCTGGTGCTCTTGGTCCGCTCTGTCTCATGGCGGTGAACCCAGCCCTTCAGCTCGCTGGCCATCCTGCATACAAAGAACAGAAGAGGGCCAATCAGATTAGTCGGCCTTCTTCAACATCTGAATGAAGATTAAGTTTTAATAAAGAGTTTTGAATTACAGACTGTACTGAACTGGGAAAATCTGCTTTTAGTTACAGGCACCAACGAGACCCTCACTACAGGAAACACTTCAGCTCAGCTCGCTGGGTCAGTCAGACTCTCTAACCACCTCCACTCTACCTGACACTGTTTTCTACTATTATTGTCTTATTTTAATAAATGTATTACTTGTTTGTGATGATGTGATTTTAAACCCTTATAATCCTCATGATTTGGTCACGAAAATTCAAACAAACTATATTAGATAATAATTATTTGTATTATACACAAAATAATTATGATCATTTTATTTAATCATTTAATTATGATTATTATATATTTTTACTTTATCTTACTCTCCTTTTATTTTCATTTGATAAACGTTTACATTTTAGCTACGTTTTATATTTTCTACTGTATTTTTATCATTAATGTTTCTTTTTTTATATTTACCTGATCTGAGACATTTTAAAATTAAATTTACTTTTATTATTTGATGCTCTTACACATCATCAATCCCTTCTCCTGTATCAACTCGGGAACATTGTAAAGGAGGGTCACCCTCAATGTTTTCCGAGGTTAAATAAAGGTTGACTGATTGACTGAACACGCAACACAGTGTGTGACCAGTTTTGTTGTTTTGGCTTTGTACGTGAGTAAATTGGATTTGAAGTAAAACCATGTTAGGGCAGAATGTCTGCATTCATTTGGGAGTATTCTGATCTACACTAGGTGAACCATAAAATCACAGTTCCCCTGAGCCTCCATAAGTTCTGGGAATACTGGCTGCTTAGCTGTTTCTTGGCCTGCCGATGTTGCATTGCTCTCACAAGAGAGCTAACACAATTCTTCCCATGAGAAAGACGGGTCAAATTCTTTATTGTGAAGTGCAGTTTCCCTTCGTCAAAAATAAAAGCCCACTGAAATCCCCAAAATACCGTTTCTACTCTTCTGGATACAAATGATCTTCAAAGCTCATGGAGCACACATGAGCACAATAAAGTACATTTGAAACATCCTTTGCTCCATTCGGACTTGAAAGCGAAGTTCCTAAAAGTTTTATCAGTTTAATAAGAAGAATCCCTACAGTGAACATATGTTCCAAGACATGGAGGAAGTTCAAGCAGAAGAGTATGAAAGAGTAAGCTAGCATGAATGAAAGAAAAAACAAAGAATGAAAGAGTGGTACAGAAGAAAGAAACAAACAGAAAGAAAGAAAGAAAAAGGGAAGAAAGAAAGAAAGAGTGGGAAGAAAGAAAGAAAGAAAGAAAGAAAGAATGGGAAGAAAGAAAAAGAAAAAAAGATAGAAAGTGGGAAGAAAGAAAAAGAAAAAGAAAGAAAGAAAGAAAGAAAAAGAAAGAAAGAAAAAGAAAGAAAGTGGAAAGAAAGAAAGGGAAGAAAGAAAAGAGGTGGGAGGAAGGAAAGAAGGAAAGAAAAAGAAATAAAGAAGTGGGAGGGAGGAAGGAAAGAAATAAAGAAGGAAAGAAAGAAAGAAAGAGTGGGAAAGAAAGAAAAAAGAAAAAAAAGAACAAAAAGAAAGAAAGAATTAATGAATGAATGGTTTTGCTTCAAATCCAACTGGAGACCTGGAGACCATATGGGCAGAACTTTGAACATCCATGTATGATCCTACACTGATGGTAGATGGATACACACTGCTCAAAAAAATGAAGGGAACACTTAAACAACACAATATAACTCCAAGTAAATCAAACTTCTGTGAAATCAAACTGTCCACTTAGGAAGCAACACTGATGCTTCCGTCGCTGTGACTCCAAATCCAGGCCTCCATTGGTTAATAAATTTGATTTCCATTGATGATTTTTGTGTGATTTTGTTGTCAGCACATTTAACTTTGTACAGAACAAAGTATTCAATGAGAAAATTTCATTCATTCAGATTTAGGATGTGTTATTTGAGTGTTCCCTTTATTTTTTTGAGCAGTGTATTTCACTGGACAGCGACGATTTGCTCTATGTGTTAAAATTTCATGATGACTGGACCAATAGAAGTGGTCAAAAATACTAGGGAAAAATACTGGGGAAAAATCCTGCGCTGGCGATGCAATTAAACAAATAAATGTGATGGCAAGAGAAACATGGAACTCAACTTCTTCAGACCAGCTCCCAAGAAATCAAAAAATAAATACTGTTACTTTACTCACTTCATGCACTTGGTCCTGTTGACTGTCGGCTGGCAGGGGGGTGGAGGTCTGAAGAAGAGAGCCTCCCTTTTGACCACCATCAGAGCTTTCTCCTCTGACACTGAGTCAAAGTGCTCCCGTCTGAGACAAAGAGAGAACAGAGGAAATTAGAAACACAAAAGAAGCAGAATGAACAGAGAAGCGGGCCAATGAAAAAAGAGGCAGGGATGCAGATGTAGTGAAAGACGGACAGAGAACCGATATGAATGAGGGAGGCCATTTATGAGGGTTTTAAACCTCTGAAACAATGTCAGCAAGTTTATAAGCTTCTGGCTTTAATCAACTTAACAAAAATCACAAGAGTTTGAGAGCCACAGTCAAGATGATGCCACGCAATAAAAACACCTTTGGTCTGTGAAATGGTTCCTTTAAAGTCCTTTAGGAAAGCGGAGGAGGTTCTTCTACAGCATCATTCCAAAGAACCCACTTGGCATGTTTATTTTAAACAGTGACATCTGCTTATGCCATCATACCATGGACTGCAGAAGCTAGTAGCTCAAAAAATTGAGGTATGAGGTAAACTTCATTCAGAATCATTTACATCAGCAGCGATTAGGACTGTCAAATTATTTTCAGTTGCTATCATGCTGAATTTGTTTAACCCTTGTGTTGTGTTCAGGTCTGTGGGACCCATTTTCAAAGTTCACAAAAATAAAAAATGATGTGGTTTATTATTATTTCAACCTCAGATTCTTGGTCTTTGCTGATTTTCTGTGAAGAACATATAAAATACCCCATTTTCAGTGTCTTCACCCCCCACATATTTATATTACACATGTGGTGTTGGGCTGAAACCACGGGGAGTAAAAGTGTGGAGGTGCTGTGTCCTTCACTCTGTTCTCCTCCTACATGGCCTGCTGTTAGTGTGTGTGTGTGTGTGTGTGTGTGTGTGTGTGTGTGTGTGTGTGTGTGTGTGTGTGTGTGTGTGGACAATACGGACAGGCTGCTGACTGGCTCCAGCTGCTAAAGTAGAACCCTACGCTGGACACTTGATATTTTAAACATCTGGTATTTTTGCAAAAATTATTTGTAACAAACACATCAACACCACACAAGGGTTAAAGTGTTCTGAGTCTAAAGTATCTCCAAAACACAGTGCTGATTGTCAGCAATACCTGAGAGGTTAATAATATTAACACCAGTGGAGGCCATCGATAGACTACACTGGACGGCTCTCACAAGAGACCTGTGAATAAACTAATGAGCAGCAAACTAACAAAAGCAATAGCAAATACAAGAATACAGAAGCTGTGTGAACGAGAGCAAGAAGGCTACAATAAATGTTTGAGTTTTAAATGCAAAAAAAACCCCAGAAAAACATTATTACATTTAATATCGGCAAAAAAGAAAACATAAAATGAGCTATAACTTCTGCACACTGAATATTTTATTTGTTTCCGTTCATTGTGTGCCACATAAGCACTTCTAGGCAACGTCAATACTTTGCGAATATGCTTTGTGTGCAGATGATACACCAGCTGATTCAGCTTTTCACTGCATGATTTAGAGGCCTCTAAAATCTGTGCCACGTTTAGCGTTCAGAGGGAAATGTTTGGCTTCTGTAACTTAGACAAAAAGAGTAAAAGGATGAAAATGGGACACTGATGGATCCGCAAACACGAAGCAGTACTAAATGCCATAAAACAACAGGGCAAGCAATAAAACAGTCAGCGGAAATAAATTAAGACAGTAGGCTAAACTGCTATCTGAATCCCAACACCAAGAAAGACCATGACTCCAGCCTTACAGCATTAGAAACAGATGCTCTGGATATCATGTCATCTCAGAATTGGGGAAAGACTATTAATTGAAGTCAGGAACAATGGCTTTGAAACTGAGTACAGTTAAAAAGTGCTTGGCACTATTCAAACCCAATTCAAGCAGCACAGCCCTGCATCAAACAAATTGGAAAATAAATAGGAAATTCTTGCACACTTCAGGTGCAAGTAACAAAGAAAACACAGACCATCTGGGGTCCTGATCTAAAAACCTCTCCCCTGGCCTCCATCTCCAAAGGCGTTCTCAGGTTCCTCTTGAACGCTATTTTCCAGGGCAGAATTACATAATTCCATTTGCTCCCAGGACATGTTTGGCTTCCAGCACCACTGTGACCACTTCCAGACATCTAATTACCCAATTTGAGTTGGAAAGAGAGGGCTGGGGACAAAAGATTAAGTTTCGAGCCAGCCTGGAAACAGTTCCATGTGACAGAATGCGACAGAAGTCAGGAGGTTTACGTGTAACGCAGGAGGAAGGAAAAAGAAAGCGGACCTAAACTTGAGCCTTGGGTAACCTTCCACATCTACTACTAATGCCGTTCTTTGTGAACTGGGCAAATCCTTTGAAACGACATACTATAGTTAAAAGAGCTGAAATTAAATTATGCCCATTCTTTACTCTTTTTTTGACAAAAAACAGAAGCAAACACAAACATGCATGAAATTAAGTCCTCAAAAAAAATTAGCCTTTTATGTGCTGGGGTACAGTATTATACACTGCTGGAATAACTGCAGCACTGCATCTAAAAGCTTTACCATAACTACACAAAATGTATTCAGACATGAATAAAATTATTCGAACATAATCTGCATGCCGGAGTTTTCAAATGGCAAAAATCAGATTGTTTTATTCTACCACTGTTCTTTTATGCCTACAACTACAGGCAATATGAATTCGTTCAATTGACCCATCACTGTTTTCTCTGGCATACTGATGGTCAAGATTACTGATCAGTTGCATCCCAGCATCCAGGGCTTATAAACAGATGCTGAAAGGACTTCATCAGATCTGGGACAAGCAAATCCAAAGGTAACTCAAAACTAGGTTACAGACATTTGAAAGTCTGTGCCTCCTAAATGAGGTGGTGAAACTCATTTCGCCCTTTTACAATAATATGTAACCCAATTTCTGCAGTTGCACTTCTTTATGAGTAAAGGAAATCTTTATCCCTTGTGGGAGACGTTTGTCTTTTTTTCTGGGGTAAAAGAAAAAATTGGAAATCATGTGCATTGTTTTGGCACAGGAAAAAAAAAACAAATATTGTGCATTTTTCCATTGTATATGACCACCTTAAAGAATTGCAGGTAAATGAGTGTTTGTTACTTATCATTCAATAGTCTGGAATAATCGGTCATAGTGACATACTGAATAATTTATTCATTAGTAATATACAAAGTGTAGAATCAAGTACCATAGGATATACACAAGAAGGTACTTTAGGTTTCTGGAAACACCAAAAGGTTATTAAATAATAAATAATAATCTGAAATTATTTCTAATATTAAAGTTGCCTGCTTAGAGTTTTGACCAATAGTTTTTAGTCATTACAGAATCATCTTCAGCTCTGTTCATCATTCTATATTTATTTTTTACAGCTTCCTATTAATTAGTTGAAAACATCATATAACAATTAAACATGTCCATCTTCAACAAACTGCTTTTACAGTAATGAAAACTGATTCCAAACTTTTGACTGGTTGTGTAAGTCTCTGTGTGTTTGTGTGTGCGCGTGTGTGTGTAGGGGCTGGGGGTTATGAGAAGAACAGAGCCTTGTTCTCTTCCACAGCGTTTTGGACACGGTCACTCTGCACCTGTGCTGGTATGTTTTTATACATAATGACCTCTCTGGTCTGTGTCAGGTATGAGGCTCAGGTGTTTTTGGACCCCACACAGTGCTGAAGAACAATGTTACCTGTTTGTAGTATGAGGGGGCTCAGAGTCAGGCATGCTGCCCCCTGCACCACTGTCGCTCTCTGACGAGAAGCCCAGCAGACGCCTGTTATTTGGACTAGGGCTTGTTTCAAACCTGGAACCTGTACCTCCATCAAACAGACTGACAGAGAAAGAGAGGGCGAAAGAAAAAGAGAAAGAGAGAAAGGATGAAAAGAAGGTGAGAGAAAAGGAAGGGAAAACAGGTTGAAGAGAATGTGAAGAGAAGCAAGGAAGAAAAGACACGAGTGGGGTGAAGAGAGGGTGTTGATAAGAGAAGAGAAGAGAAGCCATGAAGAGGAGAGGGTGAAGTGAGGGAGAAGAGAAGGTAAAAGAAGAAGAGAGAAGGTGAAGAGATCATGAAAAGAAGCAAGGAAGAAAGACAAAAGTAAGGGGAAGAGAGGGTGTGGAGAGAAGAGAACAGAAGAGAACAGAAGATGAGAGCAGAGAAGAACAGACAACAGGAGAAGAGAAGAAAAAAGAAGAGAAGGCAAGAGCAGAGAAGAGGAGAGAGAACAGGGGAGAAGAGAAAATAAGCAAAGGGAAGCAAAGAGAAGAGCAGAGCAGAGAAAAGGGGAGAGGAGAAGAGAGGAGAAGAGAACAGGGAGAAGAGAAGAGCAGAGAAGAGGGGAGAGTAGGGGAGAAGAGACCAGAGGAGAAGAGAAGAGGGGAGAAGAGAAGAGGGGAGAAGAGAAGATGAGAAGAGAAGATGAGAAGAGAAGATGAGAAGAGAACAGGGGAGAAGAGAAGATGAGAAGAGAACAGGAGAAGAGAAGATGAGAAGAGAACAGGAGAAGAGAAGATGAGAACAGGAGAAGAGAAGATGAGAAGAGAAGAGGGGAGAAGAGAAGAGGGGAGAAGAGAAGATGAGAAGAGAAGATGAGAAGAGAACAGGGGAGAAGAGAAGATGAGAAGAGAACAGGAGAAGAGAAGATGAGAAGAGAACAGGAGAAGGGAACAGGGGAGAAGAGAAGATGAGAAGAGAAGATGAGAAGAGAAGAGGGGAGAAGAGAAGATGAGAAGAGAAGAAGAGAAGAGGGTGTACATGGGATATTACATTAATAATATAAACATTAAGCATTCCTTTCACTGTTTTAACAACTGTTCTGAATTACATTTCAAGCCAACAAAGCCATTTAAATCTAAATGTAATATAAATCTGAACAGTTTTACTGGCATTATTGCTGAGAAGTTAACCTGTTTCTGGTATTTCCCCACATTTACAAGTCAACAAATAGTTTGAATGAAGGTCAATTCTTTCAACAGTTGTAAAATGTGGTGACCATAATTCAACAGGCTATTGAAGTGAAAACGTTCAAGGCCTTTAATAACGTACAAACGCACATGATCACTGCACTGAATCACAGCTCATCCTAAAATGAGTGTTCCTTGACTTCCTCGGAAGCACCAGTCTTTCCTCTATTAGGCTTTGTTCACACAGCGGGTAAAAGTGGCCCAAATCTGATCTTTTTCTTCATATGTAACTCAGATGTGCGTCTGTGTGTCCGTGTGAACAGATAAACACCATGAATCTGACATTTTCGATTCCAATTTTTAAAGCTTTCATATGTGATACTGAAATCCGATCCGTATCCAATCTGCAGCAGTGTGACTCAGTCTGAAGAGCCAAATCGGAATTCATACGACTTTTGAACTCGAACATCAATTGAACTCGACATTCGTCATCATTTCGCGCTGCTGAGACTCAAACATTTGGCCTCATACTTCGGTACAAAAAATTAGAAGAAACTTATCACAACTATGCATTCGAAGAGATTTTGATAGAAAAGGACCGAACGTGGCTGCAGGAGAATGAAGCTGCAGTGTAAAAGAACAGTTAAAAGTCCGTGACTGCGCCCTTTTTACAGCAACCTCGAACATATTCTGGGTGATGAGCCCAGCTGTCAGTCAGCGAAGCTTCATGATGGCTGTGATACTGATGAAGATGGTCCTCTGGGAGCAACTGCCATTCGTTGGCAGTTGTGATTGTTTACCTCTGATGAGGCACGTGAAGCAGTGTGACGCTCTGTTCTGTTCTGATCTGTTCACACTGACGCATACAGATCACATTTAAAACATAATCTGTACAAAGAAATCAGATTTCGTGAGTGCTGTGTGAACGTGGCCTGGGCTCCTCCAGAAGCTTCAAAACGTTACAAACCGTGATTCCCAGCCTTGTCCCGGAGTACAGTTTTGGCAAGTTTTTCTGCATAAACACACCTGATCTGACTAATCATATAATGAACAAGCTCTTCCTGAGCTGGAGCAGGTGTATCAGAGCAGAGAAAACACTGAAATACACACACTCCAATATCAGAGGTGGGAACCACTGATGAGGCTCAATAAAACTGAGGGCTCAGTTATCTGTGGGAAGGTTCAGTTTACCTCAGTGGGCTGATGTTGATGAACAGGAAAACCAAGACCACCATGAGACACACCGCCCGCCTCTTTGGAGCAGTAGCCTTTAATACAGTGTTCTATTGGGGGAGACACATGGCACCTCATTAGGGACAAGTCAGCAGTTTATATAAATAGTCATTCAGGTTTTTTAAAAATCAAATCGTAAAACTTCAATTTTCGATAAGCTGTTTAGCTTCAAACTAAAGGCGTCCACTTGTATTATTTCCTGCCACATTTCTCTGCACTTTTCTATGTTGGTTCATGTTCTGGAAATTAAGAACCCACATCAAACATATCAGAGTATTTTTTTTTTATTATTTAGTTTGCTCAATCTCACTGCCAAGCTGTCTAACTTAGCAAGTAATCTGCAAGCTCTGTATGATTCCAAATTCGCCATCCCGCTCAAATGATGAGAATGTTATGTAAGTTAAGTGTTAAGCGATACTTATTAGTCCCACAACGGTGACATTTCCCCTCTGCATTTAACCCATCTGTGAAGGAAAACACCATATACACACTAGTGAGCATACACTCTAGAGGCAGTGAGCACACTTGCCTGGAGCGGTGGGCAGCCCTATCCACAGCACCCAGGGAGCAGTTGGGGGGTTAGGTGTCTTGCTCAAGGACACCTCAGTCATGTACTGTCGGCGCTGGGGATCAAACCGGCAACCTTTTGGTCACAAGGCCAGTTCACTAACCTCCAGCCCACGACTCGCAAATGTCTTCCCTCTAAATCTTTACTGACAACATTTCTGTATAAAACCAAAGATTTTCATTACGATGCTAAGCGGTCATGAATTCAAGGAAGAGAAAGAGAGATGGAGTCATAGGTGGTAAGTGAAGTATGTTACGACGTGACTAAGTTAGTAATATTATCTGAGAACATCAGTGTTTGAGCGGTCAGTCAACCTGAAGTCTTTCAGATAAACAAGCAGTGTAAATTTTAAGTCACGGGTCACTTATTTTAGGCGGGTCTGGATCTAGTTTAATACAGTACAATAACAGTAAGATGCTGAGTGCCACTTTGTTGTTGGATGCTGTGCATCGTCCACCTGATGTGCCCTAGCTATTATCAAATCAAATTTATTTGTAGCACTTTTTACAACTGATGTCATAAAGCAGCTTCACAGAATTGCAGAAAAGAAAGTTTTAACATAAATGTAAAACCCCCAGGTGAGCAAGCCAGGGGCGACAGTGACAAGGAAAAACTCCGTCAGAGCTGAGGACGAAACCTTGGGAGGAACCAAGGCTCACAAGGGGGGACCTCTTCTGTCCTCCTCTGGTCAAACTACCTACAAATGATTATACTACTAATATTAATAGAAGTAGTATTAGTAGTAGTAATAGTTAGGAGTCCATGAAAACTTCAATGTAGTTTTCCGGGCAGCTAGTCCAAGGCAGGTGGCGGTAGCTGGGGCGTGGGCAGCTTTACAGCACTTAAGTGAGCACTGAGTTTTTTTTGTAATGCATTGCACTGCACTGTGTTTAACTCTTTCTTTTCTCCAGGTATCTATCACAAACACACCACATAGACCTATATCTTATCCTACCTCCAATTAATGTGCAATATCTGCTGCTGATAGAATGGTACAAGTGGTATACATACACAAGTTTTGTGCAATATCTGTAATTGTTACTGTGCAATATCTACAATTTCTGCGCAATATCTAGTCATTACCTGCTCAGAAATGTGCAACATCCATACAATTGCATGTGTAAACTATTGATTTGTACAGTTTCTTGATTCTACTTTTATTTTTTATATTTTTCTGCTAACAGACACCTTGTTTATTTATTTATTTCTACAGTATATCTTATATTTTGTATGACGAACATCTTTATATACTTACTGCTCTTTATCTGCTTACTGTGTATTCTGCTGTAACAATGCAAATTTCCCCCAGTGGGACAATAAAGTCTATTTTATCTTATCTTACCTGAGCTTAGGACCAGCTTTCTCGCTAAACTACTGGTAACTAGCCAAAGAAATAAATAGACAAAGCACTCTTCGTAAGTCGCTCTGGATAAGTAAATGTAAATGCACCTAGCCGAGATGTAGTCGACAAGTTAAACTCAATAAACACCTAAAAACGCCAAATAGTTTCAGTAACAATACATCGCTAAAACTTATTTTAACTTACTCTGAATTGTAAAAAAATGTATAAAACTATTGGCGGCAAATTTATAGAACAGGGTCTGTAACACGAGCCACTTTTGAAGTAGGAGTGCGCATCTAGAATCTCTAGAAGTAATGTAGAAAATCTGTAGCTGTATCTTTGATAAAAGCCCTTTTTAAAACATATAAAATAAGAATACAGAGTAGGCGTTTCATAGAGTAGTTTCATGTTCTATAAAGAAAGAACAATCCTTGTGTTTTTAATTTGTTCGATTACAGATCATTTCCAGACAAATATCTGCAGATTTAACTGATCAAAGTAACGAAGGCCCAACTAATCATTCATCAAAACAGCCGTTTGCAGCCCTAATGTGATGGTGCAGAGCCTACCTCACTCATCAAGCCGTCAAGCTGCCTCTTCAGCACGCCATTCTCGCTTTTCAGCTTCTCATTCTCAGACAGCGCCACCTTCAGACGGGCCTCCAGCGTCAGCAGGTACTCTTTCTTCTTCTTCCGCGAAAGAGATGCAGACTCTCTGTTCTTAATCATCCGCTGCTGCCGCCGCGAAAAGCTGCACTGGATAGAAAAAAGGGAAAATAAAAAGAAGGTTACTCAGACGATAGTCTGTGATTTGTAGCACCTAAAACAGTAATCATGGTTAAATCCTGTAATCATGGAATTTTATTTGTCCTATTTGGCACCTCGTCTCAGGGTCATTCCATCGTCATGGCAAGACAGACATAAACATGTAACTTGCTCATTTTCGCGATGCCCATGAAAAGTTTTGGGTCACAATGTCTTTTGAGCAATGATTGACTCTTATTCTTCTGTCTAGCAAGGAAAAATATACTCGTTTTTGTTCACATAAGACAGTCCTAATCATTTGTGTATATTTTGGGTACACTCTGCTGCATGGTCATCAAAGTGTCTTCTCTGGTATAAAAGGCAGGTTTTGCTTAAATAATGATTGAGAATAATGATTTTAAAGTCTGTTCAAATTACATACTGAAAATTGCTGAAAGGTTTGAGTGCTGATATCAAAACAAGGGGATAAAAGGCATGGGGTGAGCATTACGCCCAAGGTAGCACTTTAGTCATTTATTCTTTCAGTTTTGTAGCTTCTTAAAAGAAAAAAATTGATTATAGTTCACTGTTGCTGAGACAACTGGGAGTATAAAACACTTTCATTTAGTCTTTGTACCCAGTCATTTACTCCTCCTCCACTGGCTGTCAAATACAGAAACCTTTTAATTCATGTAGTTTGCACTCATTTGTACTCATTTGTTAGAACGAAGACAATTTTGTCATCATCTCAGTGGGAATTTGAATCGGATTTTAGCATCAAGTGAACATATATTTCCATTTTGAAGCAGCTCTCTAGATTAAACAGTCATTTTAAGCTTGTGAAAAACATTCAAGCGAACATGTTCTATACTTTGGATGGCACCGACTGAATGCTACACTAAAGCTTTAAACTCAGTGTTGCTTGTTACTGTTTTCTGTTCAGTGAATGCAACCACCGCGGACCTGATCTGTCAAAGGGACTGTGAATTTGAGGGGGAACTGAATGGGGTACAATTTAGGCCAAATGGATATGCTGTAGATATACATCACAAAACAATGTCTAAAGTCTCAAGCAACGCATTCATAAACTTTTTGTGTAATAACTTAACTAGTACTATAATGGTCCTAGTTCCTAGTACAATAATGGTCACTAGAAAGGCCCATTTCACACCAAACCACTCTGAATGAATTTGTTTACATTTAAACCAGTGAATGATTAAGTCATTTTGTAAAATTGGTGGAGTTCCCCTTTAACTTTAACTGAGGACAGAATATGGTCCAGTTAGCTCACAGAAAGCCTGTTAACATAAAACAAGAGTCCACTGAATCAGCTACAACACAGAAATGAAGTGTTAGTGGTATGTGACAGTGCTGTTTCACACTGTCCTTCCCCGTAGGTGAAACTACACCCTTGGCTTTAAAAATATGAAGACCTAGTAGTAGTAGGTGAGGCGTGGTTATTTAAATGGAGTGGGCGCTGTCTTGATGTGATGGACCATCAAGCAGTGAATTCTAACACCCTGCAGTTAAAAACAGGAAATTCAGTACGTTAAAATTTCACATTTTCTTGGCAGTTTGTTATTTGTTATTACTTTATTGGTCCTACAAGGGAAATTTGACATTTTGCTACCTAACTATGCAGCACAGCATCACCAGCAGAGCTGCGCCACCTGGGGCAGTGGGGGGTTAGGTGCCTTGCCCAAGGGCACAACCAGGTACGCCTAGTCAGTCTTGGGATTAGAACCCACAACCTTCCAGTCAATGACTCACTTCTCCTGCCGTTAATGTATTTGTGCATTTCAAAATGCAGGTGTTGATCATATCTCCTTTACCTTAAAGCAAACTAACCAAGACAACAGGCTCATCAATTCAAAAGATGTTAAAAAGCCAGGTGTCCCCAAACTTTTGACAGGCAGTGTAGACTGCAGCTACACGGCTGTCAGATCACCAGCTATCCTTCTGGTTCTTATGTAACCAGGCAGTTGATTGTAATTAAACACACTTGGTTATGCAAGCCACCTTTGACTCTCAGCAGTAGAGCAGACACAAGCACAACACCAAACACCGAGGAATGAATGTGCTTAACGGTGACGTGGGAGGAAAACTATCAGTGACTGATGGAGAGAAACAAGAGAGAGTGCCCTACTTCCCATTCAAGGCCATGAGAACGTGGTCTGTTTGTGGGCTTCCAGCTCATTACAGAACCCAACAATGAGTCGACATCTAAAGTGCGCGCCCTTTTTAAGTGTCCCCCCTGGAGGGGCTCTAATGGGCCCCATGAGAGCCGTGTGTACACAAACAGTCTGAGCATCCGTCAAGACGTTCCAGCCACCGGGGCCCTTTGGACAAACAGGGCAGGAAAGGGCCAGCTCAGCGGAGAGGAGAGAGGACACACTGCATTTCTGCTCTCCATACAAAAACACACGCTTAGCTCAGAGGTTAAAACATCACTCCTCTGCTCGGCCGCGACTCGCACCAAAGGTTTTATGCAACGTTCAATTTTCACCGCTTTTCAACGAGTGCAGTGACGCGCAATCCGGCAGGACAGCACAGGCATGTTGGCTCATCCGATGAGAACGTCTTTGGGGAGGGTTTTTAATCTGGGCTTATGCAAACAGGGCCTGAACACAATGGCTGCACCGCCCAGCCATGACAGAGCCAGTGAGAGCAGTGAAGGAGCAGACAGACAGAAAGAGAGATGAACACAGAATGAACAGAGTGAGGGAGAGAGAGAGAGAGAGAGAGAGAGAGAGAGAGAGAGAGAGAGAGAGAAGCGCCAGAGTCACAGCGAGAGGGTTAGAGAGAGGAAGACCCAGAGACATCATGAGAGACAGACCATCTCGCACAGAAAGAGAAAAGGAAAAACAAATAGAGAGTGAGAGAGGGAGACAAAGGGAGAGGAAAACAGATTGACAGAAAAAGACAAATACAGACGGACAGACAGAAATATGTGGAAAGAGAAAAGGAGATGCACAAAGAGAGAGAGAGAAAGAGAGACAGAGTGAGAGAGGGAGGTAAGGCTGAACAGGAATGGCCTGGTTTGCCCTCACATTCAGGACTGTTTAGGGCTCTGGAGCTAATGTGGTGATGATTATGAGAGAGCGAGAGAGCGAGAGAGAGCGAGAGAGCGAGAGAGCGAGAGCGAGAGCGAGAGAGAGAGTGCGAGAGACTTAGCCTGGGAGCTGTGCCACGGACAGGGCCTGGGAACGTACATCATGTTTGGTTACCAAGAAGTCCAGGCGGCAACACCATCACCATGGCGATTAACCTGGGGTGGGGGGTTGTGTGAGATAGCCTCCAAGCTCTGCGATCATTGGCACATTTCACCCAAAATCAGCAATAAAGTGCTGACAGATGAGGATGGCTTTATTTTAATTATGCCAAATTTTCACTTCAAATCAGAGGGCAAAGGGGAGGCTGCGGTGGAGCAGCAAACATGCACAACACAAGCACTAATTTCCACTGTACAGTCTGATACAGTAATAAGTTATGAAATAAAATAAAAGCTCCATATTTCCATGTACGCAATTTGTAAGTCTGAGGCAGATAAATGCAGGGTACACAGAGGATAGAATACTGAATTGTCAATATCCAGATGGGTAGATCTGCAAGATGACCATTTATATGTGCAGGTATACATTGGCTAGACTGAAGTTAGTGAGATCACAGTGAGTCGGTGTGGATTGTCCATGGAGATCATCATGATGACGACAGGTGCAGTGACAGGCCTATAGACACCTATGCACCAGCACTAATTGCTGTTTATCAGCCTGATGACTCGGGGGAAGAAGCTCTCTTGGAACTGCCTGGGTGAACAGACTGATACAGGCTACAGCAGTACACACTTTTCTGTCGTAATATGGATGGATAACTTGTACATACAAAAAGTACAATCTCTGACCACCGGCCTACGATGCTAGAAACAACTTCGTAATTGGTGAGAGTTGACCATCATCTCATGCCTTGTTTCAGCCGCAGAGACTCTGCCCACACATGCATGAAGCGGGATATTTACTAATATACAACAGTTGGTTCCAGCCACGTGAGCTGATTGGTTGAGATGTTACGCCATTTCACCATAACATTGTTTTTTTCACAAACGCTATCACTCCGCCGAGTTTGACAGCTGTAGGAGATGCTCAAGCCATTTGAATGTTTTTACTTCTTACTTTGCCACAAAAAGAAAATGGACATTTAAGATTACATTTGACTGACAGCCGATTTGGTCAGACTCTGAAGATGAGACGACACGTTTGGTGAATGGTATTGGGTTCATTTCTTGCTGATTCCAGGTTGTTTAGCTGTTCTTCTGTCACAGCTGCCGACTGAAAAGCTGCTCAGTGGTGACGACAGTTTGGGAATTTAGTGTAAGGAGCTGGAGAACGAACTGCCGGCTGTGCAGTGAGTGGGCGGAGCTCGTTACTCTGACGTAGCAACAAGCTGCTCGTTAAGGAGCTATAATTTGGAGGAAGGAACTGAACATTAAAACATATTAAACGCCGCGTTCACGGCCAGTTTATTCATTTCTTACTGTACTTATTTAACTGCTGTATTAAAGCAGTAGAACACTCGAGGAGTGAGTTATCACCAGTAACATCACGGCTGTGATGATCCACTCGCCGTGGTGTTATTTCGCGACAACACACTCCTCTACTGTTCTGTTGCTTAAATATCAGCTATATACAACATGTTAAGTTAGCCGCAACTATGGATTTTATCAGTTGCATTCTAACTGGCTATCTGCACGTCTGTTTGTACACAATTTCGTTTATTGGTTTTAATCTATCCATCCAGAAACAAACTTTTGCAAGCAGCTCTCTGTGGAGATATTATAAAGTAGGAGACAGTTCACAGGTTGGTAAATTAATGGGAAATGAAATTAATGAAAAGCTGCATGCTCTTCACTGTGTGAATGTGCCAGAAGGCAAAATGATTGACACTGGCATCTTATAGGCAACGTAATCAACCCGGCTCCAGATGCAGCAGGGAGTGACACCATTAGTCAGTGTGTTCCAGCCAACAGGAAAAAACTTTGCTCTTCTCTGACTGGCGAGTTACATTTACAGCATTTGCCAGACGCTCTTATCCAGAGCTACTTACAGTTTGATCATTTTACACAGGAAGGCAAAGGCAATATTGATTCTTGCCCAAGGGCTCTTACTGGTATAGTGTAGGGTGTTTAGCCAGGCGGGGATTGAACCCCATTCTACAGCATAGAAGGCAGAAGTGTTACCCACTACACTACACCACTATACCAAATGTAAATGTAAAAAATGTTGCAAATAATGTCAGAGAACTAAGGCTTTGTTCAAATTACCACGTTGAAGCGGCGCTAATCCCATTTTTACCCTGATGCGACTCAGATCTGATGTTTTCAGAGCTGTGAGGACACAAATCTGATCTTTTCAAATCTGACCTGAGCCACTTACATATGTGGTTCTAGATTGGATACGTATCCGATTTGTGGCCGTGTGACCTTAATGCGATGGTCAGAACGGAATTCATGTGCTTTTTTTTTTTCCATTGCGCACAGCCACCATTCATTTGTTTTTAAGGTCATCCTACACAACAGTCAATTGGATAGTTTGCATGTCAGTCAAACGACCCTTTCCTCCCAATGGAGGTTGTTCACGATTAACGACAAAACACACCAGACTCTCTGATGGGAGGCAGAAGTCCGGCTTGCAAATCCATCCGGTGTCCTTCTTCTATTGGCAGCTTTTTAGGCATGTGTCGTAGTGGTCACATTTCCAAGATTTTTTATCAGCAGGCTGTCTTTGTCTTTTGTCACAAAAGCAAAGACCATCAGCTTTAACTCACGAAGCTGGAATTCTTTCACACTTCATGATCCCATACCTACTTTTAGGCCCTTATTAAGTTTGTTATTTAAAGGGGTCTAGTTACTTTATACGTCATATGCAAGATAAGATAAGGCTTTGTGATTCGCATCACATGTGGTACATGGGGTGGAATGAAATAGTGTACTCAAGGTCCCAGTTAACTCCTAAAAGTAACAATAAACAATAAATAGTAAGATGCAAAATAAGATATGAAAGATTCTATTAACAAAATCTGGATATCCGTTTTAAAATATTGGCGGCACGGTGGTGGGGTGGGTAGCGCTGCCACCTCACAGCGAGAAGGGCCTGGGTTCAATTCCCTGGCCAGGCGACTGGGGTCCTCTCTGTGTGGAGTTTGCATGTTCTCCCTGTGTCTGCGTGGGTTTCCTCCGGTTTCCTCCCACAGTCCAAAGACGTCCAGTTAGGCCAACTGGATGTGCTGAATTGCCCCTAGGTGTGAGTGATTGTGTCTGTCTGTCTGTCTGCCCTGCGATGGACTGGCGACCTGTCCAGGGTGTATCCTGCCTTCCGCCCAACCTGCGACCTTGAGGGAGAAGCGGCTTAGGAAGTGTGTGTGTGTGTGTGTGTGTGTGTTTTAAAATATACAAAGCTATGACTCCAGCACTAAGATCATCTCTGAAACTGTTAAGCTATATTTTTAGACCTCTTTGCATCTCAGCCTCTTTTTTGATCCACCAGGCAGTGTCTTATGTAAAGCAACAAACAGGCTTTCAGTTTGGTCAAACTTTGTGGGACCCCAGATACGGCAAGCCGACAACAAACCGAAGCAATATTTTTTCCCACGAAGTGATTCATGGCCTGATTTACAGTCCTTTGTGGGTCTACTGAAGGTTGAGAATGCTGGATTTTCCTTGGCAAACATGGAGGCACGGTTTTGGAAAACATGGCAACAACAATGTATGCATGGCTAGGTTACACCCAAGACAATTAAACAGTCATGCTTTCTCGCTCATTATTGGGCAACAGTTGCATACTTTCATTCTGAAGTGAAATGGTCAAACAATTAGCCTTCATTGAAAACACATGCAGGTCAGTTCTATCCCAGGGACTGCAGGTCACAGGCCGACATCATTGTTTGCAATAGTTAGTCTGTCTGGAGGTTCAGTAATTCCTCTCTGCAGAGTCAGACAACACCCAAAACTGAACGAAGGAGTGCTGATAATCTGGGGTCCAACAAATACGAAAATTCCGTTCACGATATTGATACTGATTTTAAGGCACTGACTGATATGAGCTGATATATACACACTATATTTCCAAAAGTATTCACTCACCCATCCAAATATTGAATTCAGATGTTCCGATCACTTCCATGGCCACATGTGTATAAAATCAAGACCCTGGGCCTGCAGACTGCTTCTACAAACATTAGTGAAAGAATGGGTCACTCTCAGGAGCTCAGTGAATTCCATTGTGGTACCGTGATTGGACGCCACCTGTGCAACAAGTCCAGTCGAAAGATTTCCTCACTACTAAATATTCCACAGTCAACTGTCAGTGGTGTTATAACAAAGTGGAAGCAATTGGGAACGACAGCAACTCAGCCACGAAGTGGTCGGCCTCATAAAATAACAGAGCAGGGTCAGCGGATGCTGAGGCGCATAGTGTGTGGAGGTCACCAACTTTCTGCAGAGTCAGTCACTACAGACCTCCAAACGTCATGTGGCCTTCAGTTCAGTTCAAGAACAGCATAGAGAGCTTCATGGAATGGGTTTCATTGGCCGAGCAGCTGCATCCAAACCTTACATCACCAAGCGTAATGCAAAACATGAATGCAGTGGTGTAAAGCGCCGCCACTCAACTCTAGAGCAGTGGACACGTGTTCTCTGGAGTGACCAATCACGTTCCTCCGTGTGGATATCCAATGGACGAGTCTGAGTTTGGTGGTTGCCAGGGGAACAGTACTTGTCTGACTACATTGTGCCAAGTGTAAAGTTTGGTGGAGGGGGGATTATGGTGTGGGGTTGTTTTTCAGGAATTGGGCTCGGCGCCTTAGTTCCAGTTAAAGGAACTCTTAATGCTTCAGCACCAAGAGATTTTGGATAATTTCATGCTCCCAACTTTGTGGGAACAGTTTGGGGACGGCCCCTTCCTGGTCCAACATGACCTTGCACCAGTGCACAAAGCAGGTCCATAAAGACATAGATGAGCGAGTTTGGTGTGGAAGAACTTGACTGGCCTGCACAGAGTCCTGACCTCAACCCAATACGAGTGTCTGATCCACTCGTACCAGCACAACACACATTAACACACCACCACCACGTCAGTGTTACTGTAGTGCTGAGAATGATCCACCACCCAAATAGTACCTGCTCTGTGAGGGTCCATGGGGGTCCTGAACACTGAAGAACAGGGTAAAAGGGAAACAGATGGACTACAGTCTGTAACTGTAGCACTACAAAGTGCACCTATAGAGTAAGTGGAGCTGATAAAATGGACAATAAGCGTAGAAACAACGGGGCGGCCATAATGTTATGCCTGATGGGTGTATACGTAAACAAGGTCAGCAATGGGTTACTTCCAGCGTAGCAGTCTGTATAAAGACTGTCAAACCTTTCAGAACCTCACAGAATGAGTAACTGTCCTAATGTTAGTGAGCATGTGCACATTATAACGCAAGTTATATAGTTTTATACTGTTTTTGCCTTTACCAACAAATCCATCAACACTGGCAGGTCACTGGAGCAGTAAAGCTCTGAGGGAGCGAGAATGTGTGCATGCATTTTTCTCCAGGCGTATAATCACTGTTTTCTCTTTCTTCTGCCATAACCCTGGGCTGCTGAGGGTTGTTTTTTCATGCGTTTGTCTGTGTCTGTGTGTGTGTCTGCCACGTCGAAGGAGCAAACCCCTGAGCCTCTGTCCCTCTGAGCACAAAGCAAAAGACAAACCCAGAAGGAGAGAGAAAGAGAGGGAGGGGATTAAGGCAAGAAAGACACATTGAATTTTCTGGGTTTTGGAACGTCGAAACCTCGTATAACTCTTACTGTCAGGTCCAACTTTCTTGCGTTCACAAACTTCAATTGCAAAATGACTAGGCTGGTGAAGAAATCTAAATGCCAGTCTGCAAAAGACTGCGTATGCTGCACGTCTTATTCATTTCAGTGCAAAATAGAAGTGAAAACCAGAAGCAACTCATATTTATGGTCCATCTTAAAACTGGAGAGCCTGCAATAAAGCTGCGAATGGGATTTTTTTTACTTTAACAGGGAAACCACTGGCTAAAATGAAGAGAATAACCACTGCTATTATAACAGAGTGGACCTGAGACACAGTCCCGGCAGAGCCAAAACCATGTGCTGCATTTCTGAATCGCCTTAAATGGAAATTCCACAGATTTTTCAACATTTTTGTATAATGAAATGCTTAAGATGCAAACAAAGTCATTCATCAGTGTTTGGATGTGAAATGCTCTGCTCTAGAGAAACCAACTTACAGTGGCTTTAGAACAAGACGTCTGAAGTGTTTGAAATCTCTAAAAGCTCCCTCACCGAAAGTTATCACATGAAATTGTTAGAAATGTGCTGTCTGATGCCTGAGACACCGAGTGCTGCTGTAACATGCACTTAATAATCCGATCATGATCAGATTTCAGTTAAATGATTATTCAAATGGTCATGTAAACATCATACCCCGTTTAGAAATCCGATTAAGAAATCTGCTAAAGAGGCTGGATTTTAGCTCATTAATCAGATTTTTTTATGTCATTATATTCAGTATTGTGTGTGTTGCCACGAGACTCTGCAAAACACCTTTGGAGTGATGCTGAAATTCGGAATAAAATGCATGATTTGATATTTTCTTCATCTTCTAGATGATGTATGTTCCTATTTTCAGGTAAAGTGGTGCGAAGTTTAAATGACGTTTTAAAAGAAGTTTGAGTTTTACGTTACGTTTACGTCACGTCTTCTTCTGTGAGTTTATTGGCTGGTTGTAAAGCAGAAATCTGATTACTGTCTGACTCATGTCGACCCAGAGTTTCCCCATTATCTGATTACTCAAGTGCATGTAAACGTGTTGACTGGATTACTGACAAAATCTGATTTTCTTCGGTTATCAGATTATTAAGTGCTTTATGTTTGGTCATTGTTTCATGATGGTTTAGAAATCTGATGCAAGTCTAAAAAAAACTAATTTTAAAAATGGATTTATGGTGAAGAGGCACATGCAGGGGGCTTGAAGGCAAATAATGTACTTAAGATTTAACACTATTTTACCAGCGTCAACATTACATGTACAGCTGTAGACTCACTGGCGGTTTTTGGGCAGGAAATAAAACAGCTATATTTGTATTGTAGTCATGGCGACCCCTGGTTCCTATCACCACTGTAATAACATCTGAGACAACAAGTTTCTCTACACTCTTAAAAAAAGATGGTTCTTTAGTGAAAAAGGGTTCTACATAGAACCATGAACACTCAAAGAACACGTTGTACGATTAAAGGGTTCTTTGCATTGTGAAAGGGTTCTTCAGATTGATGCACAACATGCTGTAGGTGGTTCTATACAGAAGGACCAAATATATGACCAAAGCAGGACAAAATATATAGCACCAAAAAGGGTCCTTCTATTGTAACAAGCCATCGTAATAATAGACGAACCCTTTTTGGTGCTACATGGAACCCTTTTTAAAAAAGTTCGAAAGAACCGTTTCACACTGCAAAGAACCTTTGCAGTTCTTTAAGTGTTCTTTAAGTGTTCTTAGTTCTATATAGAGCTATTTTCTTTACTACGGAACCCTTGAATAACCATCCTTTTAAAGAATCTACAATGAACTATTTCACATTAAAACACTCCACATGACTGAGTAACTCTCTCAATGACGGAATTACTTGGAAATTGTTTAAAAAATAAAAAATCGGTGGGATAGTCTTTTATTTAAAGCTGTTGCTGTGTCCAAACACCTGAATTATTACATAAAATGATGATGAGTAATACAAATAAGCACGCACACATAGTCAACTGCGGCCAAGTTTCACAGCTGGCCTTACATCACTTGGAAAAATTATAGCGGAAGCACAGAACCCACATACTGAACACACACTGCACATATGCACACACACCCACACACCCACACACACACACCCACACACACAACCAATAACCTACTTAGTATGAGCTGAGGGAGCAGTTAACGCATCTGCAGTGAGCCACGGATCGGTTTAGACCCCGTCAATACACTCACTGTGCAGCGTGATGACACTCCCCACCATCAGCTGTGAGCATTAGAAACGGATTATAAAGGCCAACACATTTGCTTCCCAGGCCACACGGTATACAGGGGAAAACAGCCTGTTTAGAACGAACTGTTTCTGTGAAGTCACCAGAACTCATTTACATATATCCAGCAAATTAGCCCACCTTTCATAGTGGAGTTATGAGCCCATAGAGCCAAACACTGTGCAGTGAATAGTTAACGTCTCTGCCTCTTAAGTAAAATGTAGTCAATCAGCCAATACGGTTCAGGTTCGAAATCTGCGGATTTGGGCTAGAACCAGTTGGCATCCTGCAAACTGCACGACCTCCTGTTCTCTCTATGGCAACAGTAGAGACAGATTTTAAGACAACTAGGTAAGTCCTGGCGGCACGGTGGCGTGGTGGGTAGCGCTGTCGCCTCACAGCAAGGAGGGCCTGGGTTCGATTCCCCGGCCGGGTGACCAGGGTCCTCTCTGTGTGGAGTTTGCATGTTCTCCCCGTGTCTGCGTGGGTTTCCTCCGGGTTCTCCGGTTTCCTCCCACAGTCCAAAGACATGCAGTCAGGCCAATTGGACATGCTAAACTGCCCCTAGGTGTGAGTGTGTGAGTGACTGTCTGTGTCTGTGTGTCTGCCCTGCGATGGACTGGCGACCTGTCCAGGGTGTATCCTGCCTTCCGCCCGAAGACTGCTGGGATAGGCTCCAGCTCCCCCCCGCGACCCTGACGGAGAAGCGGCTTAGAAAATGGATGGATGGATGGATGGATAGGTAAGTCCTGATGCAGTCAACCCCCCCAGCATCAGCCAACATCAATCCAATAAATCTAATGTTATCCAATATACAGCCTCAATTTAGGGGACACTGTAGGATAATGTTTAATTTGTGAATAATGTCTGGTGTGATAGTTTGGTTTTTGGTATTTTATATTTCGTTGCTCTTGGAAGAAAACCTCGTATTTCCATTTTTGTTGTTTTTGACAAAAATGGAGCGAAAGTAACAGCCAAAAATGGGGAAGAAATTCTTACATGAAAAGTACAGTACGTTTTTTCTGTCTCCTGTAAAGTTCCCATTTTGGAGATATGAGTCCTCCCCCCCCCCCCCCCCCCCCCCCCCCCCCCCCCCCCCCCCCCCCCCCGGGTCATCCCTGCTCTGACACTGTGTTTATCGCTGAAACTCAATGTGATCACAATAAAAATACAATCTATCGTGCAGCTTTAGATTATAGTACGTCATATAGTGTCAGAAACCACGTGAGCCAGTCCATTTGAGGTTACTTAAGGCTACATTCACATTATCAGGCTGAAGTGGCACAAATCTGATTTACTGCCCTAATGTGACTCAGATCTGGTATTTTCAGGGCTGTGTGGACGCAAATCTGATCTTTTCAAATCCGACCTGAGCCTTTCCGACTCAAATCCGACTTTTATATGCAGTCCTAGATCGGATACGTATCTGATTCGTGGCCATGCGACCTTAATGTGATACTCAGTTCAGAATTCATGTTATCATGGCAGCAGCGGAGAAAATAAGTTAAAGCCTGTAAACGGTGGAAAAGCAGCTCATCTCACCTTTTTCCTCCTTCGTCTTGCTCTAATAATGAAGCTGAGAGCTGATCAGAGTTAATGATCTTCTCAGCGAAGCTCGTTCTGCTCGTTAGTTTGTGCTGATGATGCAGTGATTTAGTCACGTGACGTTACTGAGTAGGAGGAGCTCATGAGGGTCATTTCAGGAAACTGGTTCATTCACATCAATGACGAATTTGAACCACTTACCTAAACGAGTGTGAACCATCATGTCAGAGAGATTGGATTTAAGCAACGAGGCTTGTAATGTGAACGTAGCTTAACAACTTGACACAGGCTGAAGTAAGTATGTAATAATGTAGGCATGCAGTTTGCCCACACTAGTGGTGTATAAACCATCATCTCTTTGCATCACTCTTCTAGTTAGCACATACCACCACTAAGCGTGCCTAAATCATCATACCCTTGCCTGAAGCCACATTAGGTTAAAAAGTAACCTCAAGTAGTTTTACTTAGACCTAAGCCTGCAGGATTTAGCACCATATGGCATTCTGTTACCTATAAAAAAGGACAAAAATGCCTATTTATAGAAGTAACAGTATGTTTTCAGTGCCATTAATGTTCCTTTAAAGCGAGAAGTTTCAGCTGGTCACTCTCAGTGACAGAAATGAAAATAACTGCTTTAGCGAACTGGTCATTAGTGGTGTACAAGCGGGTGCTTCTAAGAAACGCATGCGTTTGTCAAAGCAAATCGTCGATCTGTCGCTCCTCTGGACTTATGCAGATGCAGACTGGAAAAGAAAAGACCACACGCATCCTCCAACGGCCTGAAGACCAGATCTTTTAACTGACCCTGCCATACTATATCCCCATATGGCAGCCTCTAGGATTTCTTCATTGCTTGTGCCGCACCGTTTCACTTTAGGTATCTCAGGGCCAGTGGCTCCACATCTCCTCTCATGCTCTTGCTTTGAGGAGAAGAAAGTGGAGAAAGGAGGCCACAAATGATTAGTTCTGTTGCTAATGAGCATCACTGATAGCTTTCCAGATAATCCACATTTGTCCCAGATGCTGCAAACAGAGCATTAGCAAGCAGGTTAGGTATCTGGAGATAAAAAGAATTCTTCCTGCTCTGAGGTCACGTTACAATTGTCCTCCAAAACGCTTTCAAATTGAGGGGGGCTCCACACGCAACTGCAGTTAAAGGGCTAATGGCAGAGATAATTACTGACATGACGGGCTCACCACAGGTGCTGCACAGGTGAATTCAAGCTATGCACACATACAAACAGCGCAGCTGTTCGGATGCATAATCCAGTGAATCTGTGTGTGTGTGTGTGTGTGTGTGTGTGTGTGTGTGTGTGTGTGTGTGTGTGTGTGTGTGTGTGTGAGTGAGAGAGATATATATATATATATATATATATATATATATATATATATATATATATATATATATATATATATATATATATATATATATATATATATACATACATACATACATACACACACACATACACACACATACACACACACACACACACACACACACACACTCATTTCTACGCTCATTGTCCATTTTATCAGCTCCACTTACTATACAGGTGCACAGTTACAGACTGTAGTCCATCTGTTTCTCTGATACTTTGTTAGCCCCCTTTTACCCTGTTCTTCAGTGGTCAGGACCCCCATGGACCCTCACACTGAAGAACAGGGTAAACAAAGCATATTTGAGAACCTGTGATTAAAGCCAGTTTTTAAACTTAAACTTGGAACTAAGTTGTAAATAAATCTTAAACTGAATCTTTGCTTGTGTGTAAAAAGTGATTTCAGAGCCACTCGGTTCTCCCTGATGGAAACTGTTTACCTTCGGTGTTTTGCGCTTATGATCACTTTAATAGACGTCAGCGTCACTAATTAATAACGTTCTATTACAACCCCAATTTCAATGAAGTTGGGATGCTGTGTAAAACATAAATAAAAACAGAATACGATGATTTCCAATTCAAAATGAGTGAATGTTTGCAAAAAACAATCAAGTTTATCCGTTTGAACATTAAATATCTTGTCTTTGTAGTGTATTCAATTGAATATAGATTGAAAAGGATTTGCAAATCATCATATTCTGTTTTTATTTATGTTTTACACAATGTCCCAACTTAATTGGAATTGGGGTTGTAAAAGACTGGTTTACCAAGAGAGACACTGGAGGATTTTCACCTAAAATGAGTTTATGAAGTGAGTCTTGTTATAAAATGATAACAGGACATCAGAGCCATAATTACTCTTTTAGTACTTTTACTTTATACTTAAGTACATTTGAAGGTAAATACTTTAGTACTTTTACTCAAGTGGAGGTCTAAAGGGAGGAACCTCTACTTTTACTGGAGTAATATTTTACCTTGAGTGTCTCTACTTTAACTCAACTACATGATTTGTTTACTTTGTCCACCACTGCAAGACATGTATTTGTGTGTGGATAAAAGTGAGTATCCTGCACCTCATGCAAGGTTTTTTTTTTACTTACTATAACCAAAACATAGATCTGTTTATATTATGATATAAGAATAAAAAAAATAATACTGGAGTTTTTGACTGAGGTACATCACAAAATAATTACTTTTCATTGATAAAACTTAGATAAATGCCCCAGATGGTGAGTTACAGCCCTTGACTCCCACCAAAACATTTATATTTTGATAACTTCTTGATTGAGAAGTTAAAGAGGCCTGGACTGCCTGGGGCTATTCTGGCAAACAACCGCAACAGTAAATGTGATGGTTCTGCGATAGCTTGGCAGAACACTGTTGGAGATATTAGACTGCCTTGTTCACATGACATTTCTCGGCTGAATTTTTGCACATATCATATTACAGATTCCTGACAAAGACAAATGTTCATACAGCAACACATAGAACACGTGCTTAGTACACATGCATGTACGCAGATATATACACTCAGACATACAACGCATGCAAGCACATCTGTGGTCCATAAATGTGAATGTGCATGAGAGCACATGTATCACAAAGCCCTGTAAGTAAATACAGTGGGTTGCAAAAGTATTCAGCCCCCTTGAACTTTTCAACCTTTTGCCACATTTCAGGCTTCAAACATAAAGATATGAAATTGTAATTTTTTGTGAAGAATCAACAACAAGTGGGACACAATTGTGAAGTGGAACGAAATTTATTGGATATTTTAAACTTTTTTTAGAAATAAAAAACTGAAAAGTGGGGCGTGCAATATTATTCGGCCCCTTTACTTTCAGTGCAGCAAACTCACTCCAGAAGTTCAGTGAGGATCTCTGAATGATCCAATGTTGACCTAAATGACTGATGATGATAAATAGAATCCACCTGTGTGTAATCAAGTCTCCGTATAAATGCACCTGCTCTGTGATAGTCTCAGAGTTCTGTTTAAAGCGCAGAGAGCATCATGAAGACCAAGGAACACACTAGGCAGGTCCGAGATACTGTTGTGGAGAGGTTTAAAGCCGGATTTGGATAGAAAAAGATTTCCCAAGCTTTAAACATCTCAAGGAGCACTGTGCAAGCGATCATATTGAAATGGAAGGAGCATCAGACCACTGCAAATCTACCAAGACCCGGCCGTCCCTCTAAACTTTCAGCTCAAACAAGGAGAAGACTGATCATAGATGCAGCCAAGAGGCCCATGATCACTCTGGATGAACTGCAGAGATCTACAGCTGAGGTGGGAGACTTTGTCCATAGGACAACGATCAGTCGTACACTGCACAAATCTGGGCTTTATGGAAGAGTGGCAAGAAAAAGCCATTTCTCAAAGATATCCATAAAAAGTCTCATTTAATGTTTGCCACAAGCCACCTGGGAGACACACCAAACATGTGGAAGAAGGTGCTCTGGTCAGATGAAACCAAAATCGAACTTATGTTTGGCGTAAAAGCAATACAGCTCATCACCCTGAACACACCATCCCCACTGTCAAACATGGTGGTGGCAGCATCATGGTTTGGGCCTGCTTTTCTTCAGCAGGGACAGGGAAGATGGTTAATATTGATGGGAAGATGGATGGAGCCAAATACAGGACCATTCTGGAAGAAAACCTGTTGGAGTCTGCAAAAGACCTGAGACTGGGACGGAGATTTATCTTCCAACAAGACAATGATCCAAAACATAAAGCAACATCTACAATGGAATGGTTCACAAATAAACGTATCCAGGTGTTAGAATGGCCAAGTCAAAGTCCAGACCTGAATCCACTCGAGAATCTGTGGAAAGAGCTGAAAACTGCTGTTCACAAACGCTCTCCATCCAACTTCACTGAACTCGAGCTGTTTTGCAAGGAAGAATGGGCAAAAATTTCAGTCTCTCGATGTGCAAGACTGACAGAGACGTACCCCAAGCCACTTGCAGCTGTAATCACAGCAAAAGGTGGCGCTACAAAGTATTAAAGCAAGGGGGCTGAATAATATTGCACGCCCCACTTTTCAGTTTTTTATTTCTAAAAAAAGTTTAAAATATCCAACAAATTTCGTTCCACTTCACGATTGTGTCCCACTTGTTGTTGACTCTTCACAAAAAATGTCAATTTCATATCTTTATGTTTGAAGCCTGAAATGTGGCAAAAGGTTGAAAAGTTCAAGGGGGCTGAATACTTTTGCAACCCACTGTATAAATCAAAATATGATTAAAGATTAACTTTATTCCATGCAATGAACCACTTTTCCAAAATGAAAAACTAATTTCTTCAGGTCATGTATATATGTATATATGTATATATATATATATATATATATATACACACATACATACATACACACACACACACACATATATACATACATACATACATCACACACACACACATATGTGTGTGTGTGTATATATATATGCATGTACATACACATACACACACACACACACACACACACACACACACACACACACACACACACACACACATTGTATAGTTCACCGATAGCCCGTGCACCTCTACCACATATAGATACTCTCATCCTCTGTAGGCTGTCCTTTAATGTGACTGACCCAAATTTCGGATTGTCAACTTCTGGAATTGTTTAAGCTTAATGTGACTGAGAGAACATTTCTTAGAGGATCTATGTGGAAAAACATGCTGACTCACCAGCTGAACCGCTGGAATCCGACTCTCCATTTCTCGATTAATCTCAGGCGGCAGTTTGACACGTCAAATGAAACTCAATCTGGAAAATCACTGCACAAAAACACTATGTCTCTGGATCACGGGCTGAATGTCGTCATGTTCACATAAAAGATCTTTCACTTTCTTACATTTACCCCTAAATGTTTATTTAAGAATGTTTAACAAATAATATTTTCAGCACAACTATGGACACAACATCAGTCAATCATGCACTCATCTGACATCCTCAGTCGGTCACCAATACTTCACAGAGGCTGGTTTGTGGGGTGAAAAATTTGTCTCTTGCAATATGTAAAGTCCAACCCTAAACCTGACCTTAACCTTAACCTGTTCTTTTCCTGTCTGACAAAGGCATGTCAGTTCTACGAACTATAGAGGTGGGCAATACTTAAGGACTCCACACACCCTGCCTCGCCTCCAGGCTTTTATTCCACTGTTCTCTTTTAACACATTCGGTTATGAAAAGGTACAAATACAAACTTTTCACCTGGAAAAACTGATTTAAGGTAAACAGTTGGGCCTTAAAACCACTGTTGCACCCATTTACACTGCTTGCATCTTGATAAAACTGAAAATGCATGTGCACAGTAACTTCTTTGGGCAAAATAATGTTTGTTCAACATTTCACGTTTATACTCACATTGTAATAAAACTGCAGCACATGGTCAGAAAGGGGTATTAGTTCTCACCAGACTGATGAAATATCACCATATTTTTCTAACTTTAACCATGTTTGTTGATTTGGATTTGCCCACGTGATGCATTTTGTCATTGCAAAAAGTATCATTTATTAACTTTAAAGAGCTTATTAAAATAAATAATGATAATAACAATACTATTTTAATAATAACATTATTGCGAAAATATACAATTGTGTGCAAAAGTGGAAAAAAAATGATTTCTAAGTGAAAATATGTAAACATTTCTCTACAGATAAACTTAAACATGGCTTTTTTGTGCCTATTTATTTAACATACAGGAAAACAAACAAACAAACAGTGTTAAATATGTTCAATTCAGCAAATAAACAGTAATTTCATATTAAACCATGCAGAGGTGTGTTCTTCCTAAAATATGGAATTTAAGCAGTGGTTCCTAAACTTCATCGCTACCATCTGAATAGTGGAAATCAGCGTGAGTTCATATCGTCCCCCTCTATTAAAAACAAACACACTTCACACAGTGTCAGAAGGCCTTTCAGTCAAAGTGAGGATGGTCCATCTGGACTGCCATATGCTTTCCATTAGATCCGCATTTGATGAACAAACACCATCAAATGTGAGAGCAGACCTCTCTTTTCCTCTCTCCTTTTCTCTTTATTTTCCTCTATATGTCTATTGCTTTCTCTGGCTTGGCAGCTCTGCAAAACACAGGTAATACATGATGCAACACATGGAGCGTCTTTCTTAAAGAGAAATCAGTCTCACGCTGCTGGACGAAACTCAGGGCCAACTGACCCCTCCTACGTCAACCAGCATTAACAGCATCTCCTCCAAACGACACTGGAGCTCTCAGCCCACTACGCACCAAATCAAAGCCACGCCCTCAGCACAGCCCTGACCACAGCTGTGGCCCTACTGCACGGTCCTGCGGAAACCCGGGTACACATGGGGAACGTGGGCTGCCGTGTGCGTCAGCTGTGCAAAAGGGTGTAACGATTCTGTACGGTATCGATACATCAAACAAAAACAGCATATGGAGAACCTCTATCACCAATAAGCACCTCTGCGTCTTCTGAGGGTCTCCTGTTGGCCGTCTTTTGTGAAAACCACTTCCAAAAACTATACATATCAGCGCATCAGAGCAAAGTGAAGTTGGGGGGCTTTTGCTGTGCACTTATTCACACTTAAATGAATGGGCTCTTGTATGAAGTTCTATTCTAGGCTTCTATTCACACGGTTTTTCTGTTGCAGCTGCCACATTTGGGACTAAACTTCTGGCTTTGCTGCTCGTCACGAACGTAACTAGAGGTGAAAGATGGCGAAAGTTACTCTCCTGACTTTGGAAAAGAAAAAATATTTCCCCTTATAAAGCCCCCCCCCAGACTCCTGGCCCCACTTAAACCGGCGGAAAAGCTACTGCATTCGTGTTTTTCGTGACATTTATATTTATCTCATATACAACCCCTTTCCATGTTCTAGAGAGTCTCCCAAAGCATTTAAAAGCACAGAAGCCCACCAGCTCCTCATGTCAGGGTGGGTAAAGGATCCCATGGTGTTGCATAAAGAGGGAAACGACATCAGCTAATTAACACAGATGTGATCAATGCTGGCCTTTAGAGAACTTTAGCTGATGTTAACAGTCGAGAGATGAACAGTCATCCCCCCAGGGAGCTGCAGACCCCCAGTATAACTCTCTGTTCCTGGAGATTTAAATGACGTTTGAATGGAGAAACATGAACATTAAATATCAGACTGAATGTCGTGGGACGGAAAACGACGTCATGTTCCGACAGACGTGGTTCTGTACGTTTGCTAGTGCAGTTAGTTCAGAGCTCAGCTCCAGTCCTGAAACACCTGCTCTGCATAACTGTGGTTTCCTGGTTAAAATTCCTGTTATTATTAGCTGATTACTCCCTTCCGGAGCTGAACGAGGTGTGAACAGCAGAGAGAAACTGAACTGAACTGAACAGTTCAGCAACTCCAAACCTGAAGTGAAAACACAATTAAAAGGTCTGTGTGTCTCACAGGTGAATCATTCACAAAGCACAGCAAACTGAAGGCGTCGTGCAGCGCAGCCGCTTTTGCCTACCTGTGCAAAAATGATCAAAATGATGTGCCCACATACTTTTGGCCACATTTGAGAAATGATGTCTGAGGCCAACTGAACCCGACCACTGCCTGGACAAATACACTGCTCAAAAAATAAAGGGAACACTTAAACAACACAATATAACTCCAAGTAAATCAAACTTCTGTGAAATCCAAACTGCAACACTGATTGACAACCAATTTCACAGCTGTTGTGCAAATGGAATAGACGTGGAAATCATTGGCAATTAGCAAGACACACTCAATAAAGGAGTGGTTCTGCAGGTGGGGACCACAGACCACTTCTCAGTACCTTTCTGCTTTCTGGCTGATGTTTTGGTCCCTTTTGAATGTTGGTGGTGCTTTCACACTCGTGGTAGCATGAGACGGACTCTACACCCCACACAAGTGGCTCAGGTAGTGCAGCTCATCCAGGATGGCACATCAATGTGAGCTGTGGCAAGAAGGTTTGCTGTGTCTGTCAGCGTAGTGTCCAGAGGCTGGAGGCGCTACCAGGAGACAGGCCAGTACACCAGGAGACGTGGCGGAGGCCGTAGGAGGGCAACAACCCAGCAGCAGGACCGCTACCTCCGGCTTTGTGCAAGGAGGAACAGGAAGAGCACTGCCAGAGCCCCACAAAATGACCTCCAGCAGGCCACAAATGTGCATGTGTCTGCACAAACGGTTAGAAACCGACTCCATAAGGATGGTATGAGGGCCCAACGTCCACAGATGGGGGTCATGCTCACAGCCCAACACCGTGCAGGACGCTTGGTGTTTGCCAGAGAACACCAGGATTGGCAAATTCGCCACTGGCGCCCTGTGCTCTTCACAGATGAAAGCAGGTTCACACTGAGCACATGTGACAGCCGTGACAGAGTCTGGAGACGCAGTGGAGAGCGATCTGCTGCCTGCAACATCCTTCAGCATCACCGGTGTGGCAGTGGGTCAGTAATGGTGTGGGGTGGCATTTCTTTGGAGGGCCGCACAGCCCTCCATGTGCTCGCCAGAGGTAGCCTGACTGCCATTAGGTACCAAGATGAGATCCTCAGGCCCCTTGTGAGACCATATGCTGGTGCGGTTGGCTCTGGGTTCCTCCTAATGCAGGACAATGCTAGATCCTCATGTGGCAGGAGTGTGTCAGCAGTTCCTGCAAGATGAAGGCATTGAAGGTATGGACTGGCCCGCCCGTTCCCCAGACCTGAATCCGATTGAGCACATCTGGGACATCATGTCTCGCTCCAGCCACCAACGCCACGTTGCACTACTGCTTTAGTCCAGGTCTGGGAGGAGATCCCTCATGAGACCATCCACCACCTCATCAGGAGCATGCCCAGGCGTTGTAGGGAGGTCATACAGGAACGTGGAGGCCACACACAATACTGAGCCTCATTTTGACTTGTTTTAAGGACATTACATCAAAGTTGGATCAGCCTGTAGTGTGTTTTTCCACTTTAATTTTGTGTGTGACTCCAAATCCAGGCCTCCATTGGTTAATAAATTTGATTTCCATTGATGATTTTTGTTTGATTTTGTTGTCAGCACATTCAACTTTGTACAGAACAAAGTATTCAATGAGAATATTTCATTCATTCAGACTAGGATGTGTTATTTGAGTGTTCCCTTTATTTTTATGAGCAGTGTATTTCAAGCTCCAACTGTTCCTTAGCAATTACGCTAAAGTATTAATGTGTAAAAAAAACATTCATTTCCAGTGTCCATTTAGTTAGACTGTCAGAAACAACAGTCCCCTGTGATTTTATACAGTCTGGCAGCAGTCTAACACAAACTGTAGATTTCAGCAACAATTCTCATTTTTATTACTATGCAGAGGTAAATATCTATGACAGGATGAGTGAGTATTTGCACAGACTGTTTTGAATTACAGCAACACCAGTTAACGATTTCGCCTCTCTCCCCTTTTTTATTACCAGTAAAGAATGCGAGGTGACCCAACAAGGCCTCCATCCACTTTACTGAACATCTGACAGAGGAATGCACAAGGATTGCTTTCAGAGCATGGGGCATTCTGTAGTTCACAGAAAGCTGCATGCAAGTCTGACTGAAATAAGAACGGAAAGCCATGCCTATTTAACATGTGATGCTAAGTGGACCACATAAGCACTAACATTAGCACTCTGTGGCCGAAGAATCCCATTAACTCACAGCCACCCAGCTGGTGGTCTTACCCCTCTATTGCACGATGTTGCATCAGGGTAACAAACCTTCTCCTCACTTTACAGTAGCATTATACATATTTAAGGACACTGACACTGAGTTAACAATAAAGGACAGAGTTTGAGTAAGTCAGTAAAAAAGCATACTCTCTCTTAGTGGGCCCTTTCAAACCTCTTTTTAACATTCAGTTAAATTTTTCAGTTTTGCAAAATTGCAGAAATGTGCCTGTTGCCTAGAAGCAACATCGTGCAACAGTGGAATGGATTCAGCCAGTCACAAGCCAGATCTTACCACTTCAGAGAACGTGGATCTATATTTCGTCCCATCGTCGCGCAGTGTTGCCACAAGGCAACATACCCAAAAAGACCACTGCACACATTATTATTAAAAAATGATTTGAATGCAATAATAAGGTTGTCGTTTTGCAAACTGCATCTTTCTCTGAGGCATCCAAGCCCTTCTGGAGCAGTGTGGATTTTTCTTCTCTTGGGTTCTCAAAATGTACTTTGGTGCAGTCGTGGGCTGGAGGTTAGGGAACTGGCCCTGTGACCAGAAGTTTGCCGGTTCGATCCCCAGTGCTGACAGTACATGACTGAGGTGCCCTTGAGCAAGACACCTAACCCCCAACTGCTCCCCGGGCGCCGTGGACAGGGCTGCCCACCACTCCGGGCATGTGTGCTCACTGCCCCTAAAATATGTGCTCACTAGTGTGTATGTGGTGTTTTCCTTCACGGATAGGTTAAACGCAGAGGTGAAATTTCTCCGTTTGTGGGACTAATACTTTTTTTTTTTTTTTTTAAAGTGTCGACTTTGTGCAAGAAAAGTGAATCCGATATATCGTTTTAAATTGCTCTCATAATGTGTGGAGTAGAGGGTTAAGCATTTTCAAGCACATGACTGGACAATGCCTTCCAGGTAGAATGGCCTTTCCAAGTTTCTCATTACATGCCCTGGGAAACCTAGTGAACAAATAAGTCTATATTTCCATGTCTTTTTCAGTTTAGAAGCATGAATTCCACAAAACAAACTACACCTAAACAACGAAATAATCTTAAAACACTGTGAAACAAGCAGAAAATAAGTGTCAGGAGCAATCAGTGGAGGCTGACAACATGGTTTCATCTGGAACACTGGACTGAAGCCAAAATCCCAAGGCTAATTTCATTAATGGGAAGGAGGTGTTTCGACATAACCTTGGCTGGTTTAGTAAAAACTTACATCGTCGTCTGACGCGGCATTCTGGAAAGGGATGGTAACGACAGGTGGAGGCACGAGAGGGGTGGAGAGGTTAGTGGGTCTCTCTTGCGCCACTGTGGGGGTAGTGAGCGTCCGCGCAGACACAGCCTGGGGGGTCTGGAGCTGCAGCACCTGGGTGGGCTGAGACAGTAAGATGGGACGACCTGAGAAGAGAGAAAGAAAAATAAAAGAGCACAGAAAAGAAAAGAAACCTAGATTAGAAACATCCTAAATGTGTACTTAAGAGTTGCACAAGAGAAAACAGAGCTGCAGAGAGGGAACTGGGGGGTGGGGGTGTTAATTTAAATGAAAGAAGCCTACATAAGACTTGAGAAGTGTCAGAAGCCTGGATCTGTGGGGTGAGAGATGGAGCCTGACCGATACGAAAGCTTTGGCATCGATGGTAATAGTTACAAACATGGAGTGCCTTAACATGCACTTAATAATCTGATAACTGCAGAAAATCCGATTTTGTCAGTAATCTAATCAACACGTTTATGTGTACTTGAGTAATCAGATAATGGGGAAACTCCGGGTCGACATGAGTCAGACAGTAATCAGATTTCTGCTTTACAGCCAGCCAATAAACTCACAGAAGATGTGACGTAAACGTAACGTAAAACCATATAAACCGCGTAAATACCGCAGCTTTTTTTTTAAACATTGCGCCACTTTACTTGAATATATGAACAAACATCATCTAGAAGATGAATAGTTAACTCCTTCATTTTATGTTTGATTTCATCGTCACTCAAAAGTGTTTTGCTGCATCTCGAAACATCCACCGTCTGATCTCGCGCATGCGCAGTCTGAGAAATCTGAAAGAAATCAGAGTAAGAGTTCATGCACTGAGAAATCTGATTACTGAGCTAGAATCCAGCCTCTTCATCAGATTTCTTAAACGGATTTGTAGATCAGAGTATGGTGTTTACATGACCACTCAAATAATCAGATAACTGCAGATATCTGTCTATGATCAGATTATTGAGTGTATGTAAACACTCATTGATTTACTTATTTATTTATTGTTGTCAGCTGTGACTGCTATTAAATGTGTTATTATTGTTATTATAATTACTCTTATTACCACTATTACTAATATTATCTGTCAGACCTGGAAAAACACTGTAGTGGCGGGGGCGGAGCTCCCAGTATTGTAGGTTAATTCTTGGTTTTGTTGGTATCTGTTAAATTGCTTTTACTCTTCTTCCTCCTCCTCCAATCATCCTCACATTATCCTTCCATAAAGTATTTGTGTAATAGCATTAAAATAATTACGCAGAACAGAGCTCATTTACTGATGTCGGTCTTAAAGGCACAGTAACAAAAATAACCTGTTTAATTGTAAGGGATAAAGTGAGGTTCACTTTTTTGGCACATAAAATCACAAAGCTGAGAGGGGAAAAAAAGAAAAAGAAAAAAATATAATATGTTGGCCTTTAAATAAGATTTATTATTGCTAAAATTCTTATTTTAATTTTAGCCCCTTAAATAAGTATCAGCAACAAATGTTTCATATCAGTCAGACTCGAATATTATCAGGAGGATTATTACCAGTTTTTTTTGTGTGTGTGTGTTAGAGGACTATAATAATACAGCAATCTCTATAAAAGACATAACACAAAAAAACCCTCATGAATTAGTAACTTATATAATAACTAATTATAATATAAAAAGAACCAATTTTATAGCAATATCACTGCTTCATTAGCACGATTTTCACTTTCTGAACAATCTCAACATCAGCCCACCTTATTTCACCAATAATAGTCAGGCCTGTACTGAATCCCAGTAACTGAGTTCAGAAAGACTGAAGAGTCTGTTGCTTTTTGACTCTGTTTGATCTTCCATCAATTTCTGGGCACTTTAAGAGATCCCAGTGTTTACACTACAGACTGTGAGAAGGAGTTAAAGAGAGTCCTTGTTTATTCTCCGTGGTAAAACGCCTGTGAGGCACGGTCTCTCATGCACAGCACAGCTGTCGACTGAAGGCACACAGTTCACCACAGGATGACTAACTGCTGTTTCTTTTCTCCCACCAATGAGCCAATCAATGCTATACTACTGACAATAAGTCAAAGCATCAAAACAACGAAGTCACACAGACTAAATACACCAATCAGTCAAAACATTATGACCACCTCCTTGTTTCTAGGCTCATTGTCCATTTTATGAGCTCCACTTACTCTATAGCTGCACTTTGTAGTTCTACAGTTACAGACTGTAGTCCATCTGTTTCTCTGATACTTTGTTAGCCTCCTTTTACCCTGTTCTTCAGTGGTCAGGACCCCCATGGACCCTCACAGAGCAGGTACTATTGGGGTGGTGGATCAATCTCAGCACTGCAGTAAAACTGACGTGGTGGTGAGCGAGTTAGTGTGTGTTGCGCTGGTATGAGTGGATCGGGCACAGCAGTGCCTTTACTAGCCTTTTCACATACTAACATTTTTCACTTCATCCATTTTTCTTTGAAAATAAAAGGTGCTAATTTGTTAATTGGTTCAAACCTCATACCAAATGGAACACATTCACTTAATGAAGCTGGAAGTTTTATCCCAATAAAATAAGAGTGCAAAACGAGCTTGACGTTCATCTTCTCATTGATGCTTTCTGTGTGGTATAGCTGGGCGGACACTGATGGAAGACCGACTATCGAGCTGTCCTGCTACCCGCTTCAGACCAGCTGCCCAAGCCCCAGCTACCGCCACCTGCCTTGGACTAGCTGCCCACCCTACATTGAAGTTTTCATGGACTCCTAGCAATTACTACTACTAATACCACTGCTATTAATATTAGTAGTATAATCATTTGTAGGTAATTTGACCAGAGGAGGATGGGTCCCCCCCTTGTGAGCCTTGGTTCCTCCCAAGGTTTCTTCCTCAGCTCTGAGGGAGTTTTTCCTTGCCACTGTTGCCCCTGGTTTGCTCACCTGGGGGTTTTACATTTATGTTAAAAATTTGTCTTTTCTGGAATTCTGTGAAGCTGCTTTGTGACATCAGTTGTAAAAAACGCTACAAATAAATTTGCCTTGATGATTTCTTCTCATCCTGTGTATGGCAGCCTTTAGACTGGCTTTACACTGTGAAACTTTCACACACATTTAGTTGCATGAAACCTACCAGAAACAAAATTGCACAATGTAAAACGCACTGCAACTCATTCGCAACATCAGAGTTCAAAGTGTCTTAATTTCATTAAACAACCTATCAAAAGGCTAAGAATGCAGGGTTGGTAGTATTTCATGTTGTCAGTTATCTGATCCATGACAGCAAACAGGAGTTCTCAAAGCTAACTTTCTGTAACCCACTGCGTAAACCTGCCAGCTACAAACAAACGTTTCATCTGCTGCCGTTTCATCTGGTCTTGATGCCCTGTAATTTTACAGACCTCAGATTCATTCGGGATCCAAAGAAAGAAACTTTTAACAAACGAGGAGGCCGAGATGCGCTCCAATGAACTTGCAGTGCTTCTAGGACAGAACAGGTGAGACATCAAGTACAAGACAAGTAAAGAAAAGTACAGTTGCACACAAAATCATTCAACCCCCACTGACACTGGCAAAAATATTTGCATGTAAACACAGCCAATCTGATTGAATAAGGTGTTGATGGAATCTGACGGAAAACCTCCACTTACATGCTCACTGCAAGTAATCAGATCCAAAATGGCGCACACGCATAGAGAACCACTTAGTGTAGATGTTACCATGACAACCAGCATCACGTAAGGCCCAGTCAAACAGAGACAAGTTTTCAGCTGAACGCTTGTGTTTTTAATTTAATTCAATTCAAAATTGTGGCAGGAAAACGTCCTTCACATGTCCTTATTAAAGAAGGCCGAGAGGAAGACGTCACGTTCTGAGACACATAAGCTGGACGACCGTCCCACCGCCGTCTTTTAAAGAACAGACCATAAACTTTGTCTCTGCAGACCAGTTTCTGCTCGGCCATGTCGAATGGTACAAACTCACTATAAAGCGACGCACATGCAGAACAGACTGACAGAATCACTAATTTCTGCCAAAGACTTGCAGTATCGGTAAAGGAGATAAAAAGAACACCATACATGAAGTCCTTGCTTGTATAGACACCTCACTGCACTCCACTCTTGACAAAAAAAAGCACATAAAGGTTGACTTGAACATGCAGGAAGGCATTTGGACAGGCCTGTGGAGTTCCGGGAGACAGTTTGATGGAGTGATGAAACTAAACTGGAACGGTGTGGGCCCATGGATCAGCAGTTTGGTACAGGAAAAGCAAAGAATATGACAAAAAGAACATCATCCCCACGGTCAAGCATGGAGATGAGTCACTCCTGTTGAGTGGGTGTTTTTTTGCTGCAGGAACTGGCAAGCTTTCCGGTTTGACTGGCATCATGAATTCGTTGAAATACAAGGCGATCTTGGAGAAGAATGTGTTGTCTTCAGTGAGTAAACTGAAGCTTGGTAATCACTGGACTTTCCAGTGAGACAATGAGTCCAAGCACACATCCCAGTCAACCAAAGCTCTGTCCAGGGATTGGTCCTGCAACGTCCTTAAATGGCCATCTCAGTCCCCGGATTGAAATCCCATTAGAAATCTTTTGTGGGATTCAAAGAAAGCTGTGGTGGCACTGAGCACCTACTGGAAACATTTATAGGGGGGTTATAAAGTGTAAAGTGTAAAGAATGCACCACAAATTACTGATTTCGGGGTGTGAATAATTTTGCACATGGACATTTGTGGAGAGCATGTTTTTTCACTTGAACTGTTTGCTCAAATGTATGTCCTCAAAATTGCTTGAATGTGTAGTAATAAACCTCCTCTGACTGTTTACTAAAGCCTTGGCTGATAGATTTACACCAAATTTAATATTACCAAACCGCCTTGAGTGCAGCTATTCATAAAAACACCAGATGATTTTATAGTGAAAGTGGCAGAGTCTATTTAAAAAGTTGCTCATCTGGTCATCTACTGGAGTAATCAAACGTGTTGCAACTACTGAATATTTAAGTGTTTTGAGTAACTGTAAAGTTGTAAAGTAATTATGCTGCATGCAACTCTCAACATGCAAGTAGTTGCATGAAAGTTTTAGCCACATTTACATGCAGCCTAATAATCCGTTAAAACTCTGACTAACAGCTGAATGGAAATAGAATACGTCCATGAAAGCACCTCAATCGGAATATACTAGCCCGATTGAGGCCATTCGGAATACACTTTCTATCCGACTGAACGAGGCAGGCAATGTACACACCTGTATCCGATTACACGCCCTATCGGAAAGTTTAAGTACGTTCAACGTGGCCAAGCAGAAACTGGTCTGCAGAGAAGGCGAAGTTTATGGTCTGATCTTTAAAAGACGGTGGTGGGACAGACGTCCAGCTTGTGTGTCTCAGAACATGACGTCTTCCTCTCAACCTTCTTTAATAAGGACATATGAAGGACATTTTCCTGAGTCTGACATCATTTTAAAACAATTAAAAACACAAGCACTGCTCACTGCTGCTCATCTCACTCTGACTGGACGTGATGCTGGTCGTCATGGTAACGTCTACACTAAGTGGTTTTCTACACATGCACGTCATTTTGGATCTGATTACTTGTAGTGAGCATGTAGAGGTTTTCCAATCAGACTGTTGAGCAGAGTAAGAGATAAACACTTCAGTCTTAATCTGTAATCGGAATTTATCAATTAGATTGGCAAAAATCTTTGCATGTAAACATAGCCAGTGTAAACCAGCCTTAGACGGCTGCAGTAATCCTTCTATGGGCTTTCCCCAGAAGGCTCCCTAAGCCCTATGGTCCTCCTCCAAATCCACTCTTTACTAATAATCAACAAAGTACGGACAGAAAGGAAAAGAGTACTTGAGACAGGCCTTTGCAACATGCCGGTTCTTAAAGTGCTGCATCCCAAAAGATTACGTTTGATTGTATACATTTATTGTTTAAATGTGCTAACTGACTTCTCTACAATGGCTCAATAGAAATTACAAGCTTAATGCAGTTCAAAGCTTAATTACATACAAATGGTGCAGCAATTGGGACGTGGCTTACGGACTAAACAGACTGACCACAACTTAAGATGCAAGCTCTGCGTGATGTTCAGGTGGAGCAGTTCTGACATCTCAGGGTTCTTCAATATGAGATCATTAGAGAGATATAAGATTACAGAGAAGCAAAACTGCTCAGCAAAAATTCTACTCGTCCGTATTACCTCTACTGCAAATGTAGTTCTACATATTGTGTCTGACGTCTCTTTCAAGCAACGAAATGCACTACAGCCTATAAATAACACCGCTTTACTTTGTAATTTGTTAAAGCCCCCATTAGAGATCACTGCAACTTGAAAGGTTACAACAATAAAGGCTTTCAGAGAGAGAGAGAGAGAGAGAGAGAGAGAGAGAGAGAGAGAGAGAGAGAAACACCCCAACGAAAACATGCAGTAACGCAGCCATTTCTGGGGCACTATAAGAAATAAAACGGGACAAAAATTTGAGCTGGCCTTCAATTATGTGTCCTCAAGAGCTGAATAAAACATTTTTCTTCTTTGGACTGAAGCAGCCAGGGCGTGAGAAAATAGCATCCTATGTAATCAACTCAAAATACTCAAGAATACTGAGTATCGTAAACCTACTTAACGAGCTCGTAGCCCGTTTGATCCAGAACTCCATACCAGCGTTTCCAGGTATAGGAGATGAGTGTTTAAACTGGCAAGAGATGGAGGATGTTGGAAGTGACTTAATGATTAGTGATGCACGGAATTCACGCCGTTTCTCAACCGTAAATTCATGTTTTGTACAATTAAATGTGTCAAAAATACACAAGATCAGGGACTAACATTAACTAGATCTATAGGAATGTGACAGTAATGGGATCAGACAGATGACAGATGGTCTATGTACCAGCACAAATACCTGAACCAAGAGTTAATCTGTTACCAACATACTGTAAGTGTACAAATACCATTATGAAACAAATGAGATTGTCCCCCAAAACCGAGATGTGACAGGCTACACAATCCACACTCAGAACTTCAAGATGAAAATAAAGTTAAAGAAATGTTCTAAAGCCAATGTTGCCCCTAGAGGAAACAGTTTTCAATGAACAGCAAGAAAATGTAAGATCTAGTGCCATCTTCTGGTCATAGCATGGTAGCTCCCACAAAGCCAGCAATGAATCACAAAGTACAGAGCAGAGCTTGAAATACTGAAATATTTGGGGTTTTGTGATCATTTCTCAAACGTGTGTTAAGGCTCAGTTAAGGCTGAAATTTCACGTTGAGGTTCTTGTACCTCAGTATACACCTTTAAAATATGAAGGACTTCGTTTACACCACATTATCGATAGCTTTCAGGAACCGTCTTTTTCTATGATATTGACTTCACACATACAAGTAATTCCAAAGCTAGATTATAATTAAAATCTTCCATTAAAATCAGCTGTTAACCTTTTTAAATAACTTGTTATATCCAAAACTGTCACAAACTGATTAACAACATTTTTGAATGGACCTCTTCAGACTGTCCCTAGCATTTACTCTGCTTCACATTTTTTGTTTATGATCATAACCTTAAAAAACGTTTTAATATGGCATGCTGGAGTCACTACTGCATCTGGTACAGAGGCCCATTCACGTGAGAAAATAGATGTGACAAATATTAAAATGCTTATTTTTTAAAAATGCTATTTATCTGTGACATGAATCGCAGCTATTACTGCTGCCATGTGGTAATTTAACCGGCAATGCCCGATCAGGTTTTATTTGGCACTTGGGAATGATCGGAGAGTATTCTGTTGGACTGAGGTCAGTTTAGGACTCCAAAATTGATGTGGTTCGTGTTCAGGTAAAAGACTGAGAGGTTTAGGCGGGACCCAAATTTCAGGTCTAATTTAAGCTCGACCACAGAGAAACTGCATTAACTTACCAGGGCTCAGTTTCCCTAATACAACATTAACATGAATTCACCCCTGTTAAGCTAGCTTGCTTTCTCTGTGGTGGAGCTGAAATGGCCCTGAAATTTTGGTCTCCACTACCTCTTTAAAGTAGGACCTGCTTCATTAAATGTTGGATAAGAAAAGCACAGTTAGGAGTGTGACGCAGTTTAGAAAAAAACCCCATGGACAAAAGGCATGCATCTCATATGGATATATATTTTATACAGACACCGCACATCTCAGCTGTTTGTGTTGAGCTGAGGAGGCTAACTTTAGTTATTACAACAGTGTAAGTCAGTACTGTTTAACTCAAACTACTGGAGTAAAACCATCAGCTGACTTTAGGGCTGGACGTTACAGCCAAAAATGTTATAACAATAAAATGTTCACATCAGTCGATAATGATAAATATCACAATAAATGTCAAGGCATTATTTCTTTCAAGTTTGAGGGCTGATTGGTTTTAAGATATCCTTTATGGTCAGGACATGACAAACACGCGTTAAACAGTGGAACATTTCACAAACCTGTCATGGGACAGTGGGAGAAATTTTCTGGTTGGCTGTTTCACCAGCTGTAAAAGCAGAGCTGCAGTTTTTGGAATATTTATAATTTAAGACAGAAAACAGATTATTTTTAGCTGTCGTGATGAGTTTTTAGTTTCTCAGCAACATCGGCTTAATACAAACAGCAAACATTAGCTGGTTTGGTTCGTCAGTGATGGATCACACCACCTTACTGCCGTCACTCCTACCACATCCACGTCAGGGCATCACAGTATTCAGACACCAGCTAGCAGACGACTGGGTTTATCTACTCTATCATAACTTACTAGTTTGAAGGGTGAACCGCAGTATATCTGACGCTCTCTGTGTAAAAGCTTTAAATGGAGTGTGATTCTCTCACACCAAACAACATTTAAACTGAAATCAATGCTTTTTTCTGTCGTTCGATCTATACCATCTATACATAATATAATTAAAATTCAATTAGAGAAAATACACAGTCAACAAACTGAATATAAGATCAAATGAAATACAATTAAGTGATATTTCAACAATATTTACCGTCAGTTTTCACTTTTTAGAGCACATCATGTAAGATAATCTGACTCACTTTCTTCTCTGACTGCTGTTTCTCGTCTTCACCCTCCCCTGTGTGTGCATCACTCACTCGAGTCTCAGTGCTCATCGTAATGCACAAATCTGATTGGCTGATTATTGTCACGTATGACAGTAACAACGTATGCGATTGGTCTGAGTCTCCGGTACCATAATAACTAGAAAAGTTACGCGGATTAAAAGAGGACCACCCTGTCGATTAATAATTAAATTCACCGTAGTTTATCGGTTACAGGTCCAGGTCCGCATAAGACAGCGTCTGGGTCCGGACTCGGACCGCGGTCCACCTATTAGTGCCCTCTGATCTATAGTAATTCACTAGTAATTCACATCAATTCGCCGTGTTATGAGAGTGACAGAGATCTGCTTCAAGATAGGAAGCTAGTGTTCTCCCGCTCTCCAATGCCTCACATACACCATCTTTATCTTTACTTTCATTTAAATCAGCGCTGTAACTCGCATAAACCCACTTATTTCTTTCACTTTTGTTGCTTGAGAATTCATTACTCCTAAAATATGCCTGAGTGCTGTACCACAGAAAGCTAAGGACAGTTGTTTTATCAGCATGTGTTCACTACAGTTTCCAAACATTCTGATTTTTACACTACCATAAACCAAGTCTTCCTCACCTGTAGGAGGCGCTGGCTGAATGGTCACAGGTGGGGGTTTGACCATTGGCAGTATGGTGGTCTGAAGGGGCTGGATGATGATGGTTTTGGCCTGAAGTGGAGCTGTAGCCTGTGGAATCGGCACTGCAGTGATGACTGGTTTGGGCTGGATGGAAAATTTGGGGCTCAGATGAATGGGCCTCTTTGCTGGCTGGGCAGGCTTAGCTGTGGGAACAAACCACCAGGATTATGAACTGAAGAGGTGAAGTGCACCAGTGCATTTACAAGCTAAAAACAAGGCACTAAATAATTTGTTATAATTCCAATATCAATTAAATATAGTTTTCCTTTTTTTGGCGAACAACATAACAGCCGATGTGACGTGCACCCCTGACATACAGTGGTGTGAAAAAGTGTTTGTCCCCTTCCTGATTTCTTATGCTTTTGCATGTTTGTCACACTTTCAGATTTTTTTTCAGATTTTCAGATCACCAAACAGATTTAAACATTAGACAAAGATAACACAAGTAAAGACAAAATGCAGATTATAAATGAAGGTCTTTATTATTAAGGGAAAAAGAAATCCAAACCTACAAGGCCTTGTGTGGAAACGTGATTTTTTGCAAACATGCAAAAGAAGAAGAAATCAGGAAGGGGGCTAACACTTTTTCACACCACTGTATGAGCATGTAACTGAGTGACTTCACCTCTTTGAGTCTGACTGGTCTTCTTGCATGGCTTTTTCTCAGGGGGAAGTTCAACAAAGCCACTGGAGTCTGAGCAGACAGAGAGTGGAGAGGGCTGAGACTCGGGGGAGAGTGGAGATAGAGCTTCATTCTGGAGGGGGCAGAAAAGAGAAGAAACATGCATCACATTTAGTCAGGCAAAATAAGTGCAAGACTCCCAGCACAGTGGATCCCCGTCCTGATCCTCCCCACATGTTCATGTTTCTCCTGCTGTAAACACACCCTTTTCAAATCAGGAAGGGCTTGTTCTGCTGCTAAGTAGCTGACTCTGGTGACGGAAGCTGCACCGAAAGATTAGCAGGGGAAAAAAAAAAACCTGTTGGTGCGAGATATGGATAGATAGGTGCGTGTACAGACAGACAGACAGACAGACAGACAGACAGACACTTTAGTGATCCCGAAGGATATTTATCAGCCTGTTATAATAAGGGTCAAACAATATAAAAATAAAAATATATACAAAAAAAAAAAACCTCTCTGCAGGCACATATACAACTAGAAAAATACAAAAATCTGCAATAAGATCTATAACCTGAGATAAAACAGGCAGTGCAATAACGATAATGACAATCCTGAATAAATACGTGCACATATTGGTACTGAAATAAATCCCATTTCACCCCTCGCCAACACCACTGAGCCATTAGCCCTCTGTTTTGTGTGTTCACATCTAGGGGTCGGGTGTCACGATTCTTGTTGAGATAGAGGAGTAGGGTGAAGCGCTGCGGCTACATGACCCTCCAAACGGAGGTTTATCAAAGACTCCAAACAGAGAGGTATGAGAAAAAAAAAAAAGAGAAAAACTGTCAAGACGGCTGAACAAGAGATCAGAGAAACGCACAAATGTGTATTTTGGTCATTTTTCTTCTTAACAATTACAAAATATCGCTCATAGCACGCTAATGTCTCGGCAGTTCCGAGGCCTGAAGCAACAGAATGTAACAGAATGCACCACTTAATTTGAACAAGAATCTGGTGAATATCTGACTTCAGCTTCATATCACTGAAGAATTAGGGGTGGGTGATAATAAATAACTGCCCCCTCTTTGAAGGCATATGATCCCTAAATGTAACTAAAGCCCAGCAGGAAAGAGCTGAACTTTGCCCTCCTCTGCTGTCACTGCAGACGGGCCGGGTCGCCTACAGAGCAGCGCTAGTAGCTGTTAATGAAGTAATGTTTTTTTTGTTGGTTTGGTTTTGTTTGTTTGTTTGTTTTTTTTTGTTTGTTTTCATTTGAGGTTTATCCCATTTCGTAGGTCAAGATTTCAACCACTACCCTTGTAACTCCGTTCCAAAGGGTGAGGGTGACACTCGAAAACAAGGGTTAGGGGTAAAAAGAAGAAATGGGATTGGGCCAAAGTGTCCAGGTGTGACGTGTCCAGATGTGCAAGATGTGCAGTAGGGGTTACAGAAAGCGCAATGTGTGCAGTAAGGTGACCATATGTGCAGATGGATAGAATAAACCTAAGATTTAGCCTGAGATTCGGATTCAGTCCTCATCTCTCATCTTCTTCTGGCCCCACTGGGAAGAGCTGAAGCGAATTCGCCAACCATAAACAGTAACAACACAAAAGTGAACAAGGCAGCATAGTTTTCTGTAAAAAGTAAGTGAAAAGTAAGTAAGCAAAAAGGTTGGAATAGGCTGACTTGTATGAAGCTGCACTAACCTAGCAGTGAGCTGGCAACCTTGCCTAACAAACAGTAAAAGCACAGATATCATCAGTGAACATAATTATATCAGGTGTGTGGATCAGACTCAGCAGTGCTGCTGGAGTTTTGAAACACCTCAGTGTAACTGCTTGACTGAGAATAGTCCATCAACCAAAAATATTCAGCCAACAGTGTCCTGTGACCACTGATGAAGGACTAGAGGATGACCAACACAAACTGTGCATCCCTGACTTCACATCTACAATGTAGGAGTGTCTAATATAGTGGACAGTGAGCGGACACAGTGTTTAAAAACTCCAGCAGCACTGCTGTGTCTGATCCACTCTTACCAGCACAACAGACACCAACACACCACCACCACGTCAGTGTTACTGCAGTGCTGAGAATGACCCACCACCCATATAGTACCTGCTCTATCAGGCTACATGGGGGTCCTGACCATTGAAGAACAGGGTAAAAGGGGGTAACAAAGTATCAGAGAAACAGATGGACTACAGTCTGTAACTGTAGAACTACAAAGTGCTCCTATAGAGTAAGTGGAGCTGATTAAATGGGCAATGAGCGTAGAAACATGGAGGTAGTCATGATGTTATGTCTGATCGGTGTATATCTATCCATAGATAAATTCACATACATGCACACGCCCAAACGAAATGAAATCAGAAACAGTCCTGCTGAGTGTCGCCATGTTAAGCCTACATGAATGTCAGAAATGTCCCATTGAGAAACAGGGTTGACAAGTCCTGCTCCCAGAAGAAGCCCAGTGAGCATTTACGGTAAACGCTACAGAAGTCACTGATAAAGACAATGGGGAGAATGGGGAAGAGCTAAACTGTACAAATATGATCAGGGCAAAACAAGCTACATTAGACTGCATCAGTCACCATCAGCCTAGTGCAGTAGGACAAATCCTGAACTCTGCAGAAGGAAATAAAACACCCTTAACAAAGAGGAAAAGGCATGATGTTTAATAAATCAACCCTCGAAAGAAAAAATTATTCCAAGTAATGGGACAAAGTCAGCAAAGACATTTAAAAAGTGGCCTGCACACTGCTGGGTGCAAAGCACAGACAAAATTTTATTTTTTTATTAAAAAATAGATATATTTCATATTTACATTTACAGCATTTGGCTGACGCTCTTATCCAGAGCGACTTACAGTTTGAGCATTTCACACAGGCAGGCCAAGGTAGTGTTAGGAGTCTTGCCCAAGGACTCTTTTTGGTATAGTGTAGGATGTTTACCCTGGTGGGGGATTGAAGCCGAGTCTACAGTGTAGAAGGCAGAGGTGTTACCCACTACACTACACCATTAGTAGTAGTAATACTATATTGAATATATTCCCATATATTAGTAAAGAGAATAAATATTATAAACAGAGATTAAATTAGAAAAGGTTAGGTTATGTATTTGACAAGCGGCCTTGATCCAATTGGTTCTTACTATCAATTATATAACATTTATATAACCAATAAAGCAATCTACTGATTATTTTTCACTATTAATGAAATTGTTTAAAAAAAAAACAGCAAAAAATAAAAACTGACTGAACAATAATACACTTTTTTTAAAAATACTATCACTGCCAATTCTTACATTTTAGGGTTTAATACAATTTATACATTTTTAGATTAAGATTTTGTTATTAATATTTAATGCATTTAATATTATTACTACTACTACTACTACTACTACTACTACTACTACTACTAATACTAATAATAATTTTATTTAGAACCCTTTTTAATACAGGCAGTGTGTAGTGCCAGCTTAAAATACTGTACAGACAGATACAAAACAATCACAAAATTAAAATGATAATTTATCAAAAAACATTGAGAATTTAAATTGATCACCAAATTACAGGCTATATATTTTCAAATGTTCATTAAAAGTGAGCTCTGAGCTTGACAGTCTAATATATATAAGGTGAACTGAGCTCCACAGTTTAGAAGCAGAATAACTGAACGAGTCTCTCCACGTTTTCTGTATTTTACAGAGGGTATTTGTAGAAGGTCAGTATCTGTAGATCTAAGATCATAGACAGACACTCTGTGATGTAAGCGCTGCTTTAAGGTCATTTAGAGCTTTAAAAACTAGTAGCAGAGCTTTAAAATCTATCCTGAATGATCCAGGCAGCCAGTGCAGCTCTTTTAAAGCGGAACTGATCTGATCTCTCTGTGGTGTTTCTGTTAGGATGCTGCATTTTGTACCAGTCGTAAGGGATGCATCATTTTCTTATCATTACAGTGATCGACTCTGCTTGCAATACATATGTGAACAAGTTTCTCTGCACCGTTCCAAGATAGAAAAGCCCAAACTTTAGCGATATTTTTCAAATTACAAAAAAGCTACATTAGAGACTGCGTTTAAACGCAGAGATCACACCCGAGTTTTGTACATCAGGTTTGGTACACAAAGCAAAAAAAAAGCAGAATTCCTCATGAAGAAGAATAACGTATGAAGAGAAAAGCAAAGGCCCTAAAACCAAATCTTGGGGGACTCCCCAAGAAATGTTAACTTTTGTTGTTAAATCATTTCCCAATGAAAACAATAACTGTCTATTTATTAAGTACGATTTAAACCAATTCTAAAACTGTGCCTGAGAGTCCGACCCAGCATTCAAGACGGTGGATTAGAATGCTGTAATCAAAAACTGCATTATGATCCAATAAGAGCAAAACAGAAGAATTTTGTGCATCAGTGCTGAGGTCTGAGTCTGAGGCCATTCACAAAACAAACCAAAGCTGTCTCAGTACTACGGTTAGATTGCAAACCTGATTGAAAATTTTTTTTTTTTTAAAGAAATTTAAGGGTGGGTAGTGCTGTCGCCTCACAGCGAGGAGGGCCTGGGTTTGATTCCCCAGCCGGGTGACCGGGGTCCTCTCTGTGTGGATGCATGTTCTCTCCGTGTCTGCATGGATTGGAAAATGCGATAATCATATTTTTATGCCGTGTTCCCGTGAGAGTTAAGTGGTCATCTGCTACGGCAGCTGAGAAGCATGCTGGCGATGCGAGACCGCTTGGTCAGGCTTGGCTGTCATTACAGTGCCCCCTTGCTGTGATATTCAGAATGCAGCTTGCGCTTGTGTTGAGTTATGAAACGTGTTGTAACACATTTTTGAAAGCAACAATGCATGAAACCTCGTCTGCATAGACTGAAGCAACTGCGTTCGCATCCATGCGTGGAGATTGTTTCGAGCCTTAATGTCCTTTTGCAACATTGTAAAGCAGTTCTGATGCCTAGTTTTAATCACTGACAGTGCTTTCCATAAAAATTCTGCGCTAAAATTTTCAATTTAAAAACACTATTGGAGTAATCCTTTTCTTATGATAACGTAATAAATTTAGTACACCTTCTACAAAGTGAACTTTTTAGTACTTGAGTTTAATCGAGTATTCATGACAACTATAATAACATGATGGCTTTAATTGCTCATTCAAAGCCACAAATCACTGCCAGAATTCATAAAGGCTTATTAACTCCCTCTCCAGACTTTTTCTGTGGGTCACTTTGAGACGCTTGATGTTATTTGGCACCGTGTCAGCAGCAGTAAAAACTGAAAGTGAGCGTGAGTGACAGGGTGAGGGGGGTGGACTCTCTCTTTATGTCTTTAATGATGTTAATGACCGCTGCTCTGCCTCTTGTGACCAGGGCGGACACACCTCACACAGTGAGATGCTAATGAGCCGAGCGATGTGCAAAAGGGCGATTGAGACGTTTGTTAGCACACTGGAGCTTTAATTAGACAGCAAACCCTCATGGGTGTGTGGGAAGGGTGGATTGTGACCTCTCTGGCTCTGGGACGGAACAGCTGGCAATAACACGCAGTCACTCACTCTCTCACTCACACACATACACACACACATACACACACCCCATCTGGACAGACAGACACTATTTCTTAAGACTTTGTTCAAGGCCGCTGTGAAAGGCCAATTTTAATTACTTCTTCAGCTTAAGAAGTAGAGCCGCCCATTGCATGTCATTACATCATTACTGTCGTATTGGCCTTTGCAAAATGACCGATTACAGCTCCAGGTGAGTGTTTGTGGGCGTTTTGATGAACCAAGGTACTCGTGTAATCCAGGCATGTCAAGTAGGGGGCCTTCCGGGCCAAAGTACTGAGGAGACCAGCGCTTACCCTCATCTAAAGCTCTGAATTCAGTTAATGAAGGCCTTGCTTAATTAGCCGATGAGCCGATTCAGGGGTGTTAAATGATGTAGCGCCTTTAAATCCGCAGTCAGTGTGTCCCAATTCAGGGGCTGCATCCTTCTGAGGCTGCAAATAAAGGCCGACTGCAACTAGACTGTCCCGTTTTGAAGCCTCCTTCATATGCGGCCAAGAAATGTGTCGTCCTTGTCCATGGCAATGATGGATCCAATGGGTGAGTCCTTTGCCAGCCAACATATCATTCATTGCGTGCCGGCAAGGATTTCAGAACATGGCGTAATTAGCAGAGGAGCGAACGACGGCTAAAGACACACTTTTAAATACAAGTATTGGGTTTAAATTGAGGCGAATGGCTAATGATACAAATGTTTTTAAATAAATAAATAAATAAATCAGTAGCCGACGGTGAAGCATCTCCAGCTCTAATAAATGAAAAAATAAACATCTAAAATCAAAGCTTCTGGCATCTTTCATGGGTCTAAGCAGCTTTTGAAGGACACATCTTCATAGACCGCATCCTTCAAAGGATCCCATCCAGCCCCTGAATGGGGACACAGAGTTTGTGTGTTTTGGTCTGCAAGGACCGGAGCTCAAGTAATTGTGATGTAATCCAACAAAAGCAAATGACTTTGGTCAAATTAACGCAAGCTAAGTAAGTCCAAGCATGGCGTATTTTGATTAAATAAATATCATATCACTAAGTGCAGTAAGACATGAATCACACGAGTCGACATGAGTCAGACACTAATCAGATTTCTGCTTTACAACCAGCCAATAAACTCACAGAAGAAGACGTGACGTAAAGGGAATGTAAAATTCGAACTTCGAACTTGGCTTTTCTTAAAATCGATGCAGCACAGCATTACATTAAAAAATGAACATACATCACGTAGAAGATGAAGAATATTTAAATCCTTAATTTCATGTTTGGTTTCAGCGTCGCTCCAAAACTGTTTTCCTGCGTCTCGCAGCGACGCTGCTCACTCATATCTGGTACTGCTCTGTTTTCATGCATGTGCAGACTGAAGAACCCGAAAGAAATCAGAGTAAGAGTTCACATGCACTGAGAAATCTGATCACTGAGCTAAAATCCAGCCTCTTTATCGGATTTCTTTGAATGATTGGATGACTGCAGAGACCTGATTATGGTCAGATGACTGAGTGCATGTAAACTCACTCATTGTTCAAATAAAACATGAAACCCAAACTTAGTTAGAATGGTGCGTAAAATTAAAAGAATAATAATGATTATTACTACAATTATTATTATTATTATTATTATTATTATATTTGAGTTCACACTATGTGCTGCTGTAACTTGTACTCTGTCCATTTCTTTGACTAACTGGAATAAACATACTTGACTACATATGTGTTCAGGTAGCATTTAGTAACACAAAAGCTACGTTTACGTTACAAGCCTCATTGCTCAAATCCGGTCTCTCTGACCCGACGGTTCACACTCGTTTAGGTAAGTGATTCAAATCTGTCATTAATGTGAACGAACCGGCGTCCTGAAATGACCCTCATGAGCTCCTCCTACTCAGTAACGTCATGTGACTGAATCACTGCATCTTCAGCACAAGCTAACGAGCAGAACGAGCTTCGCTGAGAAGATCATTAACTCTAATCAGCTCTCAGCTTCATTATTAGAGCCAGACGAAGGAGAAAAAGGTGAGATGAGCTGCTTTTCCACTGTTTACGTCTGTTCGGCGCTGCTGCCATGGTAACATGAATTCCGATCTGACGTCACATTAAGGTCTCATGACCATGAATCGGATACGTATCTGATCTAGGACCACGTATGAAAGCGGCTCAGGTCGGATTTGAAAGGATCAGATGTGTCCACACAGCCCTGAAAACATCAGATGTGAGTCACATTGGGCAGTAAATCGGATTTGTGACACTTCAGCCTGGTAATGTGAATGCAGCCAAAGTTAGGAACAAACAAAGCAACCAAAAATACGCAAATATTACACACAGACCTGTCTCAAATACAATTTCAACTGGGTCAGAACCAAACTAGAAAAAAAGACTTCAAACTAGAAAGGGCTTCACATTAGTTTTTTTCTCCGTGATATTCCATCAATGCTATATTATGATTAATCCCACCTTTACTAGAGAAATAAAAATGGGTTTAACATTCTACCTCAGCAGTTATTCTTTCAAAGCTCCTTATCAAGGACAGTTTGACGTGTGTCCCCAGCATCTCCAAATGAAGCTCTTCTTTCATTTTCAGGCGTATATTTTTCCGAAAAATAGAGAGACGCTTCCCAAAACACAACCCTGAAAGCCTCAAATACCCTATGCAGACAGTGTCGGGGGGCTTACCTGTAGAGAATATGGTGAGTGGGCCTCCACTGACGCAGGTGAAGACACTGAACTGATTGTGTGGCTTGGAGAGAGAGAGTCTGTTGACGCTTCTCCATCTGTAATTAAAAGCAAAACTCATTAGAGCCAACATTAAGACCTAAGGTCCTGCTCTTTTCACTACAACACAACAACACGTTGAAAACTCAACACAATATCAATAACCGGGACTCCATGTATTCATACTGTTTATAAAGCTCAAAATAGGACTAACGCTGTAATATTGCACTATTTATTTGATTCCTACAGCTGTAGAGGCTGAAAAACCTTAGTTGTGACACTACATTCCAATCAATAAGCCTCCAGCAACATTATAATTAACTACAAACCCAGGCAGAGAAACTGGATTAAAGGTATGGAGTTTAAAACATACCAGGATTTTCAACTTACCCCAGATGCAAAAGACCAGCCAAGACGTTTGTTGCGTAAATATCTTGCTTTTTTATTTCAGTGCTGATAACTATTTTGACAAAATTTGGACACTGAAGATGTCTAGAGTGATCAACTACATTGGGGTAATGAGGACCAATTTGTATATCAGATTTTATTTTATTTTTGGTGGAACTAGTCCTTTAAAACCCCTGTTCTACTCTATAAGATACTGTGAAGTAACATTCTTAAAAAGAAATGTCTGTAAATAGTTATTGGCATGGATTCACAGTTCTAGGACAAACCTTTACGGGCGTTTTCATATTTGGGCCCTTTCAGTGTCTGAAGTCATGGTTTTCTGTGCACATGCAAACACGCCAAACAAACTCAGACCCTCTAATCAGACCCAAAAATGACTGACCCGAGATGACGTTGAGAACTGGTCTCAGTTCAGTTCATTTGTAGCTTGTTTAGTTTTGAGGATGGTATAATGTAGTGGACAAGCACCCCACACTATACCAATAAGAGTCCTTGGGCAAGACTCCTAACACCACCTTCGCCTACCTGAGTAAAATTATCAAATTGTAAGTCACTCTGGATAAGAGTGTCTGCCAAATGCCTTAAATGTAAAAATAAATGTTTTGTGTTCGATTGATTTGGGAAAACGACACAGTCCCAGTCCGCTTTTCACTTTTTGCCAGTCCACAGTTTGCTTTATGGTGAAGACCTTGACATCTAAAGGCCTCAGTATACTTCCTGCGGGGATCATATACGCCTGGCTTCGCCGAACAATATGGCGTAATTGCAGAGAAAACGGACCACTGCTGGACGTGTTGCACACACAGCAGCTGGGCGAACTCTGCAGACAAAGACGCTACACAACAGAGCCTGTGATTGGTCAGTAAAAAAAGAGGCGTGCCATAAAACAAAGATGCTTCAGCTTTGGCAGACGCAGTAATATTTCATTTGTTAAATCTGCTAAATGTAAGATATTAAGTCTACTATTCGGTAACACTAACTAGCGGTGAGCACCAGAACATACAGGTTAGTTAATATTTGGGTTCACAAGAGGACGAGGCTGAAGTTGGCTCCCTATTCACCAGCTTCTTGTTTGAACTTACCCATTTCACCTTAACTGTGGCAGTATTCTGAACTTAAACATAACCATAGTTAACTCTGAAAGAACGGTTTTCCAGCATAAAACGTCATAGCGTCACACGGAGCATCCGCGACAGGCAACACAAAAACTCAACGTATGTGAGCTTGTAAGATCATGAAGGAACTTTCGGCTTCACACAACCCTCAAGCACACAAGCACTCAAGCCACAGTCTTCCAAGACTTCAGTAGGTTAAAGCAGACCAAGGGTCACTCATAAGGTTCTGCTCGAATGAAGCCTGTCCATGATCTGCGACAAGACAAGTGCACATCGGCTAATTGCTTCAGCACAGCCAACAGGAGAGCAGCAGGTGTGTCTGGTGGTTCCTCTCGACACCAAGAAGATCAGACAATGCCGCCCCCTTTGCGAGCGCCGAGAAAGGGATCTGAGGTCTAATGGAGTTGTGGTCTGAACAAAAACTGGTCTGAGATCTCAAAGACACCAGAAAGAAAACTGTGAACACAAACAACTGAGGTCATTTGCAGTTGGCTCCCTTTCAGGCTCACCTTAACAAAACTCAGTTGGTTCATTTAAAAAGAACTATAGATGAAAACACCCTAATTTGTATTTTAGATCACGCAGAGGTTCCTGTACCTGTGCATACGCTGCTGGCGTCGGCCCAGCCATCCGAATTCCAGACTGAGAGATCGACATCGAAGTTCAGATCAGCTGCACTGTTGCTCTGCAGAAGGACATAATTCAACATTCTTTTAACCAGTCCATGAAAAAAATACTCTTTTTTTACAGCCACTGTGCTCTAAGCTTAAGTTAGGGATGGAGATTTGGTTAACTTTAGGGGGGGAATAAGATTAGTTTTTATTAATTAGCGTCAAAATCTGACTCTATAAAACCATGTTGTGTGGATTTTCATTGGACTCACATAGCCAGTGGCCTCAAGAGCTCGCAGCAGCTCTTCAGCATCGCCCAGGTCACCCAGTTCATCAAACAAACTGATATCTGCACAAGAAAAAGACATGAAATGACCATAAAACTTACAAAAACATATGGATATTACTTCAGGGTCAATGCTATTAGACACATCAGTAGACTAGTAACCAGTAAATTGGACCGACACTCATTTTCCATCAAATTAGGTTTTAAAGGACGAAAATTCAAAGTAACAGACATAAAACATGTCTTATGGGTTTCCAGCTCAGGGATTAGGCCTAGTCTAATCCCTAGATCTACACAATGAAAATTAAAGGAAAATGTAGTCCAGGACTAGGTTTAATCCCAGAATGTCAGAAACTGACCGTTAGTGAACATAATATTTAATGAAATACTGCCGAACTTTATAAATGATTATTTTGTTTAATCTGAAATGGTATAAATGTTTGCAAAATGGTCATAAAATGACAAAAACGATAAATGTTTAATGGAATACACATATCTAGCCCCATCCATTCACCTTATAAGGACTGTTTCAGCCCAGTCTACCTTTTGAATTAGGCACCATACAGGGCAGCCAATCGGAAGAGAGCTCATTTACATATATCAGTCTTAAACGCATAGTAACAAAAACAGTCCCATTTAATACTGTGATCCTGTCCTCACGCCATTATAATCAGCAAAGGAAAGTGGCAAGAGACTGATGCGCTGGTCATCTGATGTGGCCACACCCCCTGGTGACATCATAACCACACAACAGTGCCCTCTTAGACCGCACTACATTACACTATAATGTCATTAACATTATAAACGCATCTCTTCTTGGCTTTTTATTGTGTTATTATTAGAGGTGGGCAATATCGCAAAAAAATAAGATCATCATACTGTAAGACATTTTTACGATACACGATATGCATCATGATATTTTGTTTTTCTCAGATTTAATAAGTTGGAACTGGCAATAGAGAACCTGTAATGCCACATATAAAACACTATAGTAAAAATAATGAACTTACAACTACAACGATTTTTACTGAACATTTTAAACACAGCACTGCACAAAACCCAGTTAAACAGGATTATTTATGCCCATGTAGCAATTAAATAGTTAGTCAGTGTTCTTTAAGTACAGACAATATACAGGATATGCTCAGAAAAGAATATAAAAATGATAAAATATTGCCAGCGCCATATGGCCCATACCTACTTATCATACATGTGTAAAACAATGGTTCATCAGTGGTTCTTAATTAAGGGAACTGTGTGTGTGTGTGTGTGTGTGAGATTGTATATATATATATATATATATATATATATGCACACACACACATACATACATTATATATATATTTTTTTTTTTTACACATACACATACACACACACACAAGCCACTTTATTAGGTAGACCCCTTTGCCCAGTTTCTGAAATACTCAGACCAGCCCGTCTGGCACCAACAACCACGCCACGTTCAAAATCACTTAAATCACCTTTCTTCCCCCATTCTGATGCTCGGTCTGCACTTCAGCAAGTTGTCTTGACGACTTCTACATGCCTAAATGCACTGAGATGTGGCCATGTGACTGGCTGATTAGCTATTTGTGTTAACAAGCAATTGAACCTGATTGTACCTAATAAAGTGGCCAGTGAGCATCATTATATATATATATATATATATATATATATATATATATATATACACATACACACACATATATACACACATATGTATATGCACACACACATACCCATTTACTTCTTATTCCCTGGGGTATATTTTGGTAATTTCATGCCCAAATTGGAAGGCAAATTATTCAGTAACTGTACGAAATAATTATTTATTTATTTGTAAAAGCCCCTCAAATGAAGAGAACATGTGTTTTATGATCTACACATGTCACTATATGCTTGCAATTTACTGCTGAAAGCCAAAAATCTCACACTCTTTGTGTTATTTTATAAAAGTAATGTTTACAGAGCAGATCACTGAAGAGACGCCGTCTGTTTATAGTTTAGAGCCCAGATTTGGGGAAAAACGGGTCGACTTTCAGTAGAAAAACAAACTGAGTTCAGCTTCTTTTATTAATAAGGGTTTAAAGTGACATCACCATCTATTTGACTGTGAAGAAGAGTTACAGCCTCATACGACACCCAGCTTCTGAATGTAGCTTATGAAATATGAAAGTTATGAAGAACATGATGAGCTGAACTCATTCTGATGCCGGGGGCGCGAGGTGGCAATGAACTGTGTTACATAACAAGAGCCCACGTGAAATACATTAACCTAGGTTCTGGTTTAGGTAACATTTAATGCCATTTTGAGCTCCCACAAGTTAAAGAATCTAGTACATTAATTCATACAAGCCGTAAAAGAGACTGAAGTCGTTTAAACCGCAACAGTACGTTAACTTAACGGTAGCTAAGCTAAGCTAGCAGCGTAGCTAACTGTAAACAAAAACAACCCGCACATTTGTGAGGCTTTCCGGTCATTCTGCTAATCAAACTGCCCAGCAGCAGTGAGATAAGGTGACTCGCTCCTGGTGCTGTAATGCTGAAGATGTTTTACGTTTGAACTGAAGAAGCCCTCGATAGACGAGGGGCGAAACGTCTCGCCTGGAGTAATATTAGCTGTTAGCGGGTGATCCAGATCCAAAACGTAAAATTCCTTCCCAGGATTTTGCTCCAACTGACTGTCTCCCTTTCTTTGCTCACACCAGCAGCCAAGGTGCTCAGGCCGTTGGAATAAAATCCTGGGGAGGATTTTTTACTTTCTGGACCTGGATTACCCACCTCTGGTTTGTCTAACTACGTAAGCTACGTCACACAACGAATCCAGAAACAAAACACAGAGGACGGCACAGGATAAACTTGGTCATTATCAGTCGGTTAGACAGTGCAAGAAAGTGCTGTTTTTTACCCCACTCTCCGTCCTGGTCGATGGAGAGGTCAGACATCTCCTCCTCCGGCTCCTTCTTCTCCATCGCTGTATAAATGAGGCTCATCGGAGCCTCGACGTCTAACAGTAAATCCGCAGACATTCTTTCTCGGATGCATTAGTGACGCTTACAAACTAAAATATGAAGCAAATGTCGATTCAAAACATCTCAGCGCTGCTCAAAACACGTCCCGTGTTCAGCTAGGAAAACACTACAGAGCTCTTACGTAGTTACACGTCTTGCTTTACCGTAAATCTACGGCTGCCGAAGAGGCTCAAGCGGTACAGACAGAACGAGAGCGTGAGAGAGTGAAGCCTGGCGCCTCATGATGGCAGCAAAGGGCTCAAGTAGAGTCTATAAACTTGTAGGGAGGAGAATCTCCACTCTATGGATGTCTTCCATGTTTCTCAAACGCTAGAGGGCGCCCCCGAGCGAGTCCAAAATGAATGGGTTGCTATGGAGCATTTGAGCAAAATCATAGCTTATAAATGCGTAAATACTTGTAATGTAACACAGAACAGCACAAAACGTTTTAACACCGCTGTTGTATTTTTAAGAGCTTTTAAACTCGATTTATAGGAGTTTTAAAACGGCGCCTCTTGTTCGTCCATGACGTCAGTGAGCGCGAACAGCCAATGAGCTGCTCCGCTAGCCCATCAATCATCCCTCTCTAGCAGTAAAGCCCGCCTACTGCTGCCCAAAACCCGTTTGCTGTAGTAAAAATGAAATATTTCGGTGGGTTTTCTTTGTTTTTTTTTCTTCAGTGAAATACATCCTTCTACATTCTAAAATGAAAGAAATGTTATGGGCGAGTGATTAGAAACTATTTTAACTTCTTGTTTTTAACCGTCGAGCTCCATTCACTCACATTCATTGAGGATTTGCTAGCGGGCGCCCTCTGCTGTTTTTGATATAACGGGGGAAATAGGAAGTGGCCAGACTCCTCATAAACCGGCTCTGGCGGCGATTTAAACTCCTATAACTCGAGTTTAAAAGCTCTTAAAAACATAACAGCAGTCTTAAAATGTTTTATGCTGCTCTGAGTTGAGGAAATGATTCTATTCTTTTACATTAAAAAAGTTTAAGGATTTATAAACTATGATTTTGCTCAAATGCTCCATAGCAACCCATTCATTTTGGACTCGCTCGGAAGCGCCCTCTAGCGCTTGAGAAAACTGGTAATTCTCCTCTCTACAAGTTCTCTGGTGTAAGCGCGCAGCCTGAAAGTGCAGCCTGGCGCCTCAAGGTGGCTGCAAAGGACTGAAGGAGAGTCCGTAAACATGTCACACTGTGTGTTGGTTGTTTTCTGGACGACTGGCCTGTTGAATCGAAGCTCCTGTATGATCTCAGACACCAAGAGGGTTCCAGTTTATTCATGTTCCAGTTGGTGCACTAACAAGCCCACTGCCTCGCCTCCAAACCAGGCCTTCAGTCAAATTTTCCTGAACAAGTTCATTAATTATCTGCTGTGTTTACACTGTAGGTGGGTTGAGTGACCTAAAACCCCTCAAGCCAAAGTATCATTAAAGGACCAATATCCTACATTTTAACCCCTGATGTCATTAAAGGGCCAATATCCTATATTTTTCTTATGTTTTAATTTTTTAAAAACCCCCTGACCTTTGTGTTGATTGATGTAACAAAACTAGTCTTATTTTATTTTATATCACCATGTCCAATACCTCTTTATCCTATGAAATATACAGGCTGCTTCTCTGCCCATGAAACTGATATATCGCTGATATCAGAAGAAGAAAACTACAGAGCCTTGCTGGTGACATCCTGTATAAATAAAAATAATGCGTGACCACGACGTAGTAAGGTGTGGGAACGAGATAATTAAGTCGTGGCTATGCCTTAGCAAAGCTAAGCCTTACTAAGCCATGGCCAGGCATTAGGATCTCGTTCCCACGCGTTAAAAAGGCGTGGCCATGCATTATTTTTATTTATACAGGATGTCACCAGCGGGGCTCTGTAGAAAACCACAAAATCTCCAAAATAGTAACTTTACAGGAGACGGAATAAACCTACTTTACTTTTAATGTAAGTCAGTGGAACCAAAATTTCATTTTAGGTCATTGATTTTAGTCCATTCATCATGAAATTGATATACAGTGTAAAAGGTAACAGGTCTTTTCAAATGATGTTATAAACTAAAAAAATGACAAAAAAATGGAGATACAAGTTTTTCTTCTGATGACAGTGATATGCAGATAAGCTCTGTTCTGATTGGCTGCCCTGCATGGTTCCTCATTCAAAACAGAGTTGGGGCTGAAATGCTATTTATAATTTCTATATAAATGGACGGAGCTCAGCTTAGAGTCTTCTCATACATCCCCATTCCTGATTTTCTATTGGCTTCCATTACAATGTTGGATAAGTCATCGCTATCGCAGCCATCAATCAACAATCCTAGCAGGAAGGGCGTAAGGCGTGTGTCTGACGTGTGTGAACATAACCATATCAATTTGTGAATAAGCACACAACTGAATTAAATCAGTGACATGTTTTATGGTTAACCTGCTAATGAAAATGTGCTAAATGGCTAACTCTGCTCTTGCTAAACGGTCCTTGGGAAGTGAAGCTGGGATGGAGGTGGGCTTCACGCTGCCTGAGCTGGTGGATGTAAGATGTGTCTGAAACTGAAAGCCCTGGTAAGAGTGGAGTTTTTAAACACTGTGTCCACTCACTGTCCACTCTATTAGACACTCCTACCTTGTCATTCCACCTTGTAGCTGTAAAGTCAGAGACAACAGCTCATCTGCTGCTGCACAGTTTGTGTTGGTCATCCTCTAGTCCTTCATCATTGGTAACAGGACGCTGCCCACAGGACACTGTTGGCTGGATATTTTTGGTTGGTGGACTATTCTCAGTCCAGCAGCAACACTGAGGTGTTTAAAAACTCCAGCAGCACTGCTGTGTCTGATCTACACAGACCAGCACAACACACACTAACACACCACCACCACGTCAGTGTTACCGCAGTGCTGAGAATGATCCACCACCCAAATAGTACCTGCTCTGCGAGGGTCCATGGGGGTCCTGACCACTGAAGAACAGGGTAAAAGTGGGTAACAAAGTATCAGGGAAACAGATGGACTACAGTCTGTAACTGTAGAACTACAAAGTGCACCTATACAGTAAGTGGAGCTGATAAAGTGGACAGGTTATGATGTTACTCCTGATATGCGTATTTTATCATTACTGTGATAAATTGTGTCACAATATGCTTTTCTAAGCACATCATGGATATTAACGTTGACTAACTACACTGCACTACATCCTTTAGGTTAACATATATGATTGCTTTATCTTCTATTGAGAGAATTTTACCGTTTATTTTCTTTCTGCAAGGTCTTTCACGGAGGCAGAATGGAGAAATAACTGTAGCTGGATTAGTTCTGTCTAATGCAGTGTGAAAGCCAACACTTGGACTTGGCATTTGGATACGTGTAACTAAGTCAATCCTGCTCTCTGGATGGCCTATTTAAAGCTCTAGTGCCTTCGAATACACTACTCTAAATTGCTCTGGACTGTTTATGGACCTGCTTATATTTCGGCACCTTTTCGATAGACCTAATAATACTGACTTGTAAGGATGGAGCAGTTTTGTTTCAGGGCAGGTTTGACAAGCAGAGCTTGAAATGATATCTTTGCAGGAATATGCCTAAATGCGCATCTTGACCAGACATTTATTTTATGCTTTAATAAACAAAGGTAAAGACGGCCTGGATGGCAGTAAACAGCTTGCTCTTTTGGGGGATATTCTTAGACCCTGATATGATCCTCCAATGTCAGACAGACGGGTGACATTACTAAAGATCAGAAGCAGGTGCTTATGGGCCTAATCTCGTTGGTCTCTTCAGGACAGGGTCGGCTTAACCCGAGGTGGTCTCACCCAATCTGTACCGGATTTTGTCCACTGCCGCTCCCGTGACTGCTTCACCTTTAAGACGTTCTGCTTTTCGAAGGAGAGGTTCAGCATTTTTTCCTAGAACGTCTCCAGCATGGTTCCGTGCCAGGTTTGTGTTGAACACTGTGGAACACGTTCATTATCCGGCTTCTCCCGCCTGGTTGCAACATGCTGGCTCAATTTGTCTTGCTGCAGGAGAGAACCGGGTCTGCTGTCTATTTCACGGTGGTTTGGTTTTAAGACACTTCCATTATGTTAGCATAAGTAGTTTTCGTGTATCTGTACTGAAGTTTTTCCTTTTTGGGCGACTTTTTACTTTCACTCCACTACATTTCAAAGTCTAATATCTGACTTTTTCCTCCACTACATTTTGAGAACATTTTGAGTCGTTCCTTTTGGTTTCTGTGTGTATAAAAACGTAACATGTCAAAACTAAAGAAGCGCAAAGCCAGAGCACCAATCAGGGCACAGCGGTCACTTTGTTTAGAGCTTGTTTTGACCTGTTGGTCATACCGACCCAGTGCAGCACACGGTTCAACATCAGCGCAGCAGCGTAAAATTTTGGGAGAGTCTGTTCAACATAAATGATGAACTAACCTAACTTTGTGTAAATAGAGCACAATATAGAAATATGTCCACATATGCAGTCGTGACTGACGCGGCTTTTTTCTGAATTTATACAAACACCATTTCATTTTATAGTAAATTAGTCTGGGCTGGTTTATGTTTATGAACAGAGACCTACAGATCAATATAGTAAAGGAGCTCATCTGTGATCCTGAGTTTAAAGCCAGTTTTTATTAAACTTAAACTTGGAACTAAGTTGTAAATAAATCTTAAACTGAAACTTTGCTTGTGTGTAAAAAGTGATTTCAGAGCCACTCGGTTCTCCCTGATGGAAACTGTTTACCTTCAGTGTTTTGTGCTTATGATCATTTTAATAGACGTCAGTGTCACTAATTAATGACGTTCTATTAAAAGACTGGTTTACCAAGAGAGATACTGGAGGATTTTCACCTAAAATGAGTTCATGAAGCGAGTCTTGTCATAAAAATGATAACAGGACATCAGAGCCATAATTACTCTTTTAGTACTTTTACTTTATACTTAAGTACATTTGAAGGTAAATATTTTAGTACTTTTACTCAAGTGGAGGTCTAAAGGGAGGAACTTCTACTTTCACTGGAGTAATATTTTACTTTGGATGTCTCTACTTTAACTCAACTACATGTGTGCTTTGTCCACCACTGATTATGCCACACATTTCTATTCAGTCAAATAGAGTACAGTCAGTATTTTGCTGTTGTCTGAACAAAACCTCATATCTCCAAAATCTGAACTTTACAGGAGAAGGAAAAAACATACTTTAATTTTAATGTAAGCCAATGGAACCAGATTTTTTTCCAAGCGATTTTGGGCTGACTAAAAGCTCATAAATAGACAGGTTGATTGAAGAAAGCATAAAAGACCATTTTCCACTATTTTTAACTTGAGTTTGGTCCATCAAGTTAATTGTGCCTAAACACTTCCATCCCCCCGACACAGACAGACTGAGGATTACCAGGTTAGTGTAACATTGAGGCAGCAAGAACATCTGTTTGGAATGGATTAGAGGCTTTGACCTTGCTGTCCACTGGTCCAGTTACCATAGGAACCAGCTGAAATCTCTCAGAGTTTACTGTGGTTACTTTAGCTTGCTTTATTTTGGTTCCAATAATGAAATTCTATGTTAAGAGCCAAGCTGATCAACACAGTGAGGCAGGTAACTTTGAAATAAGACAAACAGATAAGAAAACAATATTACAGGAACATCCTAACTAGACTAAACCTAATAAATACTGTCCTAACTTTAAGATAAACCCCAGAGGTGTCTTAACCATATGTTTTGTACAGTAACAGACTGCACAGTTCACTGTAAATAACATAATGATGCTACATTTATCTACACTGAAAATGGAGCTTTGACTTGTTAGTTTTTTTTTTCTCTAACAGCGTTTAAAAGCCCTAGACGCTGCAGAGTCGAACTTCACCATCCCTCTTATTACGTTCATGTGTTTGTATTGATTCAATTTTACAGTGATGGTGGTGAATAAAAAGGAGATGGAGCTGAACGTGTGTGTTTATTAGGAGGAATAACTAGCGTGCTTGGCTATAGTGATTGGGAAATGGAGACTGAAACTGTGGAGTGGCAACTCTGATAAACAGCACAAAGCACTGATACAACATTATTAACCATCAGTTTATTGCACTTTAGTTTTATTTGACTTTTTTACCTCAGTAACGGTAGCTAACTTTAGCTGACTGGCTAACTAGTTTGATTACATGTTTACATTTCAGCTGTGCACATATGGCCGGTTGCTAGGTAACAGGCACAACAGTTGATTGTCGACTTCAATTGAGTAAGTTAAGGTTTTCTAACTTGAGATGAGAAAAGATGCTGTATGATAAGAGAAGATTCTTAAATTAAGATCAGATTTGCTTTTGTAACATGAATTTGTGAAAAATCTTATCTTTACCTGTCAGATCTTACGTTAATACAAAAAGATGAGAATTTTCTGTAATATGGCCCCAAAATCGTCTCCCAATTCCACATAAGAAAACAGTATTACAAAAACATCCTAACTAGACAAAACTTCCTAAATTCTGTCCTGAATTTGAGATAAACCTCAGAGCATCTTAATTTCTGTTTGAATCATCTGTTTCTATTGTTTTGTGCAGTGACTGACAGCTTAGTTCACTATAACCAGTATAAAGGGTTTTTTATAACTGCGTTTTAAAATCCACGGACGCTGCAGACACGATCTCCACCGTTCCCTCTTATCAGCTTTGAGTGTTAATGCTGATGATGAAATATTACATGATATTGGTGAATATATATTATGTTGTGGTGGTGAATAATGAGGAGACAGAGCAGAACATGTGTCTGCTTATTAGGAGGAGTAACGTTAGCGGGCTCGGCTAAAGCGTTTGGGAAATGGAGACTGAAACTGTGGAGCAGCGACTCTGATAAACAGCACGAAGTGCTGATATGACATTATTTACTCTCAGTTTATCACGCTTTACTTTTATTTGACCTTTTTTACCTCAGTAACGGTAGGTAATGTTAGTTGTCTGGCTAACTAGCTTGATTACGTGTTTATGTTTCAGCTGTGCCCATATGATTGCTAGGTAACAGACATGAAAGTTGATTGACTTCAATCGAGTAAGTTAAGACTTCCTAACTTGAGAAAAGATGCTGTAAAACAACATTCTTAAATTAAGATCAGATTTGCTTCAGTAATATGAATTAGAGAAAAATTTTATCTTGACCTGTTGGATCTTAGATTAAGACAAAAAGATAAGAAGTTTCACTAATATGGCCCCTGAAATTTTCAATAAACGTCATGCACTCTGGACAGGGTTTAAATATCTTGACCACAGAAAAGACCACACCTTCAACAGTTGGCCTGAATGGAATGGTCCAGAAAAAGGCATTTTATAAATTAAAATCTTCACACATAAATGGAACCTAAATGGTTCTTGGCCTGGGTGTCCTGTTCTAGAAGAGGCCTTTAATGGGTTTAAAACCTTTATATTATGTTAAAGTGCTTTAAAATAGGACAAGGTTTTCACCATTCATTAAATGGAAAGTGCCTATTTGGCACCATTATTGTAGAGAGTGTATTCATGTTCTTTATAGACAAGGAACTGTAAAATTTACATGCACACTAATAATGTGATGAACTAAAGACAACCTTTGAGAACAGGAATAAACTGTACGGGAGGCAAATCCTGCCAAAAAGGAAATGAAAATGAAAACAATAAAATGTAAATGCAAACCTCTTTTTGCCATTTCTTTTTCCAAACATCTGCACAAATATCCTGCCAAAATTGAAAATGAAATGAAATGCCTTCATTTGCAATTTCATTTTTCACATGAGCACAAGCCGTTTGTGACAAAAATAAAAATAAATTTAAATCACCTATTTGTCATTTCATTTTAGTCGTTATTCTGTTTTTTCATGGCCAAATCTAAAATGAAAACGCTAACAGACAAAAGAGAACGCAAACTTCACTTTGGCTTTGGCTTTTCTTCATGAAATGCAGAATACATGTCAAAACTAAATTCAAAACACAAAGTTTACTTTTAATTTGACAAAATTAAAATGAAAATGCAAAATGGATAAATCAGACTGTCAGAATGAAAAGGAAAATGAAAACGAACATCAGCGCCACCTGCTGGAGATTTACATTTCATTTTCCAGTTTTCTATTTCTTTTTCTAACTGACCAACATGAAAATATATGTTAATTAGCACTAGGCAGGGCTACGGGAAAATTCGAACAAGAAGCTGGCAAATAAGAATCTGACTTCAGGTGCATGTAAGAAGGTGCTAACATTAATCTATTATGAATATCCACATGGATTACGGAATGTTATAACTTAGCTACAAAGCATTAACCAACATTATAAATAAATAACTACTACATAAAGTTAAGACCCCCTGAATAGACTACTAAATGAATTAAGCTTAATATAAAACCAGAGGAAAAAAAATTACATCAACAGGTTCTCTGAGCTTCACCAACCACATGATAATATCTACACATAAACATCACACAAACAATACGCATCACACAGACATGAGAGTGGATCACTGCGTTCCCTCCATTATATAATTCTATCCCACTTTCTGAGAGCAATATTCTTGAAATAACAGAATTTTGGACAGTATCTTTCTTAAACTGCCGCTCTGTGATGGTATTGAATGCAGTCCAGCAGTGATGTTGACCTCCCCAACATGGCGGTGCTGTTGACGTGCCTGGCTGGACCCAACATGGCATCTAGGTCTGTATATCTATGGGTACAATTTATTCATTTTTAAGTGTCAACAACTAAATGTAATATTTTTTTTTCAGTATTTAGTTTGTGTATTCTTTGCTTTTATCTCAGCTTCCATTCTTTTCAAAAACTTGCTCTAATTTTTTTACAGAAATCGGCACATATACTTTTCCACACCTCTGAAACCTCTGCTTTTTCTGCTTTAGCATGTCCAATCGACCTGACTACATGTCTTTGGACCATGGGAGGAAACCCACAGAGAGAACATGCAAACTCCACACAGAGAGGACCCTGGTCGCCCCGGCCGGGGAATACAACCCAGGCCCTCCTTGCTGTGAGGCGACAGCGCTACCCACCACGCCACCGTGCCGCCCAGTCCATAAAACCTTACTTCATATCTCAGCTGTCCAGTTTTGTTCCTGTGCAAATTTTCCTCTTTCTTGTCTGTTTTCTTTCTCAGTAACAGCTTCTCCACAGCTACACATCCTTTCAGACCCACAGCGCTGAGTCGTCTTCTCACAGTGGATGGATGGACAGAAACACCTGTGGATGTTTTTAGCTCTTGAAGCAGCTTGATTTTCTCCTCTCTCTCAGAGATGGAAGGTTTAAGTGCCGTTTATCCGATGGGGCAGAATTGGTGTCAATCAGCTCTTCCAGGTGGTTGTTAGGAGTCTAATATTCTCTGTAGCTTTAAATCAGTTTTTGAGCTCCAGTTTTGGAAGCTCCTGTTTATTCACTTGTTCTCCTTTGACATTCTCTTAATTATGCAAGTGGATTCTGTTTTATCTTATCCCCTCCGAAATATCTGAATGGCAATTTTTATGCTTGCCCAGCACTGAATTTGTAAAATATTGTGATTGAATTTGTTCAAAACTACGGATGTCAGGAGAGGCCATGATCTGTCGCTATAATTCTCTGGATTGTTATCTTGAGATAGCAAGATGCTTAATTAATTATTACAAGATAACAACTTTATCTTGAGATCACAAGATAATTAACTCATTATCTCAAAGCCCATTTAGTACAACCAGCAGTGATGTTGACCTCCCTAAAATGGCGGCACTGTTGAGGTGCCTGGCTGGACCTAACGTAGCATCTACACCTACAGTCTGGTACAATTTATTGATCTTTAAGCATCAGAGCACAGAAGCTTTTCACCTGGAAAAACTGATTTAAGGTTCACAATCAGACCTTAAAACCACTGCAGAACCTTTGAGGGAACATTTACACTGCTTGTACCTTGACAAACGAAAAATGTACCTGAACAGAACCTTTAAAAGGTGTTGGAGGTTCATCTCAAGCATCAGAGGCTTTTTTTCTTAGCAAATTCATAATACAAGGATTTTTAAAGGCAATGGTGTTAAACGTGAACAGGACCTGATTAGGAATTTATTAATTAGGAACTTGGCCTCATTGTTTACAAACACAAAACATCTCTGGATTCACTTAGAATGCATTTTCCCAGGTAGAGGCAGTGGTGGACAAAGTACACAAACCATGTACTTGAGTTAAAGTAGAGACACCCAAGGTAAAATATTACTCCAGTAAAAGTAGAAGTTCCTCCCTTTAGACCTCCACTTGAGTAAAAGTACAAAATATTTGCCTTCAAATGTACTTAAGTCAAAACTAAAAGTACTAAAAGATTAATTAACTTAATGCAACTTAGTTCCAAGTTTAAGTTTAAGTTAAAAACTGGCTTTAAACTCAGGATCACAAATGAGCTTCCTTTACTATATTGATCTGTAGGTCTCTGTTCATAAACATAAACCAGCCCAAACTAATTTACTATAAAATGAAATGGTGTTTGTATAAATTCAGAAAAAAGCCGCGTCAGTCACGACTGCATATGTGGACATATTTCTATATTGTGCTCTATTTACACAAAGTTAGGTTAGTTCATCATTTATGTTGAACAGACTCTCCCAAAATTTTACGCTGCTGTGCTGATGTTGAACCGTGTGCTGCACTGGGTCGGTATGACCAACAGGTCAAAACAAGCTCTAAACAAAGTGACCGCTGTGCCCTGATTGGTGCTCTTGCTTTGTGCTTCTTTTGTTTTGGCATGTTACATTTTTATACACACAGAAACCAAAAGGAACGACAGATTTCTCAAAATGTAGTGGAGGAAAAAGTCAGATATTAGACTTTGAAATGTAGTGGAGTGAAAGTAAAAAGTCGCCCAGAATGGAGAAACTTCAGTACAGATACACGAAAAAATACTTAAGTACAGTAACTGATTACATTTACTCAGGTACTGTCCACCACTGAGTAGAAGTCAGAGGAGGTGAAGGGGATTCTAGAGTCAGACCCACGTTTCTCCTACTGGGTGCGCTTTCCAATTAACGTTAATTGTGGTGGGAGGGGAAAAAAAGACTTGGGGGGAAGTAAAAGGAGGGAAAAGAGGAGAAGAAAGTGTACAAACAGGGCCCTCACAACCTGAGTCCTCTGCCTATTATATCCTTTGTTTGGGTGATGGATGTCCCAAAAGATTGATGATGTTGAACATCGTTGTCCAGCATTGTCCCACTAAAGCGTGCATAGAGGAGAGGATCACTTATCATCTCTACATGTGTACTGGCGGAGGGGGGGTGGTGGAAAAGCGGGGGCATATCTGGAGGAGGAGTGGGGGCATGGCTTTGTACAGCGTGACGGAGATGGAGTATGGAGAAGAGGAGCAGATGGAGAGAGAGGAGTGTCTCACCGAGACCTCCCTCGAGTTCATTAGGAGGAGAGAGTGAGAAGTTAGTTAGAGTTAGAGAAGAAAGAGGAGGAATTACACAAGAATAAACTCAATTAAACTGGATTTAACCTGTAAAAGTCACAGTTTTATCCAGTAATAACAAAGTCATGCTGTAATTTGATATGAATTATTTCTCACTGTTCATTGAAAAAATGGAAAAACTGCAGATTCTACACTTTTATTCAACCTCACTTAAGTTTGTAAGTGAAAGAGAAGGTGTTTATTGTAATAGATTAATGCTGTCTACTCTAAAACATGGAACAGGGTAGAAGTTGGTTTGAAGTGTTTTTGAGGTTTTAACTACTGTGAAATTTTGCTTTTGTTCAAGGTAAAGTTTTGCTTTCTGTTCTTTTATCCAAGAATTTTCTGTATTTTATTTTATATTATAAAGTATTTATTTGAATGGAATAAAAGCAGTTAAACTGCTTGTTACCACATTCTTTCTTTTTTCACCCTTTAAAGGCGTATTTTTTTAAAAATAAAAGTTAAAAACACAATGTGCCCTAGACAGTACTGGTTCTGATTTTTTGGGGGGGTTTTTTTGGATAAAGGTCTGAAGTGGCCAAACCAATTTGAGTACTATACAATATGAACTTTGTAGAATCAAGCCATTAAAATACATAAAGGTTATAAGAGAACTGCATAAGTCCTACAAGCACTTCTAATTTAAACCTTATTTAATTCAGTCAGGTTTGTTGAACATGATGGAGAAACAAATTATAATACCATTTTTACATTGGTATTTAAACTGAATGGAAAATTGATGTAATCAAAATACATAAGTTTGAATTTTTTTGGCTTAAATATTTTTTTTGAGTGTAGCAAGGATGCTACCTAGCTCATCCGCTGGTGTTATCTAGAGTATATCTCAAAAATAAACAAAACTTATGCCTCCTAAATAGATTTAGTGGAAAAGTCTAAAAGGTCTTATGCAATTCAATTAAATCAGTTTTGATTTAACAAAATTGAGTTGCTTCTAATGAATATTTATAAGTAAAGTATATTTTTCTGTTATTTAAATAAGGTTTATATAAATACTTGCTTAATGTTCACAATGGCCATAAATAATTTTTGAGTGTACAGTCTGTCAAAGCTAAGCTGCTTTCTGTGATGTCACAGAAAACAACTTGTACACTGTAAAAAGTGCATACTTAAAAAAATGACTTCTTGTGGTAAGAAGTAAAAGAACTAATTTCATTCAACTCAAAAGAGATACTTTGACTGAAAGAACTGTTCATTCAAAGTATTTATTTAGGTTGAATATAACTGGTTAATTTACTTGTTACCACAAGAAGTCATTTTACGGTAGATCTGACGAGACATTTTTTACAGTGTATATCTGCTTATTCAGCCTACAACACTTAAGTCCTGCCCACTCACACTGAAGTTCTAAGGAGTGTTTCAGCTTGGATTGTTTTTTGAATGAGGCCTTGAACTGGACAGCCAATCAGAACAGAGCTCATTTACATATGTTGGTCACAGTAACAAAAACAGCCTGGTTGAATATGAAGGATGAAGAGAGGTTGGAAAATAGTCATGTAAAAATGAACGGTAAGATTTTACTGTAGGGTTCTGTTCACGACACTTACATAAGCTTGTCATGACAAGCGATATAACCCTACATAATTATTTATTAATGCTTATTCCAACAGACATTATTTGCTATAAGTGTTACACTTTCCAATTTTGATCAAGGTACCCTTTATGACCAATGATGTCTATTGGAATAAGCATTAATAAACATTTATGTATTAAGTTATTAAGCTGTTATGACAAGTTTAGGTGTCATGTAGATTTATGAACTGTGTCCTACAGTAAAGTGTTACCAAATGAATTATGACTGTTTTTGGAACACAAAGCTACAGAAGCATTATAAGTGGACCTCGAGCCCTTTAACTGATAAACGTCATAGCTTGGAGTCGCTTTAATTCATTTTTGACATAAAAACATAGAGATAAAAGTTGCTGACACAGAATGTAAGTCCTACTCTAATTTCTAATTCCTACTCTAATAATAAAAATACACTTTTTTCATGTATCTGTGCTGAAGTTTTTCCATTTTGGGTGACTTTATTCTTTCACTCCACTACATTTCAAAGTCTAATATCTGACTTTTTCCTCCACTACATTTTGAGAAATCTGTCGTTCCTTTTGGTTTCTGTGTGTATAAAAACGTAACATTTCAAAACTAAAGAAGCACAAAGCAAGAGCACCAATCAGGGCACAGCGGTCACTTTGTTTAGAGCTTGTTTTGACCTGTTGGTCATACCGACCCAGTGCAGCACACGGTTCAACGTCAGCACAGCAGCGTAAAATTTTGGCAGAGTCTGTTCAACATAAAGGATGAAATAACCTAACTTTGTGTAAATAGAGCACAATATAGAAATATGTCCACATATGCAGTCGTGACTGACGCGGCTTTTTTCTGAATTTCTACAAACACCATTTCATTTTATAGTAAATTAGTTTGGGCTGGTTTATGTTTATGAACAGAGACCTACAGATCAATATAGTAAAGGAAACTCATTTGTGATCCTGAGTTTAAAGCCAGTTTTTATTCAACTTAATCTTGGAACTAAGTTGTAAATAAATCTTAAACTGGAACTTTGCTTGTTTGTAAAAAGTGATTTCAGAGCCACTCGGTTCTCCCTGATGGAAACTGTTTACCTTCAGTGTTTTGTGCTTATGATCATTTTAATAGACGTCAGCGTCACTAATTAATGACGCTCTATTAAAAGACTGGTTTACCAAGAGAGACACTGGAGGATTTTCACCTAAAATGAGTTCATGAAGCGAGTCTTGTTATAAAATGATAACAGGACATCAGAGCCATAATTACTCTTTTAGTACTTTTACTTTATACTTAAGTACATTTGAAGGTAAATACTTTAGTACTTTTACTCAAGTGGAGGTCTAAATCCACCCTGAAATAGCCCACCCTCTCACTGTGTGATGAGATGATGTGAGCTGTGTGTTTCTCCCTGTGTAGAAATGGTTCAGTAGTTTCATGACAGCCTAAATAAAAAAGGATAAAAAAACAACTTTGAATGAAACAATGCAGCGCAAACATTTAGTTTTCATGGATAAAAGTGATTTTTAAAGTCAATTCATATCTTCAATTAATATTGTTCCTCATCTTAAATGAAGTACGTTGATTACAAGTAGCTCTTTTTAAAGCTTAGTGGTTTTTAAAAAGAAATACTGGGTATCACCATCACAGAAGAAAAAGTGGTCCTACAGTTAAAAAGTACACTGTTTTTATAGTCTTTGTCAAGGCTTCCTTGTATATCTTTTCACTATAAAGTATTTTTGTATCTTTGAAAGGATGTGTGGTTTGTTATTGTTCACATAAGCACATTTTTTATTGTTTGGTCTTCACTAAAGGATGGGTCCAACATTTTTTTTTTAATTTCTGCTTAATTCAATGGTTAAGATGTAAACAAAGTCACTTAACATGGTTTGATGTGAAATAAACAAGGAACCATGTATCAAGAGTGTTTAATGCCTCTAAAAGCTCCCTCACAGAAAGCTATTACATGAGCTACATGTACATATGTATGAATATATATATATATATATATATGTATATATATATATATATATACATATATAAACACACACACACACACATATATATATATATATATATATGTAACTTTCGGAACAAAACCTTGTATCTCTGTTTTTGTCATTTTTCAATTTTTTAAAATACCTGTTATCCTTTACATTGTGTGTAAATTTCATGATGAATGGACCAAAAGAAACGGCCCAAAATGACTTGGAAAAAAATTCAGGTTCCATTGAGTTACATTAAAAGTAAAGTAGGTTTTTCCTTCTCCTGTAAAGTTCCCATTTCGGAGATATGAGGTTTTCTTCTGACAACAGTGATACATAATTTACATCCATTCATGGCGGAGGGGTACATTCAAGGCATTATAAGGACAAATATTCCCCCAACACATGTTTTTGAGATTTACCACTAATTCAACTTCAGCATTTTAATAGTAAATAAAATGGCTACTTTACTTTTTGTAAATTGCAGACAATATGACTCCTGGTTCCTGTCACCACCACTATTTTAAAAAGAGTCACTAACTTTCTCTACAATTAACATTTCGCTTCACACTGCTCTGAATTACTTTGTTTACATCTCACTGAAAAATCTTAATTATAGAGAAACATGTGGCTTTTTTTTAAATCATCAAAATATTTGGTAAATTATCAGTGCAGTACTAATGCAGTAGATTTTTATTATAGAAGTGTGTAATAAACTTTAGGCCTGTCCTGGCTGTTTAAGGGTAATGCACAATTACCCTTGTTTATTTTCTGAATTTAACATTAAACATTTAATATCTAAAGAAAAAAACACCAAATGTGGATTGAGCTAAAGTTATGGTACCTTGTATATTTAATTATTTATTTTTTTCAGCATGATAAACTGGAAATACTGTAAAAAGTGGCTCGTAAGATCTACTTTAAAAAATTTGCTTCATGTAGTAACAAGCAATTGAACAAGTTGTATTCAATTTCAAAAACTTCATTTTGATTGAATGAATCGTTCATTGAAAGTATTTATTTAGGTTGAATAAAACTAGTTAATTTACTTGTTGCCACATTAAGTCATTTTTTAAGTAGATCTGAAGAGACACTTTTTACAGTGTAAGCAAACAAAATTGAAATTGTGCTCCAAAATTTGCAGAAAAAAAAATCACATTCAAGTGTGTTCTAAGTAGAGAATGTGTAAACTTATGTCCACTAAAAAAAAATCCAAGTGTCTCATCATATCTACTTAAAAACTGACTTCAAATGAATCTGATTGAAAGAATCACTCATTTAAACTATTTATTTAGGTTGAATAAAAGTAAGTAATTTACTTGTTGCCACATGACGTACTTTTTAGGTAGAGCTGATGAGACACTATTTACAGTGTAAGCAAACAAAATAGAAACTGTGCTCTGAAATTTGCAAGAAAATATCTCTTTCAAGCCTGTTCTCTGTGGAAGATGAGTAAACTTAAAAATAAACAAAATGCAATTTTACTGGTGAATGACTTCATGTTAGCTAAAGTAAATTAACTAGTTTTATTCAACCTAAATAAATACTTTGAATGATTCTTTCAATCAGCATAATTTTTGAGTTGAATAATACTAGTTAACTGCATCTACATCACTGTTATCAGAACAAAACCTTGTATCTCCAAATTGGTGACTTTACAGGAGAAGGAAAAAACCTACTTTACTTTTAATATAAGTCAGTGGAACCAGACGTCTTTCCAAGTAATTTTGAGTCGTTTCTTTTGGTCCATTCATTATGAAATTTACACACAATGTAAAGAGCAGCAGGCATTTTCAAATTATGTCAAAAATTAAAAAATGGAGATACAAGGTTTTGTCCCGACAGCAGCGATATATGTGTTAAAGAGAGAGACAGTGAGAAGGCTAGTGGTAGAGCGAGTAAGACAGAGAGGGAGAGAGAGAGCAGTGTGATTACGTGTGCTGTATACCAGCTCCGTGTGCCAGGTAGCCTAGCTAGATTATCCCTGTTTAATCTGTAATGTTGGGTTAGCAGGTGGCCTAAGTCTGCAATGCTGGGGGAGGGCCGGGCTTTAGAGGCATTGTTTGTCTGGACGCCGTTGTGAATACAAAGGGATTACTGCATACGGTTCATCCCCCGACTCTGCCTGGGTGTGTGTTTGTGTGTGTGTGTGTGTGTGTGTGTGTGTGTGTGTGTGTGTGAGACTGTTTATCTCTTAGAGAGGATGGACTTAAAGGGGGCCTGAAGTGATGATGGATGTTAGGAGGGAGGGGCCAAAGAAAAAAGTCTTTTACTAGATCTAGTGTAACTGATACAGATACTTCAACTGTTAAGATCTAAACAAAGTCATTCAGATTCATTTGAGGGCGAAGTTTTCCATTTTGAAGAGTCAGAGTTGTTCACAGTGGTGGTGAATGGAACCAGACGTCCGAAGAGTTTAATGCTTCTCAAAGCTCCTTCACAGGACGTTATGAATTCACCACCTGATGTCACAATGTTTTATGGCTGTTTTGGGAAGGTTTTGGCTGATTTATCACTATTTCAACATTATCAACATTGCATATAAAAACTTAGAATATACTCCGGTTAGTTTGGATGATAAATAAAGTGGCTATATTTAGTCTGTAACCCCTCGTTCCCCTCACCACCACCGTAAAGACGTCTGAGCTGCTACAATAAAAGCTCTCTAAATGACTTTATTTACATTGCGATGTTTGGATTATGTAGAAATGTTGAAAAAAGTTGGAATTATTTTTACTTGCTGACTCTGTTGTATTCCATTGTGTGATTATAAATAATTAAGCACATAATTAAGCACATCTATTTGATAGAAGTAAAGTGCTACATTTCTTGCCTTTAGTCGGTCGTTGCCGTGCATAATAACAATAAACTAATTTGAAACGTAGAAAATACACTAAAACACAACTGTGCTTCCATCCATTGTCATAGGCCTTATTGTTCCAACAGGTTTCACAAACAACAAGGAAAATCTGTGACTCTTAACCAGTATTTAGATCAGATTATAATGATTTACGATGACTATTTAGACTTGAACATCTTACACATAACAACCTTAAATTATGTGAGGAGCTGAACCGCACTTAGAACCCTCCTCACACGCTCCTTCCCTCAAAGGAGCAAAGATCCTAAAGCCTCGGCCCGATGCAGACAAAGCAGCCTGCACCATGTGCCACCATTAAGCTTGGACAAAGAGTGGACTGACAAATCGCCGATTTAATCCTTCAGTTTGACTTTAATGAATTTACGTTATCTAATGGACAAAAGGGAGGGGGGTTGCGAGTGAAAAGCCTTGATTGGTGTGAGATGAGTTGGAAAAAAAAGGCTATTCGTCTTCGTTGCCGTCCTCCTGTGTTTCTTTTATAGGTGGTTTTACAAGGACTGAGAAAGAGCAGCTTGTCCTATAGGCTAAAGTGCAGGGCAGGGGCTCCCGAACACGAGGGTCCACCCCGGCACTAGCAGAGGGTCTGTGCCTTCTGAGTTCAAGACTGTGAATGCCGGTGACTTCTGAATAACCTTCGGAGGTAGCGGGAGCTAACCCCTGCATGACCCCCACTTATGTAGATCCAGGGGCCTTTCAGGGGGTCTCCAGACCAGCAAGTTGTAAATAAGAGTCAGTGTGTTTGGTATTAGAGAGGTTACGTTTCGGCAAAGGCTGTTTATCTGTGGATGCCTGTCCGTAGCCCGGCTGACCTCTGAGAACAATAATTAAATAATATATGTGAACTAAAGACTCGCTGATGGAAATTTGCATATTCGTTATGTTATTGAGCGAATTAAAAGATCAGCTTCAAAGTTAAATGAACAACCGAAAATATTAATTTATTTCTTAAATATGTTTTTAATGGGCTCTTGCATGCTTGCCTATCTTAAGAAAGTATTGTATTAGTTGAGGACACACTTTACAAATGTAAGATGATACTTTATTAATACTTTATGCTTATATAATTATTTACTTATATACTTTATTAATACTTAATAGCTGTTTGTGGTTTGCCGATGGCCCGAAAAGACGAAGCATATACAGATATACAGATAAAAGAAGACAGGTATGATTCAAACTGGAAACATTACTCTATATTCTATATGTATTTATATATATCTGTATCTCCATGTTTGTTGTTTTTCAGTTTTTCACATCATTTCAACAGGCCTGTTGTCCTTTATGTTGTGTGTAAATTTCATGATGAATGAACCAAAAGTAATGGCCCAAAATTACTTGAAAAAAATTCTGGTTCCATTGACTTACATTAAAAGTAAAGTAGGTTTTTTCCTTCTCCTGTAAAGTTATCATTTTGGAGATACAAGGTTTTGTTCTGAGAACAGTGATAAATGTATATAATATTAATAAAAACTACCTTATGGGCCATTTTTGTCCCACAGGCTGCACTGTAAGACACAGCCCTGGACCAAATAAAAAAAACAGCACTTTCAATACTTCTGATCCAAGTGCCAATAGTAAATAAGCTAAACGACAATAACTGTGTTTGTCTAATGTTTATGTACGTCTTTTGTTATTGTAGAACAAAGGTGTCCAAACATATCCACAAAGTGCAGGTGTGGCTGCAACTATTACACACAAGCAGGAGCTCACCTGATTCCACTTGATTTATCCATTGGTCTGCTTTCAAACGGCTGATCAGGGAGAAGCTATTACCGAGCAACTGTTCTTAAGTTCATAATCTTATCATTAACTCCAGATAAGAAAACAGTGTTACATAAACATCCGAACTAGACCATTTTCCTCAATACTGTCCTAACAAATCTGTCTTAACTTCTGAGGCAGCTCAGTTCACTACAACCAGCATAACAATGAAAATGGAGCTTTGACTTGAGTTTATTTAATAGCTTTAGACTCTGCCGATATGATCTCTACCGTCCCCTCTTATTACATCCATGTGTTAATGTTGATGAAAACTCATCAGATAAAATATTACAGTGATGGTGGTGAATAATGAGGAGACAGAGCCGAACGTGTGTCTGTTTATTAGGAGGAATAACGTTAGCGCGCTCAGCTAAAGCATTAGGAAAATGGAGACTGAAACTGTGGAGCAGTGACTCTGATAAACAGCACAAAGCTGATACGACATTATTAACTCTCAGTTTATCGTGCTTTAGTTTTATTTGACCTTTTTTAGATCAGTAACAGTAGCTAACGTTAGCTGTCTGGCTAACTAGCTTGATTGCTCGTTTACGTTTCAGCTGTGCGCAAATGGCAGTATAGCATCATGATACTTTAAGATACTTTCATAACACACAATACGTCGTTTTTCTGAAGCTTGTAAAGAAGTTGATGCGCCGCCAAACAACAGTGCCACAATTAAAGAGTCTATAAGTTTAGTGCACTATTGCGTAAAAATCTTGTGTCTGCTTTTTTGTTGCTTTTATCTTTTTTTGGCCTAATTTGAGATGTCCAGTTACCCTTCCTCTTGTGTTATATCTTGTTACATTAACATTGGGATTATGTCACAGTGGACTGACATCCAATCAGCTTCTCGTTATTGTGTATTTACTATAGCTGGTCATCGTTGTTGTTTACAGCCTCTCTGTAGTTGGTCTGAATGTGTCTTTATGACACACGCAGCTCTTCAGTGTCCTAGAAGTGCTGATGAAAAGCGTCCCGTGACGTAATTTATCAAGATAACGATAACGTATCGATTGATCCCCCACACCTCGGCCGAGGAAACTGCAGCGCCAGGCTGTAAATCGTGGTGAACTTCCTCCACTGGCCGTTTTCAGCGCGGCCGTCGTTGGCAGGGTGCCTCGTCCCTCGCGCCGCCCCCTCAGATGGGCCCCTCTGGCAGGCTAAAGCTAGCAGCGTCCGCCGAGTTAGTTCACTCGGCCAGGGGAGTGGATTCAAGTTGAGATGCCGCGGTGTCTGACGGCCCAGCAACAACCGCCTCGAGAAGAAGACCCGAAGGAGAACTGAGCGGAGATGGATAATAGTGACGCGTATTTACACCTCAGTGAGTTTGTCTTTGTCTTCCTGCCGCCCGAGCCGAGCAGCTCCGTCTCCGGCTCTGCGCGCTGTTGTTTTGTCGAAGTGTCCGGTGTTGTGTGTGTGTGTGTGTGTGTGTGTTTCCCATTGCGTAAGACGTGTGTTGTCGAAAACAGCGCCTGTTTCGGACTTTCGGTGGGCGATAAAAGTGGTCGGCGGTGGTCTGCCGCCCTCGGCTCGCCTCGCTGTGCTGTTTATTGACACGGAGGGGGCAGTCAGGTGATGGCAGTCCGCGCTGCAGACGCGGGTCAGAGGTTGGCACTTTAATTGCGCTTATGTAATTTATCGACGGTTCCTAAACTGCTAGCGCCAGAAATCACAAGTTTATTGGTCTGGAGATCGTTTCGGAGCCGAGTACAATGTGTCTCCGGCGCTCAGACTCACAGCAGCAGCCAAGGCGTGGAGATTCCTCCACGTGTGACACCCAAAACCGTCCTCGGGTTAAAGTGCTGCTGCCTCAGACTGAGCGAGATGATCGAAAATGTAGTATCGCGATACCTCGATACGTTTTCTCAACACACGATTTTTACGTTTTTTATTTATTGATTGATTTTATTATATATAAAAAGGAAAAATATGCCACCAATGCATTATCAGACACAATAAAATAATATGTGAACAGTACAGGAGGATGCACACACACACACACACCCACACACACACAAGAGGAAAGCCAGTTAATCAGGTATCTTTCCATAAAGCTGGTCATAGAAATTCAAACACCTATTACTTTTCTTAGATTCAACACATGATACTCGGGTTTGGGCGGAATAATTTCAACACGTCATGATGGCTGAACACTATAGGACATACAGTAGCGACGTATTCCCGAATACATTTCTAAAACATGTAGGACAAGTCTTGGTAAGGATGATGACGCCTGATGTCCATCATCATCATCGTCGTTAACCGCTAGTCCAGATAGGGTTGCGGTAGCAGTTGGGAGAGCAGAGAATCCCAGACGACCCTGTCCCCCACAATTTCCTCCAGCTCATTCAGCGGGTCCTAGGACAACCCCGGGGTCTTGTAGGCCGTGCCTGATACACCCCCACCGGGAGGCATCCAGGGAGCATCCGGATCAGATCGGATGTCTTTCCTTTTAAATCCACGACCTTCCTCGCTGTTACCGGTCGTCGCTTTTCTTCATGTAATCATTCTGCTTCTTGAAATATGTTCCATTTAAAAAACTCACTCATTCATTTTAGTGAATTTCTGAAAATTCTTAGTTGAGCGCAATACAGATGCTAAGATTATCACTCATTATCACTCCCAAGATTATAGGATTACATCCCTCAGAAGAGCTCAGTAACTCTGAGATTAATAACTGATCACATTGATTTATCAGTCTACTCAGGCTTTAGCAGAGCTCAGTAACACTGAGATTAATAACTGATCACATTGATTTATCAGTCTACTCAGGCTTTAGCAGAGCTCAGTAACACTGAGATTAATAACTGATCACATTGATTTATCAGTCTACTCAGGCTTTAGCAGAGCTCAGTATCACTGAGATTAATAACCGATCACATTGATTTATCAGTCTACTCAGGCTTTAGCAGAGCTCAGTATCACTGAGATTAATAACTGATCACATTGATTTATCAGTCTACTCAGGCTTTAGCAGAGCTCAGTAACACTGAGATTAATAACTGATCACATTGATTTATCAGTCTACTCAGGCTTTAGCAGAGCTCAGTGACGCTGAGATTAATAACTGATCACATTGATTTATCAGTCTACTCAGGCTTTAGCAGAGCTCAGTAACACTGAGATTAATAACTGATCACATTGATTTATCAGTCTACTCAGGCTTCAGCAGAGCTCAGTAACACTGAGATTAATAACTGATCACATTGATTTATCAGTCTACTCAGGCTTTAGCAGAGCTCAGTGACGCTGAGATTTATAACTGATCACATTGATTTATCAGTCTACTCAGGATTTATCAGAGCTCAGTGACGCTGAGATTAATAACTAATCACATTGATTTATCAGTCTACTCAGGCTTTAGCAGAGCTCAGTAACACTGAGATTAATAACTGATCACATTGATTTATCAGTCTACTCAGGATTTATCAGAGCTCTGTGACGCTGAGATTAATAACTGATCACATTGATTTATCAGTCTACTCAGGCTTTAGCAGAGCTCAGTAACACTGAGATTAATAACTGATCACATTGATTTATCAGTCTACTCAGGCTTTAGCAGAGCTCAGTAACACTGAGATTAATAACTGATCACATTGATTTATCAGTCTACTCAGACTTTAGCAGAGCTCAGTAACACTGAGATTAATAACTGATCACATTGATTTATCAGGCTACTCAGGCTTTAGCAGAGCTCAGTAACACTGAGATTAATAACTGATCACATTGATTTTTCAGTCTGCAGTAATTCCAATTAAATAGGCCTAATTATAATCTTTGCAAACAGAATGAATGCAGAAGTTCAGTACACTTTAAAGGAAAATTCCACCAATTTTTCAAAAATTCTATTTAACTTGGTGGTGTTTTGATGTGACACGGTTCATTTTAGAGAAATATATCGATGTATTGATTTCTTTGCGATGGTGGAGCTGATAGGAACCATGGGTCACCATGTCTCCAACACAAATATAGCCATTTTATTCACCATCCATTGCCACCAGTGAACCTGCACATGTCTTCAGAGTTTCGATATGTATTGTTGATGATGATAAAATAGTGATGAAGTTTTCTTTGGAAATGATTTTACCTTAGAACATCCTGCATGTACGTCTTCACCATGAATCGTTTCATACTAATTGCATGTTTTAGACTAGAAGCATATTCATAACCACTCTATGTAATACATTTCTGTCAGAGAGCCTTTAGCATTAATCTATGCCGACGTTTGGTTCCTATCATCACCACTGTGAACACATCTCACCCTGTGAATATCCTTTGGACAGGGCTTTTCACATCAAACCACTCTGAATGATTTGTTTACATCTTAAGCTTTAAATTATGCAGACTGAGCAATTAGCGGAAGTGATGTGATGTGATGTGACGCAATGTTTGACGGTAAGAATAACCGTCATTATAGTGCCCCCCCACTTATGTAGAAGTTAAAGAACTTACTAAAAACCAACTAAAGACCCTTGATGTGCATCCAGCATTTACCATCATAGGAGCTGAAATTTGTCAGGCCCTGTTTTCTCTTCGTTGGGCTCCTTTTGGTCTGAAGTGTGAAATCCAGAGGTGTGGGCAACAGTAAAGCAGTCCAGGTGCTGAACCAATAACCAGTATGACAGAATGGAATAAAAACCCAGCAGAGGGATTAGGAACTCAGAGGGAATGGCTATAATGTAACTCAGTAAAAAGTAGATTCTTTTCCTCGCAAACATAGACATATCTTTTATAGACACAAATCTTAAGTATATGGGACTAGTAACTGCCTATTTTGTCCCCCAGTAGGGCTGTTTGGATGAATCTGAATCCTGCAGTGTTGAGTGAACACTTACAGCTTGCATTTGCGTCCTGCTAGACTTATCCAGACGTGTGTTCATTCGACACTGTTCTGTTGCCCTTTTTGTGTTATATACTGATAATAAGTGTTGAACTGACATGATTCAGATGTGCTAATCCATTGCTCTAGGCCTATTATGACCATAACATTATTATCTTATTATTTAACAATTAATTACTGTAAAAATATATATTTTTTCACTTCATGACAGAAACTTGAACTCAAATAAACAAACAGTACTTACCACAATATTTTTGTTTTATATGTTGTAGCACCAGTCAGATGTTAGAACCTTTATTGTTCTGTAAGAACCATGAGTCATTTCAATACGGATGTGCACGAGTACTTAATTACTTAATTATTATTAATTAACCGTTTGAGGTGCCAGTATTCATATATTGAAATTAGTATTTGGGTATTTGTTAGTGATTCTGATTCAGTGAAGCGCTGGTTTTAGGTTTTAACTGTAAAATGTGAAAGTTTTGCTTGTATTTATGAGTATTTATGTGATGTTGTACTTCATTACTCCGAAACATTAATGCCCTAACGTGGGTGCATCTCTAAGGTCACGTTGTTAAGGACATGACCGAGAAGATAGAGAGAGCACAGCTTTCATCGATAAGTAGGTTGGACAACACCAGTGCTGTCACCCTAAAAAGATGACATTAATTTCAGCTGAAATATGTTTTTATATGGTCTTATTTTACATTTTTCTCATTTTTGGTTTTGCTTCTTCGAGATATCTGTTAATGTACACTCACAGATACTCTGATACCAAAATTAGTTGGAATTCATGCTCCTAGTCTAAATAAAGGCACTTTTTTGTTGTATTTTATTTACATGTATTTGCCTGAGCCCAATGGATTAAAATGCACCCAATTCAAACAGTTTGTTGTAGTGTAAAAATATTGTTGTGGAAGCTAAAAACTGTGGAAAATATTTGTGATCAGCTCAAATAGTTGCAGATCAGTGCAACAATGTGTTAAGTATGGCTGTGTCCCAAACCACACAGTTATATATACGTACTACGCTATATACTAATGCACTTCTAATGGTAGTACAGTACCGTTACACACTAATTAATGCTGTAGTTTGCAGTTTGGTATGCAGACTTTGTTTATTTCATGTTATTTCTGCGTTGATGTAACATGTTTTATTCATGTGCAGCCGATTAACTCGCATGTATGAATCATATCGCTACTATTGGAATAAAACCTTGATTTTTGATGTTTTTCAGTTTTTGACATAATTTGAAAACACCTGCTGCCCTTTACCTCAGGTTTAAATTTTATGACAAGTGGACCAAAAGAAACGTCCCAAAATGACTCTTCCCAAAATTCTGGTTCCATTGACTTACATTGAAAGTAAAGTAGGTTTTTTCCTTCTCCTGTAAAGTTACCCTTTTGGAGATATAAGGTTTGGTTCCAACAGCAGTGATATGTATTCAGATCACCATTTTTTAATAGTATTACTTCAGTGTAAGTGAGTCTACATCCTTGTGAATGCTTAGTGGTGTGAGATGTAGAACAGATGTAAAATCCGTAAAGCCTACATAAGCGCCGCTTCACCTTCGCGTCTTTTAGTCGTACCTCCAGGAAACCTCATTACGCCGCATCAGATACTGGATATGATGTATGTCAGAGTAATTAGACGCCGTGCCTGACAGCTCGGACACATGCCTTTGAGCATCTCGCAGCTTTTGCCTGCCGAAACGTAAATGCCACCTAATTGATACGTGCAGGATTACCATCTTTGATCTGGCGGTACATTTGACCCTGTTAGATTCCTTTGAACTCCAGCATTAGACTTTTCAGCATTTGTTCAGCGGAGTGTGTGTTAATTGTGATTTCTCACAATCCTCTAGAGAGCTGAGAGGTTGTGGAGGCTTGCAGATAAAAATGGGGACGTGGAACTATCTGCCCGTGCGTGTTAAACTGAACGGATGCTGTTAAATCGAACCATGGTGAATGATGAAGTGGTGATTTAAACGTAGGAGTCTGTGGTTGATTACTCTGTTTGTCGGCTCCCTGTGCTCCCAGTACAGCTCGAGGGGGACGCGTGAGGCTTGGTGGTTATTTCAGCATTTATTTAGCAAACATGTCGGACAACTGGCCCACTGTGCACTGGGGGTTTGTGACGTGTCATCATGGCGCAGAGCCTGTTTCAGACTCACACACAAACACATGCACTCGCTGAGGGTTTTTCAGGGAAATGTCAGTGGACGCGGCGTGCTGGAGGGTTCCAGCACAAAGCAGAGGGGGTCAGTTCAGGCTTTGGACGTCCAGCCAGAAGCCAAACAGCCGCAGTCAATGATTCTCCTGCATTTTGTTTGAGATTACCGGCCCCAACAACCCCCATCCTCCAAACACACACACACACGCACACGCACACACACACACACAAACGCAAACTCATACGCACACTTGTTTTTATACAGTATCAGGACCGCAAGTCGCCCCATATGTGTTACACTTATCGCTGCTATTGTAAGAAAACCCAGTATCTCCATTTTTCTTTGTTTTTTGGTTTGGGAAATAATTTGAAAATGCCTGTTACCCTTTACACTGTGTGTAAATTTGATGAAGAATGCACCAAAAGAAACGCCCCAAAATGACTTGGTAAAAAATCTGGTTCCATTGACTTACATTAAAAGTGAAGTAGGTTTTTTTCCTTCTCCTGTAAAGTTACTATTTTGGAGATGAGTTTTCTTCCTGAGCTCATAAATAGTGAAAATGCTGATATTACAATTTGCTATTGAGGCTTTTGTGTAATTTTCTATTAAAAATATTTTTTCCATACACTGAAAAACAATAACTTGTATTTAATGGCCATTCTGGATGTAAATGATGTAAACAAAGGGGGAAGACTTTTACACAGCACTGTAGCTTTGGTGCAAGAGCAACAACAACATCAGGATCATTTTGGTTAATCTCGACATTGTAGGTTAGTCCTTTGGTTCTCCTACAACGTCGGGACATTTTTTTTTGTCCAGAAATGCACATAAACAAACACACTTTTGCTCACAGCCTCCAGTTTACATACTTGATATCATGTTGCTCTGATTCAGCCATAAAAGGCGTGTTATTTTTTGATTTGCTGACACAAGTGGAAAAAGTTGACTTCTCTTTTTTCATGAAGGGACAATTCACTTTCTTTGGCAAATTGCCCTGTGGCTGAATTTATGGTCAGCAGCAGGGATGCATGATCGCTTGCTTTTATTACGACGAAATTACACGTGCTGGAGTGTAAATCAAAAATTGGCTGCAGTTGCAAGGCCTCTTTCTGAGATAGAGTACAGCTGTAGGTCTTTAGGCTGTTTTGAATAAACCGGCCTGCTTCCTTAAGCTGTGTGTACGTGGGATAGCAGAGCCTATAGTTGATGGCATTCTGTTCTTTTTCGTGAATACCAGCTTAAACAGTGCAGACCTACTCTGCCGGTCCAAGGGCATAAACACAAGAAGCCTCACATTGGCTGTAAGAGGACACGCCCTCGGCAGCTCACGTGTGTTATACTCATCAGGGGAAAACATAAAAACACTCAGGGCCTTTAGGGCTGTCCATAAAGCCCAGTGCAGCCCCATTGTATTTTACAGTACAGCATTATTTACTGAAGAATAGTAAAACATGGGTAGAAACTCTAATGGTCTTGCTGTCCATTGCAGGCCCTTAATGCATCTGAACATTGAGTGACTCAGCTAGTACTGATTGATGTGAATGGCCCTCATATGAAGTACATACTAGGCCCTGACTGAAGGCCTTGTAGTGTAAGTAATTGTGATTGACAACTGCACTATCTGTTGTTCTAGATCAGGCTCTTTTACTGCCCTGTTGTGGCTCAGATTTGTAGGTATTAATTAAATAATCCTCCTTTGCAGTAAAATAAAGCTCAACACAGTTTAACAGTAAATGGTCTTAAACTCTGAAGGTTAGAGTTTAGTAGAACCGTTAATTCACACTTTAGCCCTGAAGATCAGCGCAGACTGCTGATCACCATAGCAATGCAGACAACAGTCTCGTCTAACTGGCAGCTAACGAAACAGCAAAGAGAGCGATGTTCATCTTAAATCTATCATTTGGAGACGAACAGACTTTGCATTTCTAAGCAATCAGCTGGTTTCTTGATGTGTTTAATCTGCAACCAAAAACTTGTCAATCACTGAAAAGTCAGCTTCACGCTCAGATTGTCACGTTCCACCTGAAATGGTGCTGCAGTTACATTCTGGTGCCTCAGTCACCATTTAACGTGGGATGGGAAAACTCAAGCAAGAACTACTTAAAGGTTTCCTGCCGGAAAGGTTTCCTGCCGGAGATGCGAGAAAAGCGGCAAAGCAAGTCTGTGTTTTTGCTTATATTATGTTTTCAGCCTATTCTAGCGCATCAGCACATACTGAGACACATTTATACCCAAGATGGTAAAATAGACCTAAAATGTTTTGGCTTCCAAGGTGGTTTGATTTTTATTGAAAACACAAAGGTTCTTCTTAACATTTGGGCGGCGACCCCTGGTCTAGATTGTTCGCACATTTTTGAGTAAAAACCTAAAGTGGCTAAATTGGTTGATTTGTTGTGTGGCTTTCTAGCCGTCGTCAGACCCGTGATGTGACTCAGTAAGTGCATTTTCTGTTTTTGCTTATTTACATGTATAGGCCTGAACCCAATGATGGAAAACACACCTAGTTCACATTCAGTTTGTCACGTAAACATACGATTGTGAAAGCTAACAGCTGTGGAATGTAATTGCGCTCAGATTAAAATTGCGATCAGGAGATTATGTAGTTATTGTGACAGGATTAAGAGACTGATTATATAGGTTGCCTAATAATATGATGGTTCCAAGTATTCATGAGTACTGGCAAAACCACTGCCCTGTTACATTAGTTTTAAGTTGTTTTGGGTTGTAACGAATTCACACCTTTAATGTGAGGTTAATTTCTGGTGGTTTTAATGGTCTTATGTTCTTAGATGACTCTTTTCAAAGGCTGCTGAACAGGCTGCTCAGTTTTAACACAGCAACACAAGCTGAACTGGTAAACCCAAACATAAAACTCCCATCATAGTTAACCCTTTTTCAGAACAATTTCCACTATTTCAAAGGAGGCCCATCAGTCGAACTGTACTATATGGCCAAAAGTATGGGGACACCTGAACATAACACCCGTATAGGCTTGGTGGACATCCCATTCCAAAACCATGACCATAAAGTTAAATGGCCCTTATTAGTCCCATAATGGGGAAATATCACCTCCGGAATTAACCTTCCGTGGGCAGTGAGTGCAATTGTCCGAAGCAGTAGGCAGCCCTATCCACGGTGCCCAGAGAGCAGTTGAGGGTTAGGTGCCTTGCTCAAGAGCACTTCAGTCATGTCCTGTCAGCTCAGGGGATCAAACCGGCTTTCCGGTCACGAGGCTGGTTCCCTAACCTCCAGCCCATTAAAAGCCCCCCAACCTCCAGCCCATCACTGCCCCCCCCCCAACCTCCAGCCCATCACTGCCCCCCAACCCCCCCTTTATATTGGCCTCAACCTTTCTGTGAAGGCTTTCCACGAGATTTTGCAGTGTGTCTGTGGGAAGCTGTGGCCATTCAGTTAAAAGGGCATTTTTAGACCAGGCAACTATGTTGGGCAAGAATGTCTGGCCTGCAAACAACCTTCCACTTGATCCGAAAGTTGTTCAGTGGGGTTGAGGTCAGGGCTCTGTGTGGACCACTGTAGTTCCTCCACACCTGACTCGTCAAGCCATGTCTTTATAGACCTTGCATTGTGGTCCACGATCGTGGTCGTGCAGGAACAGTCTGATGGCTTTCCCCAGATTCGTCCTTCAGACAAATCAGTGAAGTGTGATTCATCATTCCATAGAACGTGTTTCCACCAACCGTTTCAGCCCATGCTTAGCTTTGCGCATGGTGGTCTTAGGCTGGTGCACAGCTGCTTGGCCACAGAAACCCATCTTTTGTGATTTTGCTTCCTGGCGATTTTTATGTGCTGCACAGTTCAGCTCTCTGCAGCCCTGCTGTGTGAGTTTGCATGATCTGCTGCTTCATAGCAGAGCCACAGTGTCCAAGTTGGGAAATGGGAGGTCTGCAGAAAGAGGCTTCAGTAACACAAACATCTAAAAAAATCCAAACTTTGTCTTATGGATAACCTGTCAAACAGGCCATTGGAGTCTGTTTAATATTTAAGCAGTAGAACCCGAGACGGAGTGTTATCGCGAATTAACATCACGGCTGTGATTTGGTCACCGTAGATCATCACACCCGTGATGTTATAGGTGATAACTCACTCCTCGAGTGTTCTACTGCTTTAATACAGCAGTTAAATAAATACAGTAAGAAATGAATAAACTGGCCGTGAACGCGGCGTTTAATATGTTTTAATGTTCAGTTCCTTCCTCCAAATGAGTTCCTTAACGAGCAGCTTGTTGCTACGTCAGAGTCACGAGCTCCGCCCACTCACTGCTCAGCTGGCAGTTCGTTCTCCAGCTCCTTACACTAAATTCCCAATCTGTTGTCACCACTGAGCAGCTTTTCTGTTTTTTATTGGGTCAGTTTTATGGCTCAGTCTGATTTGGTCAGACTCTGAAGATCAGACACGTTTGGCGAATGGTATTTCATTCATTTCTTGCTGATTCCAGGTTGTTTAGCTGTTCTTCTGTCACAGCTGCCGACTGAAAAGCTGCTCAGTGGTGACGAAAGTTTGGTAATTTAGCGTCGTCTCATCTTCAGAGTGACTAAATCGGCTGTCGGTCAGATGTGATCTTAAAAGTGTCCGTTTTCTGTTTGTGGCAAAGTAAGAAGTAAAAATGTTTGAATGGCTTGAGCATCTCCTACAGCTGTCAAAAATCGTTGCTTAGCAACAGCGTATCAGCGGAGTGATACAGTGTTTGTGAAAAATCTGTGATGTCACGGTGAAATAACAGCACAGTTAGAATGCCTCTCAACCAATCAGCTTGCATGGGCGGAACAAACTGTATAAAAAGCTGTATAACCTAATAAACTGTATGAGACTCTTCTGTTAAAATTGGTATGAGTGTATTTTCATATTGGACAGGCCTGAGTACATAAAAATTGTAAAAGAACTCGCTGTTGTGTTGGCCCAAAGTGCATCAAATTGAACTCAGCTGGAGTGAATTGAACTTGAGATTATCCCCCCTTACAAGGAAAAAAGCAGTTCAGTCAACTCACATCGTCCCCTGTGTGGTTGAGACATCAGTCACAGAGAGATGTTAATTTAGCATTGAGCTCTTGTGTGTTTGTTGGATTTGAAGAGTCAGCCACAGGTCAGTAATAGGCCACTAATACCAGGCCTCATTAATTCCCATTAAATACGTCCTCTGTGTAGGGCAGACCAGGCTAGGCGAGGCCGGAGTCTATTTTAAGGGCCAGAGGGGTGTGAGTGTGTGAGTATGTGTTATAATGATGGACATGGAGCCTCACTTTACTGCAATGGATTGAATCGTGCGCTCTTTGTTATTCGCGCTGGAGAAAATATAAAGCGTTCAGAATGGTAACTTTACAGAGAATGCAAGATTTTCTTTACTTGTAATGTATTTAATGAAAAGATATTTAATTACATGCAGTTTTGGAACATTTCTATTCACCCATTTGTAATTAAATGTTCACACAATGTAAATAAATAACAGACAACAGTCAGTTGCTTTTCCACCGTTTACAGGCTTTAACTTCTATTCGGCGCTGTTGCCATGGTAATGCTGAATGACGGCACACACGCAGTGGGAAAAAAAGCACATGAATACTGATCTGAGCGTCACATTAAGGTCACATGGGCACGAATCGGATACGTATCCGATGTAGGACCACATATGAAAGTGGCTCAGGTCGGATTTGAAATGATCAGATTTGTGTCCACACAGCCCTGAAAACATCAGATCTGAGTCACATTAAGGCAAAAAATCTGATTTGTTTCACTTCAGCCTGGTAATGTGTACGTAGGCTTGGTGTCCATCTGCCACGACATCAGTAACACTTTGCTGTGCAGGCATTTCATTCCCAGCTTCAGCTGTCTGTTCAATGGCGTGGCAGCTTACACTTGGCTTATGTTACATGCTTATCGGACATTGGTATTGGTACATTTTTAAGAGTACGAGTCAATGAGCGCCATATAGGACGGATAACCGATACCAGTGCTGGTATCAATGCATCCCTAGTTTTCATTGTTTTGACATGAAAGAGAACAGGTGAAAAAAACCAAGTTGGTAAACAGACTTTTGAAATATTTAAAAAGCACCCTGGGGGAAAAATGAGGCTCATCAGGCTCTGTTTCTTACTGTAAGTGAGACCAGGAAGAGAACTAAACAATCTGCATTGTCATCATACAAACTGTCACCTAATCTAAGTTTAAAGGGCCCATATCACAGAAAACTGAATTTCCCTCACTTTAATTTGAAAGTGTTTGATGTGTGAAAATATTGTTAAATTTTAAAATGTATTAATCATTCTCAGTCCATGCAGTCCATATATGGAAACCAAGTTGGGAAAACAGACTGTTTTGTACGCAGTACTTTTATGATGTCTTGAAAAAACATCATATTTATACATTTCTGCCCACAGCAGTTTAGAGTTTCAATCTAGGATGCGTTCACATTACGCCTTGGTGCTCAAATCTGATGTTTCACACTCGTTTATGTAAATGATTCAAATCAGTCATTAATGTGATGAACCGCGTCCTGAAATGACCCTCATGAGCTCATCCTACTCAGTAACGTCACGTGACTGAATCACTGCATCATCAGCACAAACTAACGAGCAGAACGAGCTTCGCTGAGAAGATCATTAACTTTGATCAGCTCTCAGCTTCATTATTAGAGCCAGGCAAAGGAGAAAAAGGTGAGATGAGCTGATTTTCCACCGTTTACAGGCTTTAACTTCTGTTTGGCACTGTTGCCATGGTAACGCTGAATGATGAATGAAGCGCAGTGGAAAAAAAGCACATGAATACCGATCTGAGCGTCACATTAAGGTCACATGGCCATGAATCAGATACACATCCGATCTAGGACCACATATGAAAGTGGCTCAGGTCGGATTTGAAAAGATCAGATTTGCCTGTCCAATAGTAATGTGAACGTAGCCTTTCATATGTGGTCCTAGACTGGATACGAATGCGATTCATGCCCATGAGTCCCACTGAGTAGGATGAGCTCCTGAGGGTCATTTCAGAACGCCAATTCATTCACATTAATGACCGATATGAATCACTTACCTAAATGAGTGTGAACCGTCGTGTCGGAGAGATCGGATTTAAGCAAAACATCGGATTTGAGCAACAAAGCTTGTAATGTGAATGTCCAATTGTAAGGGAGAGGGTTGGTCATGTGAAAATGGATCGTCTGTTTTGGTACCCATGGTCATCAGTGGAGCTCAAGGAAAGGAATAAAATATTGTAAAAACGTAGGATAAAGGCCCTTCAGTGTGAGTGAACTCAGTCCTTGGTACCCTGAAGTAGAACGCCTGGGTTCATACCACAGCCTGGAGGAACCAGAGCGAGTCTGCATAGCAGTTTGGCCTTGTTGTGATTGGCGTGTATTGGAGGATGTAACCTAGATCTTCTATACCAAGAGTCAATCTCCATATCATAACCAAAGATTCCTGTAAATGCGGAGATTTAATGTGCCTGCTAATCACAAGCCTGAAGATCATATTTTTGCTAAAGCTCTGCAAAATCAGCACAGGTTTGGTTCATTTGGTTCATCATCCGGTTGCATTTGAATAATTTAATCTCTGGAGTTGTAACTTGGATTTAGCTGACTGTTTGGCTGAAATTGCACATATTTAAAAAAAACAACAACAACAGAACAGCCTTAAAACTTGGCCTGGCTCTTTTAAACAAGGTGCATCCATGTTGTCTTGTATGTTCTTGTATGTTTTTACATCGCAAATGAATTTTAGTAATACATTATTGATTCTCCATTACAAATACATTTAGTCAAAAAAATCTGAAAGAACATTTGTACGTCCATCAGTGAGGGCTCTAGAACATGCTTCATCTGCTCAAGGTAGCACAATGGCACTTTTCTCCTCATCTGGTTAGGTATGTGCAACCCATATTGACCCCAAGTCAGACATAAGGCATGTTATTTTCAGGACAGACGTTCTGCATTTTGGTCACTCTACTTTAACTTCTGCTCTAATTGCACCCACCTCCTCCAGAATCCCACTGGGTGATGATGGTGATGATACCATTTATTGCAGCATTTTCAAGAGAGACTTATCAGACATTACAACATTCCTGTTGAATTTCATTTTAGGGTGGACAACCTTGTTTTATGTCTACATAGCCCCCTTTTACCCTGTTCTTCAGTGGTCAGGACCCCCATGGACCCTTACAGAGCAGGTACTATTTGGGTGGTGGATCATTCTCAGCACTGCAGTAACACTCCTCTGCTGGGTATATGGGCACCATACGCTGTTGTGTTGGAGCAGCAATGGCTTGTCATCCACCATACTGTACGTGAAACCCTAACTGTGTCAGCCATGCAGTCTCGACTGTGACTGCATTCAATTAGATCTATGTGGCCCATTTCCTTTATGAGCTGACATATTTTTAAGAAGTATATTTGTTAGAGTTGCCCTGAAGGCATTCTCTTTCACCGTCATCTCCAACCCCCTCACTCTCACTTCCATTTGCTGTCTCTTTCTCTCTCAATGTGTCCAGCTTAGATGACAGTAGGTTGGGCATAAGAACGCATCTCATTATTCTCAAGGCATCTCATTGTTATTTGAATCGATTTTGATTCAGGAGGCCAAAATGCAAGTATAACACAGTTCTACATGCTTGTTGATTTTTGACTTGTGTATCCTACATTATGAATTTTTTCCAATATTTTTCCATTTTCCCAAATGCTCCACCATCTAATAGGTTTTAAATTGTAAACTATATCTACACTCAATGGCCACTTTATTAGGTACACCTTGCTAGTAAAAGATTGGACCCCCTTTTGCCTTCAGAACTGCCTTAATTCTTCATGTCACACTTTCAACAAGGTGTTGGAAACATTCCTCAGAGATTTTGGTTGGTTATTTGAGTTCCTGTTGCCTTTCTATCATCTCAAACCAGTCTGCCCATTCTCCTCTGACCTCTCACATGAACAAGGCATTTTCGTCCATACAACTGCCGCTCACTGGATATTTTCTCTTTTTCAGACCATTCTCTGTAAACCCTAGAGATGGTTGTGCGTGAAAATCCCAGCAGATCAGCAGTTTCTGAAATACTCAGACCAGCCCGTCTGGCTCCAACAACCACGCCACGTTCAAAGTCACTTAAATCACCTTTCTTCCCCCATTCTGATGCTCGGTCTGCACTTCATCAAGTTGTCTTAACCACCTCTACATGCCTAAATGCATTGAGTTGCGGCCGTGTGACTGGCTATATGTGTTAACATGCAACTGAACTGTGCCTGATAAAGTGTCAGGTGAGTGTATATTTGATCTTTTTATTCTTAACATCAAGTTGAATACAATATATAGGCTATATTATTTATTTTCAGTAGAAACATTTGGTCATGTTGACGAGGAACTGACGGCTGCAAAAATGTTGCTGATCATGGCCTACGTTTTGTTCTCGGCATTGCAGTGATTTAAACTTGATCTCCTGATGACCGAAGGTAGCTGTGCCAGTGGTGAGCCTAACAGGAGTTACCTCTGGTTTAGTAATATGACACACAAAACTGGTGAATTTTACACAAACTACCATGATTATAATTACAAAAACATGTAAAACAAATGTCAAAACAATGAAAACTAGGGATGCATTGATACCAGCACTGGTATCAGTTATCCGTCCTATATGGCGCTCATTGACTTAAAAATGCACCGACCAGTGCTGAATTTGGGAATGAATTTGGTGGACACCAAGCCTACATTACCAGGCTGAAGTGAAACAAATCCGATTTTTTGCCCTAATGTGACTCAGATCTGATTTTTTCAAATCCGACCTGAGCCACTTTCATATATGGTCCTAGATCGGATACGTATCCAATTCGTGGCCATGTGACCTTAATGTGACGCTCAGATCGGTATTCATGTGTTTTTTCTCCACTGCGTGTGCGCCGTCATTCAGCGTTACCATGGCAACAGCGCTGAACAGAAGTTAAAGCCTGTAAACAGTGGAAAAGCAGCTCATCTCACCTTTTTCTCCTTCGTCTGGCTCTAATAATGAAGCTGAGAGCTGATCAGAGTTAATGATCTTCTCAGCGAAGCTCGTTCTGCTCGTTAGCTTGTGCTGATGATGCAGTGATTCAGTCACGTGATGTTACTGAGTAGGACGTGGTCATGAGGGTCATTTTAGGACACCGGTTCATCACGTGAATGACTGATTTGAGTCACCTAAATGAGTGTGAACCATCGAGTCAGAGAGGTCGGATTTTAGCAAAAAATCTGATTTGAGCAGCGAGGCTTGTAATGTGAACGTATGTGTCCTAAACTGTCCTGATGCTCTGGTCTTTGATTATTTGTTTCTTTTCACTGATATTTCTGTTGCCTGACAAATAAAGAGACAGTGCTGGAACAGAAGACTGAAGGTCTATTAGATAATGCGCGCACACACACACACACACACACAGGCACAGACGTGCACACACGAACAGACGCGCACGCACACAGGCACAGACGTGCACACACACGAACAGACGCGCGCACACACACACACAGGCACAGACGTGCGCACACACACACACACACAGGCACAGACGTGCACACACACACACACACTCACACACACACAGAGGACCATGCCAAGCCTGGCGGCGAGATGCGCTGCCGCAGTCAAGTCTCTGTGTGTGTGTGTGTGTGTGTGTGTTGAGCTGTTGTTGCCACTCTACTGCTCTAATAGCTGCTCTCATCTGCCCCAATTACAGTGATGGATCGTGGGAAAAACAAGCAAATTTTGACTGAAAATTTTATTTAAATAGAGTTGCATGCTGCCCACTATTACTCTCATGTGTGCTTACCTTCTGATTCTGATACAGTAACAGTACAAACAGCAGGAGTCAGAGACCATCTTGCCTTTAATGTCCATGCAAACTGCCATTAAGTACAAGTATTTCATTTTTCAGGTGATATTTCCAAACAGGATTGGCTACAAAACAATCCTCTTTAATAAGGAAGGAGAAAGTTAAAGGAAAATAAGTAACTAAACAAACCTAGTGACGAATCCAAACCCTAACTTAACCAGGGGACCAGCCGGATGTCTGGAGAAGTGGAGTTCATTCGTTTGCAGGCAGGTATCAGACACCCAGCCAGCCTGTAAGACACTGGGCTGATGCAGTTTTATAGCTGGACTGATGCCAAGAAGAGGCTCAGCCTATACATGACAAGTGACAGGTGTGACAGACGTGACCATGTAGGGATAAACAAGAATAGACAGAAGAGAATGTTCTAAATACAGTCACACACAATACTGAATATAATGAACATATAACACAACACTAAACACATTACAGAGCAGCACATTTCTACATTAGAGTAAAAAAGTTAAAGACATAAAGAAAAGAGGAATCTTAACCTGGAAGATCACCAAAACTGTCACCTTCAGATAAGCATTACTTAACCTTTTCAACTCCTCGGGACCACCGGTGGTTCCAAAACGCACTTCGTCATGTTCTTCATAACTTTCATATTTCATAAGCTACATTCAGAAGCTGGGCGTCGTATGAGGCTGTAACTCTTCTCTCCAGTCAAATAGATGATGATGTAATTTTAAACCCTTATAATAAAAGAAGCTGAACTCTGTTTGTTTTTCTACTGAAAGTCGACCCGTTTTTCCCCAAATCTGGGCTATAAACTATAAACAGGCGGCGTCTCTTCAGTGATCTGCTCTGTAAACATTACTTTAATAAAATAACACGAAGAGCGTCTGAGATTTTTGGCTTTCAGCAGTAAATTGTAAGTGTATAGTGATATGTGTAGATCATAAAACATGTTCTGTTCATTTGAGGAGAACTTTTACAAAAAAAAACTAAAACTTACATTTATTTCATGCAGTTACTGAATAATTTGCCTTATGATTTGGTGACGTAGAGTCAGATGGACAAATCGAAATATTCATCATCATCATCATCACTTTTATTTCTATAGCACCTTTCCCATGCTCAAGGACACTTTACAATCAAAGAACATCAACACATTAAAAAAAAAGAATAATACAAGTAAACAGTCAAGTATAAACAGAACAACGTCTTTAACAGAGATTTGAATGAAGACGGAGAGGTTGCATCCGCAATAGACTGTGGGAGAATATTCCATAACTTGGGAGCTACTACATTAAATGATCGACCACCCATAGTAACAAATTGAAATCTAGGAACATGAAGGAGGCCTAGATTTTGTAATCTCAAAGTATGGTATGGTACATCTAGACGAAGAAGAGGAGCCAGGCTGTGCAGAGGTTTATATGTTATAAGGAGAACTTTGTACTGACTACGGAATGTAATGGGCATCCAATGAAGACTCTGAATGCCAGGGGTGATGTAGTCATTCTTTTTTGAAAACGTGACGGTCCTAGCAGCGGCATTTTGAACATACTGTAACCCAGTGAGTGTTCTGACAGGGAGGCCAGAAAAGAAACCCAGGAGAATAAGAGCTTTCATCTTGCTTCAGATCTGAAAACATCCACAGTTGTTTTTGTCCTTCCTTCCACTGTTCCACCAACTGGGTGAGCTATTCTTAGGCTATAGAAGTGTATAATAAAGCTTTGGGCCCTGGACATGCAAGGGGTTAAATATATACAGCACTGTGTGAAAGTTTTAGGCATCTAAGCAAAATTTTAACCAATTGACCTCAGCAGTGAGTTTATCACAATATACATTAGAATAAAGTCATATTCATAATTCAAATAAACATAAAAACAATAAAAAATAACAAGAATTTCTTATTATTTTTCCATATTTGTCCATATTTTTCCTTGACACCTTCACAGCCGCCAAGAGTGCTTTCTTACATTTGCAGGCACAGTGCTGTGTGTTTCGAGGATTTTCAAGAATAGGATTAATGTAAATCTTCAATTTCATTTGTCTTGCGTCTTATTTTGGGACACACACACACACACACACACACACACACACACACTATCCTCATATCTTAGCAACAGGTGTTCATCTTGAAAGTAGATAGTTTTCCTTTAACGCTGAGCATCTTTTTGGGTAGGAATTTTGTGTGTGTGTGTGTGTGTGCGCGGGGGGGGGGTTGGTGGTTGACAACAGCAGTGTGTGGAGGAGGGTGTAAGAATGGCTGATCAGCGGCAGGAAACTGTTCTTGCGGGATTGAGGCGCGGATAATCCCGAGTAATCCCATAAACGCCTCGTTCTCCTCCCACTCACAGGCCCCTCCCCTTTCCGCCTGCCCTCTCCGTCTGGCTTTAAACCTCCACCACATGTATGCCCGTGCACGTTTTTGTGATTGATCCGCGTGACCCGGTCATCATGGGTGTGACGAGTGAGGATTCAGTCAGTGGTATTTACCAGTCTGGTCACCTAGGAAGTCTGGTTGATTTGGCCACGATATGGTTGATGCATCAAGTTTGCTTCTCTGTTTGCACTGGAGCATCGAGGCTAATGCAGCTAACAAGTTATGAATAAAAACAGTGTAATGTCTTTTGCTGTGCAACATATATTTGTACATGTGTATGTAGATAAGTGTGTCGGGCAGTGCCAAAAACTACGTCAGCGAGTCTGAGATTATTTAACAACTTGACACTTGAATAGTGGCAGGGTGATTTAAAAAAGATTAATCCGATTTCAAAATGATTTTTCACTTGTAAATCATTACAGATCAATGCAGTGAACTGTAAATGCTTTGAATGAATAAAGTTTATTATGTAATTGTACAAGGTCTCAGTCTGAACCTCCTCCAGCTGTACGGACATCAACATCACAGTTAAACTCATCCCATACTGGATTGAGCCTGTCGGGTGTCGCTGCTCTCACGGCTCTTTCAGTGTGATTTCGGAGATCATCCAGTGCTGTGGAACCAACGACGAACGCTCTGAGCTGTTGGAGCTTCACCGCCCATGAAAATCACGCTGCACAGTTTTGACGGATTCACTCTTATTGAAGTGGAGAACACAGAACGCTTTCTGCTCAGGGGTCTCATCTCCTCTCACACTGAAGGAGCCGTCTTCCACTGACAGTCAGATACTCTATGACCCCCTCTTACAAGTGGTATGTGATTGGTTCCTAGGCACCTCACGGTTGTAAAAATATGGCGCTTTGAAATCGGATGAATCTTTTTGAATCACCCTGTATTACAGTAGTACTTCTTTCTAATGTTTTACTAGTTTAACACAGATGAATCATGTGTTATATTTACTATAAGAAATAAAGATGTCTATTTCATGGTTCGAGCCTTAAACAGATTGGATTATAGTTACATAACCAGCTAGTAAAGCAAATTAATTGGTGACCGAATTTCAATGCATACTGTATCTCACCTGAGCTTGGAATTATAACTGAATCCACCACGTTGAAGTAATGCTTGGCTACATCTTCTCTCCCCATAGAGTCTCATAGCTTCGCTGCTTGGTAGCTGCGTTCCAAAGTCTTGGCTGCAGCCAAGGTAGGCAGCATTTCTTGGCTGCTACTTCACAGCCGGCTGTTCCAAAGTCAAGGATCCTTCGTATACAGCCTAGAATGCAGGCTACGTTTTGAAGGACGCATTAGTTTTATACTTCCCGGCCTTCAGTTACGCACAGTTCTCTGCGCAAGACCAATGCAAAGGGAAAAAAAACCAATACAAAACAAAAAAGCCATTGTAGCAGAGCTTGTTTTAAAACATAAGGTCTTCATGTACTTTCATTCATCTTCGTTACCTTATAAAGTGTGAAATAACTGATCAATTAAAGCATTCGTCCATATATCGTATAAATATCTGTATGTATATAGTTTATCGTACTACATCAGAACATCTCCATTTCCGTGAAGAAATTAAAAAGCATCAGATTCAATGCAGAGGCTCAATTTTCTCTCACCAGTTCCCTCACGAGTTTGGCGGCACTGTGGTGATGTCACCACGCTGCCTCGTTAGGACTGATCCATTTGTGTTACCCATAGGCTGCTAAGGTGGAGTCTTCATAGGACAGTCCTACTGAGGACCCACGCTACCTCAGCTGCAGCCCAGACTTTGGAACGCAGCTAGTGAGTAGACCGTTGCCAACAAGGATGTGCGCATAGTGGCAGATGTACATATACATTTATGGCATTTTGGCAGACCCTCTAATCCAGAGCAACTTACAATGTGATCATTTTACACAGGTAGGTGAAGGTAGTGTTAGGAGTCTTGCCCAAGGACTCTTGTTGGTATAGTGTAGGGTGGTTATGCCGGTGGACCATTGAACCCCAGCCTAGAGTTTTAGTTTAGAAGGCAGAGGTGTTACCCACTACAACATACCAACCAGTCAAAGGGCTTTATGCATTTAGCATTTAGCTTTGGAGGTGTTTAATGAGGGTGGTGGTGTTTAGTCGATTCGGCCGTGTATAGGAAGCAAGTGGAATGTGATCAATAGCGACAGGATATATTTGGTTTTGGAGGTTGAGCTGTGCTGTGCGGTTTATATGGGGACAGGCAGAGCAGGGGAGTGTTGCTCGGCTGATGAGGGCTGTGGTAAGTCGAGCGTTGTTTTTCAGAAAGGCTGTGGCAGAGAGACTGGCTCAGCTCTGGGTTTAGCTTATTTTATTCACTGTGGCATTTGGGGTCGACGCATTGTGTTTTGGATTAAGTGCAGTGGGTGTGGGCGTGGGAGTGTTTGTGCATGCATGTGTCGGAGGGTGTAATTTCCTGGCCTGTCTATTTCTCTGTCTGTCTGTCTGTCTGTCTGTATCAGATTTGTGCTCTGTGTCCAGCCCTCAAGTAATTAATCAGTATACTGTCAGTCTGCTTTCAGCTGTTTCTCAGTCTGGGCTGCTATCCCTAATTCCCACCCATTGCTATTACTGGACAGAGCCATGGAGACACTGGACAACAGATATGGCAACGATCCAATGCCTTGCAGAAAATTCTGGATCGAGTAGTTGCAGGAAAAACTGGTCTGATCCAATTCTGCAGAAATCTAGCCTATAATATTACAGAATTACTTCGTTTTGTTTTACTTCTTTTACTGGTTTAACATGTATCATGTTATATTTACTATTAGAATAAGTGATATTTATTTCCATCTTGGTTAGAACTTTCCACACTTTAATTATAGTTAGTAAAACAAACTAATTAGTGACCAAATTTACGCATACTGTATTTCATCTGAATTTGGAGTTATAACTGAATCCACCACACTGAAGTAATGGTAGGCTACGTTTTCTACCACCTAAGAATCTTGTAGCTTTGCTGCATAATATGACCATAAAAAAAAACCTTACTTTTATAGGAAAAGGCCATTTGGCTAACATGCAAACTGGCCAGTCACAGGCCTGTTTCAGCATGTAGTGTTGGAGGTGATCAGTGTTGGACAGTAACTAAGTGAATGTAATTGGTTTCTGTACTTAAGTATTTTTTCTTGTATCTGTACTGAAGTTTTTTCATTCTGGGCGACTTTTTACTTTCACTCCACTACATTTCAAAGTCTAATATCTGACTTTTTCCTCCACTACATTTTGAGAAATCTGTCGTTCCTTTTGGTTTCTGTGCGTATAAAAACGTAACATGTAAAAACGAAAGAAGCGCAAAGCAAGAGCACCAATCAGGGCACAGCGGTCACTTTGTTTAGAGCTTGTTTTGACCTGTTGGTCATACCGACCCAGTGCAGCACACGGTTCAACGTCAGCACAGCAGCGTAATGTTTTGGGAGAGTCTGTTCAACATAAATGATGAACTAACCTAACTTTGTGTAAATAGAGCACAATATAGAAATATGTCCACATATGCAGTCGTGACTGACGCGGCTTTTTTCTGAATTTATACAAACATCATTTCATTTTATAGTAAATTAGTTTGGGCTGGTTTATGTTTATGAACAGAGACCTACAGATCAACATAGTAAAGGAGCTCATTTGTGATCCTGAGTTTAAAGCCAGTTTTTAACTTAAACTTAAACTTGGAACTAAATTGCATTAAGTTAATTAATCTTTTAGTACTTTTACTTCTGATACTTAAGTACATTTGAAGGTAAATACTTACACTGAAATATGGTCGTGCTGTATTGTTGGCCAGTATATAGTTACAACAAACGTTTTCCTATGTCTTTTTAACCCTTAGAACAAGGTGTTCTTGTGTCTTTAAGACTGATGTATGTAAACGATCTCTGTTCTAATTTGCTGCTTCGTATCATGTAAGATGATGTATGTAAGTCTTATGTAAGTCCACTGTTTTTTGTGACATCACAGACACAGTAGCTGTGTCCCAATTCAGGGGCTGCATCTTTGGAGGCTCCATTTGAAGGCTGCGACTAGGCCGTCCCATTTCGGAGGCTCCTTCATATGCGACCGGGAAATGTTTTCCGTCATCAGCCAACATATCCCGAGGTTCACTGTGTGCTGGCGAGGATTCGAGAACATGGCGCCATCACTGAGGAGACACATTTAAATAACAGCCTTCGAAGGACACGCCTTCATAGACCGCGTCCTTCTAAGGATGCAGCCCCTGAACTGGGATACAGTGTTTACAGCATCAGTATTAGCCTCTTATTCTCCAGGGTGTATTTTGGTTTGTCCGTCTGAATTTATGTGACCAAATCTTAAGGCAAATTATTCAGTATCTGCATGAAATAAATGTACATTTTTATTTATTTATTTTGTAAAAGCCCCCCAAATTAACAGAACATGTGCTTTATGATCTGCACGTATTACTATACGCTTACAATTTACTGCTGAAAGCCAAAAATCTCAGACGCTCTTTGTGTTATTTTATAATAGTAATGTTTACAGAGCAGATCACTGAAGAGACGCCGTCTGTTTATAGTTTATAGCTCAGATTTGGGGAAAAACGGGTCGACTTTCAGTAGAAAAACAAACTGAGTTTAGCTTCTTTTATTATAAGGGTTTAAAATGACATCATCATCTATTTGACTGGACAGAAGAGTTACAGCCTCATACGACGCCCAGCTTCTGAATGTAGCTGAAATATGAAAGTTATGAACCCCGCCTCGCCTCCAGGCTTTTATTCTACTGTTCTGTTTTAAAACATTCGGTTATGTGCAATAAAACCCGTACTTTTAAACTTATTTAAGGTTCACAATCAGACCACTGCTGTACCTTTGAGGGAACATTTACATGGTTTGTACCTTGATAAATGTACCTGCACAGAACCTTTATTTCTAATAGTGTATAGACTGGGGAGGGAATGGTTTGGTTTGAAACTTCTAACAAAATGTACATGTTTACAAAGTGAAGATAATCAGTTTTCCATAATATGGGACCTTTAATTCATAAGACAATCTCACTGGCTGTGAGATTACACTGAATTTTGTTTTCTGGTGCAGCTTTATAGAGCTTGCTGTATGACTATCAGGGAACCACACTGCTGACCTGTTGACCCTGTGCTGAGTGCTGCTGGTGGGAGGTCATTAAAGTCCGCTGTATACTGAAGTGACTGTGTAAACTCACTACTGCTGTTGTGTCACCACGGTTGCAGAAACACCTCTTCAGTCTTTTCCTTCTCTTCCTGACACTTTCATTCCATCTTAATCTCTTCTCTCTATCTCTAAACTGTTTGTGTATCTGTGTTTGAGTCTGTCTCTGTATGAGAGAGAGAGTGAGAGAGAGAGTGAGAGAGAGAGTGAGAGAGAGTGAGAGAGTGAGGGAGAGAGAGATGTTTGTATATGTGAGTGTGTGTAAACTCAGTTTACTTGAACTTGTTGCTCAATGGCACAAAGACAGCCACAGCGGAAGTTGTCCTCAGTAATACTGCACCTCTCCTGTCTTTCACCTCCCTTAAAGTGCTGAGGTGACGGAGTGGGCAAACAGACCAAGCTGAAGATGACCGTGTATGTACAGTATGAGTCAAAAATCTAGAGAAACACTTATTAATGAAGATTTTATAATCGCAGTATAGTGAAACATTAGTGAAAGAATGGGTCGCTCTCAGGAGTTCAGTGAATTCCAATGTGGTGCCGTGATCGGACGCCACCAGTGCAAGTCCAGTCGTGAAATTTCCTCACTACTAAATATTCCACATTCAACTGTCAGTGGGATTATAACAAAGTGGAAGCGATTGGGAACGACAGCAACTCAGCCTTACATCACCAAGCGCAGTGCAAAGCCTGGAATTCAGTGGTGTAAAGCGCCGCCACTGGACTCTAGAGCAGAGACGTGTTCTCTGGATTGACCAGTCACGCATCTCTGTCTGGCAATCTGATGGATGAGTCTGGGTTTGGCGGTTGCCAGGAGAACAGTACTTGTCTGACTGCATTGTGCCAAGTGTAAAGTTTGGTGGAGGGGGGATTTTGGTGTGGGGTTGTTTTTCAGGAGTTGGGCTCGGCCCCTTAGTTCCACTGAAAGGAGCTCTTAATGCTTCAGCACCAAGAGATTTTGGACAATTTAATCCTCCCAACTTTGTGGGAACAGTTTGGGGACAGGCCTTTCCTGATCCAACATGACTGTGCACCAGTGCACAAAGCAAGGTCCATAAATACATGGAGGAGTGAGTTTGGTGTGGAAGAGCTTGAATGGCCTGCACAGAGTCCTGACCTCAACCAGATAGAACACCTTTGGGATGAATTAGAGTGGAGACTGAGAGCCAGGCCTTCTCATCCAACATCAGTGTCTGACCTCACAAATTCCTCTTGCTTCCAACTATTATACTGTACGCTGACAAATTTGTTATACTGTATTTTTTGCCATATTGCCTGCTCCTACTAGAAAGTTCATTGACATTGCGCAAAACACTACCATTGAAAGATATATTCAACAGAAACATCCACATTTTCATCTCTCCATAGGAGTCACTGGTGTTACCGATCCTCATTGGTGTTACACATAATAAAGGAAACACCAGAGACATTTTTAATGAAAAATGCATTTTATAAAACGGCTGCAACAGAGCAACAAACCACATTCTGTCAGTCATGGATCCATCCATTAAAATATGGAATTTAATCCATTTGTGTTTTATTATTTTCACAATTACCTCAGAATAAAGTTGGTCACACCAGTGACTTCAGCTAAAAGCTTCATATGAGATCATGAGCTAAATGAGAAAATCTCTGAGAACTGAAAGACTCAATGGACTCACCATGAGCTTTTTTTTTTCATAGATCCTCAGAAAACGGGTCAAAGAAAGTCGAGTGACGTCATCATTACATTACATTACATTACATTTAGCAGACGCTTTTATCCAAAGCGACTTACAAATAATGTGGTACATAGAACAAACATAGTCAGACCTTAAAGGAGGCCAAAGGGTAATAGCAGTGTAGAGAAGGGAAGGAGGGCAAGAAGGAGATGAGGTTGGTAGTGGTTAGATTTGCAAGAGGCGATTAGAGTAAGTGCTCCCTGAAGAGCTCTGTCTTCAGGAGTTTCTTAAAAATAGCGAGGGACGCCCCTGCTCTGACAGCGGAAGGTAGCTTGTTCCACCATGTCATCAGTGTGACTTTTATTTAAAAAGAGATTTTTTTGTTACGACTCCTGGCTACTTTCATTATATATTTTATAATATTTACGTGTTTTCTTTGTCATTTAATTGATGTATCCCATAGTCATGTATAAATTATTGTAGTAAATATTGCAGAAAAAAAATGTTTTTTTAAAAATATGGCCTCAGCCTTCACACATGACTGTGGGGATGAGCTCTTCCGTGGTGCTTGGAGTTTTATATGATTGATTTGAAAACCAGCATTTCTAAGTTGACGACTCAAGAAGATGGAATTGTTAAAGTAACTTAGTTTTATTTTAAAATAAAAAAAAATTGTAACCCTAACATGTTTAATATATCTGTAAACACTTGAGACACAAAAATGGACGTTTCTGTAGATTGACCCATATAAGAAAGCATTACTGACAATAAGTAACACCACTCAACTGACCATTTGGTTGTCACATCCGTGATGCAACTACATTTACATTTTATTAAACTTTAAAAATGAAACTGAAAGTGCTCCAACCTAAAAGAAAGTTACTCAAATATTAAACATAAATGCTCTCATGTGCCGGAAATCGACATTATTCAGTTTAATAACAGAGCTGGGCTTCATTGTCTTTGTTATATGACAGCTACTGTTATATTAGGCAGCTACTCGTAGCATAAACAAACAATACTTTATAATCTTAAAACCTGTTTATTAAGTTGAATGCTAGCCTATCAGAAGTTGCCTGATCTGCACACAATCACAATGATTTGCCTTTAAGAACAAAATGCATTTAATAAGAGTTACTCATTTTTTTTTCTCCTCAATTTTATTGTGGCAAATTCCACCTAGCTAGGTCGCACGATGCTGCCATGGGAGGGAAAAGGCTAACATGAAGTCTTTAAGGCCAGCTATCTTTTCAAACTGCGGCTAACACAGTCGTTTGACAGCTCAACACATTTGGAGGAGAACATTAACTCCTAATTGCATTGGGTCAGCTAGCAGAGGCCTGTGTTGACCAGCATTGCTTGTCCATGTTGAATGTTTCTCAGTTCTCCAACTGCGTGGTGACAGGGCCAGATTAACACTTCCTGAGGCCCGGGGCTAATTACCAGGATGAGGCCCTTCATATGATGTTCTGACGCATGACCTCACACAAACCCACTGACACATCAGCGTACACAGTACCAATCTATGACAGACTACCGTTTAAAGTGAACTGGTATTATGATTTCAATTCAATTCACTTCAATTCAATTCATTTCAATTCAAGGGTAGCTTTAATATCATTACTGAATCGTTACTGAATAGTTTGCAAAAAAAACAAAACACATTTCCAGTAGATGGGGAGTAAGACAACCATTCTCTTGCCACCTTCTCTCCATTTCTGAGCGAGCGACTGAACAATGTTTTGCTCAGACATCGCTTCTGATTTTTATAGCTCCTTTCAGAAGCCGAAAAATCGGCATCTTTATGTTGACATTGTGTGGGTGCTTCAATTCCCTTTCCGACCCAATAGCTTCGCATCTCCTCATTAACTTCTCCCCAGCATGCAATATCTGTTGATATATCTATTTTCGCCCCTGCCTCAGAATCAACAGGCTCATCTGCTACATTACCCACTGGTTCTTCTCCATCACTTGTTTCCTCAGAGATTGTAGCACTATTGCTAGCAGACTGGCTAGTTGGGCTGGTTAGTTGGCTAGCGGTGGTTGGCTGCTGTCCATCACTGACAGTTGCCTCTTTGCTGGTGGTAGCTGCTACAGCAGGCTGACTACTCCACATGTTGGTTAATTTGGGTGTTTTCTGTAATAATTCTGTCGCTCTTTCCTTTTTTATTGATTGTAATTTTCGTTTTTTTGCTCCGCTCTCGTGTTTCCTTTGGCCCGACATTTTCGCTTGTTTCGTTTTTTTTTTTTCTATTAATTTTTGTCATTTGACATTCAGCGACCGGAGGCCCCCCTACTGGCGAGGCCCGGGACTGCAGCCCTTTCAGCCCATTCTTTTAATCCGGCCCTGCGTGGTGAGACCAGAGCTAACTGTGATAACAAATCTTGCCAAGAGTATGATGGTACAAATCACCTGGAGGCCACTCTGCAAAAAACTTACATCTTGAGAAGTAAACCTATATTAAATTAGTCTATTTATCTAATATTTCTCATGTTACGATTGTTGTAAGCCCACCTGTAAGAACTATTCTTGAACTAATGTCTTGAAGTTGTACTTTTAAGTGAATGATGCCACTTTTTTGACAGATAATTGTAATTGTTTCAAGCATTCTCGGCCCATGCAGTGAGATAATGTTACCTGAGAACTATTAGACAAAGCTCAAACCACATTAACGCCAATGAAGTCTTGATGCCATCGAGGCCCTGACCACACCTGCATTATCCATGTTGTACTGCATCTCTTCAATTGACCGTTGGAGTTCAGCCCCAAGTCTTTACATGAGAGCAGAACATCGTGGAACTTGGAGACAGAATCAGATTCACTACTTACGTTATGAATATTACAGAGCAAGTGCATGTTTTTCTCCCCTAACCCTCTGTCGTCCGAATAATTTATAACACGGATGATGATAAGAGGTTTTAATGTGTTTTTGCTATTTCAAGTTGCTTAAATAATGGAAATATTTGGAAAAAATTTTGAGGGTATTTACATAAAGTTAGGTTAGTTCATCATTTATGTTGAACAGACTCTCCCAAAATTTTATTGAACCGTGTGCTGCACTGGGTCGGTATGACCAACAGGTCAAAACAAGCTCAGAACAAAGTGACCGCTGTGCCCTGATTGGTGCTTTTGCTTTGTGCTTTTATTTTGACATGTTACGTTTTTATACACACAGAAAAAAAAAATTTTTTTTAGGGTATTTGATAAATACATAGCACCATAATATAAAAAAAAAAACTAATTTCTTTTTGTAAACAAGACTAAACAAATTTAACTTTGTGTAATGTACGGCCCAATATTTAAAAATATTGAAAATGAATACAATTTCAGTTGTTAGTTGGAATGTATGGTAATAATGACATCATAATAAGCTTTCCTGGTCATGTGATGTCATTAAGTATTTGTCCTTTCAAAGTAAAAGACACTTTTTTTTCCACAATTTAAGAGTAAAACACAGATTTTTAGTAAAATTGAGATAAAATAATTGTTGTGGCGACACCATGCAGTAGAGGGTTTCAAGTCATTTTGCCATGTGGTGACTTTTCTCAAAATGTAGTGGAGGAAAAAGTCAGATATTTGACTTTGAAATGTAGTGGAGTGAAAGCAAAAAGTCGCCCAGAATGGAAAAACTTCAGTACAGATACACAAAAAAATACTTAAGTACTTACATTTACTTAGTTACTGTCCACCACTGATCTGTTTCCAGTAAGATGGTGGACAAAACCCTCTGAATGCTCCTGTGCTCTTCTGTCCTCTCTTGATCTCTATGCTATCTATTCTCTACTAAAGCAGAAAGTTTGGAAAGCAGAGTACTTAGTTGTGGGTCAGGCTGCCTTGGTCCTGAATTAAAACAATAGTGCTCATGGACCTGCGGTCAGCTAAAATCCAAACAGTGCCATGTAACACTGAAAAATGTTCAAGGTGTGCAAATTTTAGCGACAAGTACCTTCAGGCAACATCTGTGGTTCATTCAGAAGAAGGAAAAAGTAAATTCTCACAGAGTTTGAAGCTCAAAGCTGTTTTTTTTTTTTTGGATTGTAGTAAATATAAATAGTGCCGCTCTCACTTCTCTAATGTATAATCTGTAATCTGATTTGGTGTCTATACGTCTGTTTCTGCTGATATGTCTGTAAAAGGTGCTTCACAGCAGTTACCCTTCCGTTTTTTTAATTTGAGAACCGAATTCACAGCTTTCTTTATCCCTTTTACGCTATCTTTAGAGATGCCAACACTTAGGGTTCGGCCGTATGCTGTTTCACTTCTCTAATGTTTAATCAAAATGTAGTGGAGGAAAAAGTCAGATATTAGACTTTGAAATGTTGTGGAGTGAAAGTAAAAAGTCGCCCAGAATGGAAAAACTTCAATACAGATACATGAAAAAATACTTAAGTACAGAAATTAATTACATTTAATTAGTTACTGTCCACCACTGATGATCATACACCTATGGCTATATGCTCACAATTTACTGCTGAAAGGCAAAAATCTTCTTTTATTATAAGGGTTTAAAATGACATCACCATCTATTTGACTGGAAAGAAGAGTTACAGCCTCACACGACGCCCAGCTTCTGAATGTAGCTTATGAAATATGAAAGTTCTGAAGAAGTGTGTTTTGGAACCACCGACAGTCTCAAGGACTTGAAGAGTAAAATTTGGATACACAACCCGAATTCACACAGCTTTATTGACCCTTTAAGTGTCGGTGTCTTCAGAGATCGTGTAGGATTCAGTTGTGTGCTGCTTTGTGCTTGGCTGGGTGCTTATCTGCCTGTGCATGTTCGTTATCAGCTGTCTGTCTCGGGAGGCCCACGGACATCGATCCTTTGACAGAACAACTTCATTGAGAACACACTGCCTTCCGCGAATTTAGGGACGACAGGCCTCATCGCGGAGGCTTTCTAGACCAAAACTGGGCAATTTGTAACAAACTAAAGATCACAGGACTCGTGTACTACAGATAGAGCAGCTTAACTGTGATGGAGATTAAAAGTAATGATTCCATGAATTTTACAGTTTTACAGTAATTGCTTTTGCTTTGTTTGTCTGACAAAGTCTTCATTCATTTTAAGACCTCATTTCTTTTTAGATCTCATTTTAAGAGATCAGCTAAAAACATATATGCTAAAAAGTAATAATAATCATACTAGCAAATAAAAAAAATCAATGAACCATTCAAAAAACAACATAAAATTACAACAATATAGTAAAAATAAGATAAAATTAAGATTAAAAAAACTATATGTTACAAAGGTTACTGTACGTCAGCCGGTACATTTTTGGTTGGTTATTAAAAATGGCATCATAGTCATTAGGAATGTCTGTGGTGTCTACCCATCGTGACTGATCTGAACTTACTACCTTTACAGACAAAGAAAAGAAGCCAAACATGTCTAGATAGGCAGGTAGCACCCTTGCTATTGTATAAAAGTCAAGGCGGCAGTCGTGGGTTAGGGAGCCAGCCCTGTGACCAGAAGGTCGACCGGTTTGATCCCCTCGGCTGACAGCACGTGACTGAAGTGCCCTTGAGCAAGACACCTAACTCCCAACTCCCTGGGTGCACACCACTCTGAGCAAGTGTGTTCACTGCCCCCTAGTGTGTGTTTTTGTGTGTGCGCGTGTGTGTCCTCACAAGTGTGTAAGTGGTGTTTCACTTCACAGAGCTGAAATTTCCCTGATGTGGGGCTAATAAGGGTCTCTTAATCTATCATGTGTGTATTTGTTTTATGGGACAGTCATGGTCTGTAGGTTAGGGAACCGGCCCTGTGACAGTATGTGACTAAGGTGTCCTTGAGCAAGACACCTAACCCCCAACTGCTCCCCTGGCACTGCCGATAGGGCTGCCCACCACTCCGAGCAAGTGCGTTCACTGCCCTCTAGTGTGTATGTGTGTGTGTATCCTCACAAGTGTGTATGTGGTGTTTCACTTCACGGAGGTGAAATTTCTAATATGGGTCTCTTAATCTATCATGATGTTATGTTTTACCATATTGCCCACTTTAACTTCTATGCCTTTGAGATTCTATGGAAATGTTAACAGGACACAACATGCATTATTCATGGTATTTCAGACTCATTCGGATCAAAATCTGAGCAGAATTAGACATCTGACTGATTATAAATGTCAAAATACAGCAATTTCTGCGGTGGACTTTTAATAAAGCAGGCCTTCAGATTTGGAAGAGCAGTAAACGAAAGTGTCATTTATCGCTCCAGTAGCGTTTGATTGGTATGATCTCTTACAGTCAGCAGAGCTGCAGGATGTAGCTTAGCGTTGTCCCCATCACATGTTTCCTCTATGACAGGAAGTTTTGTAACTAATGAATGCAGCTCTATATCCTCATGGAGTTTCAGCTCTCGTCTGTCAGCATCTGTTTCACAGAGAGTGTGTTTTGTGGCTCTAGAGCCTCTATAGGTTCCTCTTTATAGAAAAGAGATGGGGTGTTCCTGAGAGAAGTGTAACTGTGAGTAACAGCGTCATCACAGATGGTTACAAATCTGAGAATGCAGTTTCTTTGAGGTTAGCATGCTGACATAATCTTTGAACCTCTTGTTCTCAAGGGTGTATTTTGGCTTGTCCATCTGAATTTACACAACCAAATCATAAGGCAAATTATTGAGTAACTGCATGAAATAAATGTAATTTTTATTTTATTTATTTATTTGTAAATTTCTCCCCTGAAATGAACAGATCATGTGTTTTATGATTTAAACATATTTTACTGTATACTTACAATTTACTGCCAAAAGCCAAACATCTCAGATGCTGTTTGTGTTATTTTATAATAGTAATGTTTACAGAGCAGATCACTGAAGAGACGCCGTCTGTTTATAGTTTATAGCCCAGATTTGGGGAAAAACGGGTCGACTTTCAGTAGAAAAACAAACTGAGTTCAGCTTCTTTTATTATAAGGGTTTACAGCCTCATACGACGCCCAGTTTCTGAATGTAGCTTATGAAATATGAAAGTTATGAAGAATATGACGAAGTGTGTTTAGGAACCACCGGCAATCTCAAGGAGTTGAAGAGGCTACTTCGTTATGAGATCTTTCTGAAAAAAATGTGGTTCTAACACCAAAGCTACACTCTCAGAAAAAAAGCTACTAAACTGTCACCGGGGCAGGACCCCTCGTCACTGGGGTGGTTCCCTCAAGGGTCCATCTCAGTGCGTTTAGTCAGGGACCATAATCCACTAAAATAGTACACTGTTAGAAATAAAGGTTCTGTGCCAGGACAATTTTCGTTCATCAAGGTCCAAACAAGGGCACAGCAGTGGGTTTAATGTCTGATTGTGAACCTTAAATCAGTTTTTCCAGGTGAAAAGTTTGTATTTGTACCTTTTCATAACTGAAAGTTTTAAAACAGAACAGTAAAATAAAAGCCTGGAGGCGAGGCAGGGTGTGTGGAGTCAGTACAGTTTAGAACATATAATTTCAGTGGATTCTGCTTCAGTTATGTTCCCTGACTAAAGGTACTGAGATGGACCCATGAGGGAACCACCCCAGTGACAAAAGGGGTCCTGACCCAGTGACAGTTTAGTACCTTTTTTCTGAGATTATATGTTCTAAGCTGTACTGACTCCACACACCCTGCCTCACCTCCAGGCTTTTATTGTACTGTTGTGTTTTAAAACATTCAGTTATGAAAAGGTACAAATACAAACTTCTCACCTGGAAAAACCTTAAAACCACTGCTGTACCCCCTTAAAAAACACAGTTCTTTGAGGGTTTTTTAGTAAATAAAATAGTTAAACACTTAAAGAATCCTTTGAATGACTAAAGGTTTCTATATAAAATCTTTTTGAAGAGGGTTCTGTATAGCACCCAAAAGGGTTCTTCTGTTGTTATGATGTCAAACTTGTAACAATGGAAGAACCCTTTGCTATATAGAACCATCTACAGCACAGTCTCTATCAATCTGAAGAACCCCTTGATAATGCAAAGAGACTTTTAATCACACATATGGTTCTTTATAGACCATTTTCTTTACTAAAGAAACTTTTTAAAGGTGTAGAATTAAGGGCAGTCGTGGGGTGGAGGTTAGGGAACTGGCCCTGCGACTGGAAGTTTGATGGTTCGATCCCCAGAGCCAACAGTACATGACTGAAGTGTCCTTGAGCAAGACACCTAACCCCCAACTGCTCCCTGGATGCTGTGGATAGGTCTGCCCACCACTCCAGGCAGATGTGCTCACTGCCCCCTAGTGTGTGTATGTGTACTCACTAGTGTGTATGTGGTGTTTCACTTCATGGATGGGTTAAATGTGGAGGCGATATTTCCCCATTGTGGGACTAATAAGGGTCAGTTAATCTTAATTTACACTGTTGATGAATGAAAATGTACCTACACAGAACCTTTATTTCTAACAGTGTAATATGGACAATGAAGTGGAGAATACAAGCCTGTTACTGTTAGGCATATGAAAAATAAATTATTCATGTGTCAAGATTCTTTCTTAAACAATTCAGATTCGATTCACGAAACATCATAGTCTGATTTTTTTAATATATATAGGCTCTGCTTTTCCTCCACTGTTACATGAACTCAGACACACCCAGAGACATTATAAAGTAGGATGCTTTGGCAGAGTTGGTCCCAGTTTTTGCGTATATGAAAATAAAAGAGCAGAAACTGCAGGAAACATGATCCTCAATTACTAACGTCTTTAAACAAAGCCATCCTTTATGCAGGGTCATGTTTTTAGGCCTTTTATTTCATATACACAAAAACTGGGTGAGTTTGTTTAACCTCCTAAATGGCGAGGGCTCACCGTCCAGCCCAAAGTTTTATTACACACTTTTATAACCTAAAAAATAGCTCAAGCCCCTGTAGTTACATAATAAGCCTTATTATGTAGTAACCCAGGGATACTGGGATAGGGGTTAACAGGGGGGAATAATTCATACTATTGTACTATACAGTGGGGCAAAAAAAGTATTTAGTCAGCCACTGATTGTGCAAGTTCTCCTACTTAGAAAGATGAGAGAGGTCTGTGATTTTCATCATAGGTTCACTTCAACTATGAGAGACAAAACGAGAAAAAAAAATCCAGGAAATCACATTGTAGGATTTTTAAAGAATTTATTTGTAAATTATGGTGGAAAATAAGTATTTGGTCAATAACAAAAGTTCAACTCAATACTTTGTAACATAACCTTTGTTGGTAATGACAGAGGTCAAACGTTTCCTTTAAGTCTTCACCAGGTTTGCACACACTGTAGCTCGTATTTTGGCCCATTCCTCCTGCACATCTCCTCTAGAGCAGTGATGTTTTGGGGCTGTCGCTGGGCAACACGGACTTTCAACTCCCTCCACAAAATCTATGGGGTTGAGGTCTGGAGACTGGCTAGGCCACTCCAGGACCTTGAAATGCTTATGGAGCCACTCCTTCGTTGCCTGAGCGGTGTGTTTGGGATCATTGTCATGCTGGAAGACCCAGCCACGTTCCATCTTCAATGCTCTCACTGATGGAAGGAGGTTTTGGGCTAAAATCTCACAATACATGGCCCGGTTCAGTCTTCCCTCAACACAGATCAGTCGTCCTGCCCCCTTTGCAGAAAAACAGCCCCAAAGCCTGATGTTTCCACCCCCATGCTTCACAGTATGTTTGGTGTTCTTGGGATGCAACTCAACATTCTTCTTCCTCCAAACACGACGAGTTGAGTTTTTACCAAAAAGTTCTATTTTGGTTTCATCTGACCACATGATATTCTCCCAATCCTCTTCTGGATCATCCATATGCTCTCTGGCAATGTGGCTGGCTAAATACCTTTTTGCCCCACTGTGTAAATATATATATATATATAGTACTTTAATATTATTCTGAAGTATTTTTAAGCATTTTATCAGTACGTAATACTTCTGATAAAAAGTGAACACTATGGCTGTACTGTATACAATATACAGGGTGAGTCAAAAGTCACAGGACACTTTTATTTTTTAAAGCTGTCACAAGCCTCCACGATGCGGTGCTGAAGGCTGTGTTTGTTGCAGATTTTCTCAGTTTGAGATGACCCCAGAGATAAAAGTCGGTAATAAAATTAAAAATAAAATAAAACCTGTCCTGTGACTTTTGCCTCACCCTGTACTGTGTATGAGCTGTACCGTGTGCAACAAGACCATCTTTCTCATTTTTAGATATTTCTAACCTGTTAGATGGTAAAAAGCCTTATACACTTAACATGCATGCAGAGTGTAGACAACAGCTGAGCTAACACTACTTGCCAACAATAAATACAGGAAAAAAGAATCATGCAGGCTGTAGAAATCAAATAAAAAACATTCAGATTCATTTTATAATCACATCTAAGCAACTTAGATCACGTTGTGAGGTGCCTAGAGATTCTCATCCCTACTGACCACCAAGACTACATGACTTTGGCCCACTCTCATTTCTTATTTTTACCCCTACCCCTTATTTTTGAGGGTCACCTTGCCCCTTGAAACTGAGTTACAAGGGGTAGTGGTTGAAATCTTCCCTCTGAAATGGGACCGTCTAATAAAAAGAGCATCACTTCATTAACAGCTACTAGCGCTGCTCTGTAGGCGACCCTGCCTGTCTGCACTGACAGCAGAGGCGGGTAAAGTTCAGCTCCACATTGACTTTAGTTACATTTAGGACATCTTTCGCCTTCATTTCTTTATTATCACCCACCCCTAATTCTACAGAGAAACAAAGCTGGAGTCAGATATTCACCAGCTTCTAGTTTCTATTTTCCCATTCCACCTTAAATAGTAAAGTGGAACAAGAAATGTAGATGGCAAGCTACAGAGACGCTTTGCACGCTGACCACTGCGGTTCAAATCCCTGCATAGATAGTAATAATATTATAGCAACAATCAATGTGACAATGTTTATTGTTATTGTGATAAATTATGTCACAAAATATGGCGATTTTCTGATTTGATGATTTTCTGATCATATTACGGATATCAGTATTACTCAATATTACTCAGAGAGCATCATTAATCCTGTTGAACTGGAATTAGGACATCAACTTGCGTTAACAGTAAAGTAGGTTTTTTCATTCTCTTGTAAAGTTACCATTTTGGGGAGACACTATATTACCAAAAATATTCACTCACCCATCCACATCATTGAATTCAGGTGTTCCAGTCACTTTCATGGCCACAGGTGTATAAAACCAAGCCCCTAGGCCTGCAGACTGCTTCTACAAACATTAGTGAAAAATGGGTCGCTCTCAGGAGCTCAGTGAATTCCAGCGTGGTACCGTGATCGGACACCACCTGTGCAACAAGTTCAGTCGTGAAATTTCCTCACTACTAAATATTCCACAGTCAACTGTCAGTGGGATTATAACAAAGTGGAAGCGATTGGGAACGACAGCAAATCAGCCACTAAGTGATCGGCCACGTAAAATGACAGAGCAGGGTCAGAAGATGCTGAGGGCCATACTGCGCAGAGGTCGCCAACTTTCTGCTGAGTCAATCACTACAGACCTCCAAACTTCATGTGGCCTTCAGATCAGCATAGAGAGCTTCATAGAATGGGTTTCCATGGCCGAGCAGCTGCATCCAAGACTTACTTCACCAAGCGCAATGCAAAGCGTGGAATGCAGTGGTGTAAAGCGCCGCCACTGGACTCTAGAGCAGTGGAGACATGTTCTCTGGAGTGACCAATCACGCTTCTCCATCTGGCAATTCAAGTCTGTGTTTGGCGGTTTCCAGGAGAACAGTATTTGTCTGACTGCATTATGCCAAGTGTAAAGTTTGGTGGAGGGGGGATTATGGTGTGGGGTTGTTTTTCAGGAGTTGGGCTTGGCCCCTTAGTGTCAGTGAAAGGAACTCTTAATGCTTCAGCACCAAGAGATTTTGGACAATTTCATGCTCCCAACTTTGTGGGAACAGTTTGGGGACGGCCCCTTCCTGTTCCAACATGACTATGCACCAGTGCACAAAGCAAGGTGCAAATGTTCTGTAAATTTGAGGGGAGGTTTTACCAAAAAATAAATAAATAAAATAAAAATGTACATTTATTTCATGCAGTTACTGAATAATTTGCCTTACGGTTTGGTCATGAAAATTCAGATGGACAAACTAAAATATATCCTGAAGACTAATACGTTAATAAAATGACTTCAAACAAGATAATTATGTCTAGAATTCAGTTAAATAGCCTTATAATAAGCTTACAGCAATCTCAAAATGAGAAATATATAATATATAATATAGAAATATAAAATATATAAATAGAAATATTGAATAGATTTAAGATAATTTCACTTGCCACGATCCAATATTTTGCAGTGTATAGCAAGATTGTCTTTGGTAAAGCTCTTAATACTGTGTTTGGTTTTAACTGAAACATGGCTATACTGCCTCAATTGCAATATACAGTAAATTAAATTAAGTTTAATTCACATTAGTCTTGCCCCTTTTTCCTCTTGAGCCTTTTCCCCTCAGAATGTCTGTGCGCAGGCCTGATTGGCTGTCTCTGCCTTGCGTTAACATTGCGGATAAGATATGGATCTTATTGCAGAGAGCGAGGTTACAGTAGGACAGCCTGTGGGCTGCCGAGGTTCATTGCCTTTGTCTCTGGTGAGGCCAGTCATCCATGTGTGAAAGTGTGTGCGTATTATTTTTGCATGTTGGGCCTCGTGCTCAGCAGGAAATGCAGATGTTTAGAGCTTGTGACCGAGCGAATGGGTTTCTTTGCGTCTTCCACTGACATCTTGTCGGTACTCATGACTGTTCTTCCCTATTTTTAAAAGCCAGAAGTGGGAGTTTCTGCGAAGATGACTGCATGTCTGATATTGCGGTGTCACGGCTGATGTAATATGCTGAATTTTACGAGTGATCGCTGTCCCTGAGATATGACCGTGATGACTGAGATAAGCCGCTGCGATAAACTGAAATAAAAAAGCTTTTGTCTTTCTGTTAATCTGTATACTCGTATTCACACTCCAACCAAACAGCAGCTGTTACAAAAGCAGACCAGCGCTCTTGTATTGCCTGCCTCGTCTTTTTATTTGAATTCCTAGCCGCTGGAAACTTTCAGCTCTCTCGGTTCTTTGAATTTCACCTTGACCTTTGATCAGGTGCTGACCCTGCAGCAGAGACGCATTAGCTCCGGTCAGAGAGTGGAACATGTCCTTCAAACATCAAATAACAAATAACAGCATGCTTTCTCACTCAGCTGCACTCTCAAATAAAGGTAGGAACATGTCACTGCCCCTCATGTCTCTGGGGTGGAAGCCTCAAGGCTCCATCTCAGTACCTTTAGTCAGGGAACATAACTGAACCACAGTCCACTGAAATGATGTGTTCTAAGCTGTACTGACTCCACACACCCTGCCTCGCCTCCAGGCTTTTATTCTACTGTTCTGTTTTAAAACATTCAGTTATGAAAAGCTACAAATACAAACTTTTCACCTGGAAAAACCTTAAAACCACTGCTGTACCCCCTTAAACACAGTTCTTTGAGGGTTTTTTAGTAAATAAAATAGTTAAACACTTAAAGAATCCTTTGAATGACTAAAGGTTTCTATATAAAATCTTTTTGAAGAGGGTTCTGTATAGCACCCAAAAGGGTTCTTCTGTTGTTATGATGTCAAACTTGTAACAATGGAAGAACCCTTTGCTATATAGAACCATCTATATTCACAATCAGGGCTTAAAACCACTGTAGAACTTTTGAGGGAACATTTACACTGTTTGGACCTTGATAAATGAAAACTAACTGCACAGAACCTTCAGTTCTAACAGTGTACTCGCAGTACATTTCTGACAGAATTGTTTGTTTATTTGTTGCTGGCTTCATCTGCTGTTTATCACGGCATCACCCATAATGTTTTGATGACCTTGTAGGCCTGTCACAGTTATCATACGTCAATCATTTGAGAGGACTTCTAGTTCTCTGCTCTCAAGCTACGTTAACATTGCAAGCCTCGATGCTCAAATCTGATTTTGATTAACTCTGATCAGCTCTCAGCTTCATTATTAGAGCCAGGCGAAGGAGAAAAAGGTGAGATGAGCTGCTTTTCCACTGTTTACAGGCTTTAACGTCTGTTTGGCGCTGCTGCCATGATAATGCTGAATGATTGCGCACGCGCAGTGGAAAAAAAGCACATGAATTCCGATCCGAGTGACACATTTAGGTCACATGGCCACAAATCGGATACGCATCCGATCTAGAACCACATATGAAAGTGGCTCAGGTCAAAATTGAAAAGATCAGATTTGTGTCACATTAGGATTTCATTAGGAAAAATCTGATTAGTGCCCCTTCAAACCTGGTGATGTAAACGTAGCCTGACAGTGTTTATTTGTTACTTACATACATTGGGACCAGGCCTGTGTGTGTGTGTGTGTGTGTGTGTGTGTGTGTGTGTGTGTGTGTGTGTGTGTGTGTGTGTGTGTAAACTTATTTTCACTAATAACAAGAAGTAACAGTCTACTGAGTTTGAATGTGTACATACAGGGTTTGTACTTATTCAGGCAGCCATAGCTGTTAATTCAGCCAGAAGAGCATTAGTGAGGTCAGATACTGCTGTTGGATGGTCATTTCTGGATCACTCCAACTCATCCCAAAGGTCCTGGATTGAGCTTCAACACCTTAACCGAAAAGTCTGGTTCCATTGACTTATATAAAAAATAAAGTATGTTTTTTCCTTCTCTGTAAAGTTACCATTTTAGAGATACAAGGTTTTCTTCCGACAGCAGCGAATGGATCTTTTGGCTTTTGTGACATCAAAAAACAGTGAATTTATATTGGGCTGTTTTTTGCAGCTTAGTTTCCAGTTAAGGACTGTATGGAGTGGGGCGTGAGTGGTACGTTTTAAAAGTGTACCAGTATTTAAGTTTGCTCTGTGTACATTGTGCTGAGTAGTAATGAGGTAATCATAGCCTGTTTGTAGTGTAGTAGTAGACAATGGGCTTGTAGTATGATATAACGTTACCACACTGTAGAGCCTGAAGGATTAGGGACGCGTGCCAGTAATCAGGTTTGATTTAATGTCCTCCAACCACCGATTTAGTGTGGCAGGCTGAGCCAGAGCAGGACAGTCTCTCCCTCCCTCCCTCCCTCCCTCCCTCTGTCTCTTTGTGTCCACCCCCCCACGTGTTTCTTGACAGCTGGTGTGCCGGTAGATAAACAAGTCAGAGATTCCAGTCTTTACCCTGGCCTAAGCGGCTTTAGTGGCACGATTGATCAGACATCAACCTCACTTGGGACAGAATTGCGCGTTTTAAGTGTGTTTGCGTTGGTGTGTGCACGTGATGGAGGGGGAGGTGTTATTAAACATGCCTACAATTGATGAACAGTGTATTTGTGTATATGTGTGTGTGTGTGTGTGTGTGTGTGTGTGTGTGTGTGTGTGTGTGTGTGTGTGTGTGTTAGCTAGGCCTGGACCCTGACCTGTTGATTTTTGACAAGTGTTCACATAAAATGGGGCAGAGCTTCTCTGTCTGTCTGTCTGTCTGTCTGTCTGTCTATCTCTATCTCTCTGTCTGTCTGTCTCTCCGACCGTCTGTCTGTCTGTCTCTCTGTCCGTCTGTCTGTCTGTCTCTCTCTGTCTGTCTGTCTCTCTCTCTCTATCTGTCTGTCTCTCTTTCTCTCTCTCTCTCTCTATCTCTCTGTCTGTCTGTCTGTCTGTCTCTCCGACCGTCTGTCTGTCTGTCTCTGTCCATCTGTCTGTCTGTCTCTCTTTCTCTCTGTCTGTCTGTCTGTCTGTCTGTCTGTCTGTCTGTCTCTCTCTATCTGTCTGTCTGTCTCTCTCTGCCTGTCTATTTCTCTCTCTGTTCTGTCTGTGTGTCTGCCTGTCTCTGTGTCTCTCTGTCTGTCTGTGTCTGTCTCTCTCTTTCTCTCTCTCTCTCTGTCTGTCTCTCTCTGTCTGTCTGTCTATTTCTCTCTCTGTTCTGTCTGTCTGTCTCTGTGTCTCTCTGTTTGGCTGTCTCTCTCTGTCCTCTGTTTGTCTGTCTGTCTGTCCATCTGTCTGTGTCTCTCTCTCTCTCTCTCTCTCTCTCTCTCTCTCTCTCTCTCTCTCTCTCTCCCCCCCCCTTATGTATTATTAGTTAGTGGGCTGAGGCTTATTGAATTACTGTGTGGTGCGACCTTGCCTGCACTGCCTGACCAGTAATTAACACTGACCGATTTAAACAGCCCCTCTTCAAACTCCCTTATATTACATCCTAGAAATGCACCTGCTGTTACTCCAAGGACATCTCTCACCTCTAAGTAATGTGAGTAACCCACCCAGCCTCGGATGGACTGTGTGCTGTGAATATCCAATAAATCAATTTGAATGAAGAATTATATTTAAACCAAGTGCATATGTACACCAGTCAGACATAATATTATGACCGCCTCCTTGTTTCTACACTCATTGTCCATTTTATCAGCTCCACTTACTATACTTTACTTGGCTGGGTATTTTTGGTTGGTGGACTATTCTCAGTCCAGCAGTGACACTGAGGTGTTTAAAAACTCCAGCAGCACTGCTGAGTCTGATCCACTCAGAACAGTGCAACACACAATAACACACCACCACCACATCAGTGTTACTACAGTGCTGAGAATGATCCACCACAAAAGTCAAAGGACAGGAACTAGTATTGTGTGCTATAGTATAGTACCCTCTAGCTCAGCAAAGTGCTGCAACTCAACATGCCATTGATTCCACAAGTGGATGGAAGACATCTGGAGAGATGTTGAGCCAGGCCATCTGGACAGCCATTCACAGCTCCGTGGTATTTCTAAGTGAAGTATCTCGGGTGTGAATGGACCTCTCCACCACATCCCATAAGCTCGATTAAGCTGGAGACCCTGCAGGCCATACCATTTGTTGGAACTGTCCAGAATGCTTGTAACTTGGGCCCTATGGCACTTTGCATTACAGTGCTGAGATACTGCTGAGTGTCCCATCACTGTAGGTGTACATGAAGTCCATGAAGGGCTGCAAATGGTCACCAGTTGGTGAAACATAGCGGTCACTGGTCAATGACCTGTTTAGGTCGACCAGTGGATCCAATCCAAGCTAAGAGAGCACATCCCACACCAGTGTGGAACCACCTTCAGCCTGCACATTGCCTTGTTGACAACTGGGGCCCATGGCCGCACACAAAACCCACTGTCAGCCCCAAACAATTGGTACCGTGACTCATTAGACAACACCACATGTCACCAGTCCTCTAGGGTCCAGTTAGCAACCTCATGAGCCCAGGTGAGGCGCTGTGTGCGGCTCCCAGATCCCATGGAGGCTAAAGAACGCTGCAGTGTCCTGTGTGGGGCATCCTGCACAGAATATGGGTGTGATTTCTGCCAGATTGCTTGTCTGTTTGCACAATTCTAGCCAGACGCCGCTGGTCACAATAATTAGGCACCCGTGGGTGGTTCCCGCGCTGTCCACTGTGGTAGCAATGCCTTCTATTACATATTCCCAGTACACACATTAAGGGATTGAGGAATTTTAAATTTCTGCACAACTTCAGAAATGGAATGTCCATCTGGCACCCGCCTTGCTGTGTGTGCGCTGGCCAGTGTTCAGCCTCACTCACAAGACAACACATCAAAATTTATACAGGTGTGGGTGTTCCCATGCCGCCCCTGATGTAACACCATTTCATAATCAGTTTACATACTGATGTCCCAGGACTTCTATCATGTCAGTGTATGTAAAGGCGCAGACAGTCGTATGCAGAAGTTTAAACAGTCTTGGTCAAATTACATTAGTTGATTTTAAGGTAACGCATCTTCTACAGGGAACAAATTTAAATATGGCATTTATCTGCATTTTTTAAAACCTTTATAAGGTTATTTATTTAAATGTATTGCTACTAGCAAGGTGTACCTAATATACACACACACACACCGGCCACTTTATTAGGTACACCTAGTAAAAGGTTGGACCCCCTTCTGCCTTCAGAACTGCCTTAATTCTTCATGTCCTACTTTCAACAAGCTGTTGGAAACATTCCTCAGAGATTTTGGTTGGTTATTTGAGTGACTGTTGCCTTTCTATCATCTCGAACCAGTCAGCCCATTCTCCTCTGACCTCTCACATCAACAATGCATTTTCGTCCACACAACTGCCGCTCACTGGATATTTTCTCTTTTTCGGACCATTCTCTGTAAACCCTAGAGATGGTTTTGCGTGAAAATCCCAGTAGATCAGCAGATTCTGAAATACTCAGACCAGCCCGTCTGGCACCATCAACCACGCCACGTTCAAAGTCACTTAAATCACCTTTCTTCTCCATTCTGATGCTCGGTCTGCACTTCAGCAAGTTGTCTTGACCACCTCTACATGCCTAAAAACATTGAGTTGCAGCCATGTGATTGGCTGATTAGCTATTTGTGTTAACAAGCAACTGAACCTAATACCTAATAAAGTGGCTGGTGAGTGTATATCTCGCTGTTGTCGGAACAAAACCTGGTATCTCCATTATTGACATTTTTCCATTTTTTATGTAATTGAAAATACCTGTTCTCCTTTACATTGTGTGTAAATTTCATGATGAATGACCCAAAATTATATATATATATATATAATTGTATGTACATGCAATTTTTTTGATGTAGAGATTTATGTAAAAATCCAGTTTTAGCTGCTTTGTTTCACAGAACAAACAAGCATTCACTTACCTTTTTTCTTAGCAAGGTATCCAATCACAGCAAGACATGCTGATTATTGAGTGTAGTGTAAAAATTTAGCTGATCTGACGGCACATTTTCACTATGAAGTGTAGCTGTTCACACCAGACAGGAAGGACAAGTTTATTCTGCCGACTGCTTCACTTCACACAACTGGGGTGGCCACCGTTCATGCTTGGCTGGCATCTCTGGGCGATCGGAGGAATCCACGACGGTTGGGAAGAGTAAAGGATTCTTCCATATAGAGACGTTTATTTAGATATTGGGAACTTTAAGATGTGAATAAACCGGGACTGTATTCTGGGCTTAGCATTTCTGCTGGTCTGTTCGTCAAGAATGTCCCCAAAAAAACAACAGCTGCTGTTTTTGAAACATATTTTAAAAAAAGCCTTGAAACAAAGTTTTGATATCATGATGATGGTGTTGCCCCGTGTATATTCTCTGAATTGGTATCTGAGCGAAGAAGCCCGTGCTGACCCTCACTGTCTGAACCCGACAGCTGTCTGTTGAAAGCTGGACTTCGAACCCCGACAGCCAGGTCGAAGGTCACGGCCACTGCTGCACAAGCCTGATTGCGAAATGCTGGGAGTGAGGCAGCATTCCATGAGAGTGAGTGAGCGAGCAGACGGCAGATCAGACACCAGATCTGCCCACAGCTCCAGAGAAATGGCCTGACAGGTTCTGCTGTTAGTCTCCATTTCACTAAGAAAGAACATTGAAGTCTCACAGTGACTCTAGTAGGACTCACAGCACAGATACTGTTTCCAGCAGTGGACTTTTCCATCCTTTTGCATGGTTTTGTTTACCATGAAGAGGTTACACATTGCTGTAAACCAGACCTTGAAATATTGTTACAGTAGCTTAACATGGATAGAATACACCAATCAGGCATAACATTCTGACCACCTCCTTGTTTCTCTACTCATTGTCCATTTTATCAGCTCCACTTACTGTATAGGTGCACTTTGTAGTTATACAGTTACAGACTGTAGTCCATCTGTTTCTCTGATACTTTGTTACCCCTTTTTACCCTGTTCTTCAGTGGTCAGGACCCCCAGGGACCCTCACAGAGCAGCTACTATTTGGGTGGTGGCTCATTCTCAGCACTGCCGTAACGCTGACATGGTGGTGGTGTTTTAGGGTGTGTTGTGCTGGCCTGAGTGGATCAGACACAGCAGTGCTGCTGGAGCTTTTAAACACCTCAGTGTCACTGCTGGACTGAGAACAGTCCACCAACCAAAAATATCCAGCCAACAGTGTCCCGTGGGCAGCGTCCTTGTAACGAGGAGCGAGGAGGCGGACGCACACGCTGAGATAAGCGAGATTTATTAGGGGCAAATCCAGGGTCGTAGTCAGAACATTCCAGGGTCAGTGAGCCGACACGTACAGACTTAGGGTAAGACATCTCAAGAATCAACACAAACGAAGACCAGGTACAAAGACACGATACAAAGGTACAACGACTGGCAAACGGAAGGGGCAAACACAGGACTTAAATACACGGAACAATGAGGGACAGGTGATAACAATCAGGGGCGGAGTTACAAAACCAAAACATGAGCACATGGACAGGACTGGGAGGAGCCAACCGTGACAGAACCCCCCCCCAAAGGCATGCACACCGGGCGTGCCACACAGAACAAAACAAACCAACCCAACAAAAAAGCGAAACCCAGAGAAAGACAAAACTAAACTGGCACAGACACCGAAGCCAGAGCAGAGGCAGAAACGGGCACAGAGGCAGAAACGGGCACAGAGGCAGAAACGGGCACAGAGGCAGAAACAGAACCACAAGGCACAGGAACAGAACCACAAGGCACAGGAACAGAACCACAAGGCACAGGAACAGACACAGACGGAGACACACCAGACACAGGAACAGACGAAACAGAACGAGGACAAAAAACGGAGGGAGGACGAGGAGGCACAACACAAAACGACGCCGAACGAGAGACGACCGGAGACACAGGACGAGGAATACAAGAACGAAGACCAGGTACAAAGACACGATACAAAGGTACAAAGACTGGCAAACGGAAGGGGCAAACACAGGACTTAAATACACGGAACAATGAGGGACAGGTGATAACAATCAGGGGCGGAGTTACAAAACCAAAACATGAGCACATGGACAGGACTGGGAGGAGCCAACCGTGACAGTCCTCTTACCGATGATGAAGGACTAGGGGATGACCAACACAAACTGGGCAGCAGCAGATGAGCTGTTGTCTCTGACTTTACATCTACAAGGTGGACCGACAAGGTAGGAGTGTCTAATAGAGTGGACAGTGAGTGGACACAGTGTTTAAAAACTCCAGCAGCATTGCTGTGTCTGATCCACTCATACCAGCACAACACACACTAACACACCACCACCACCACTTTCTCATCTCCTCTCAGACTGAAGGGAACCATCTTCCAGTGACAGTCAGAAACTCTATGACCCCCTCTTTCAATTAGATTGTGATTGGTTCCTTGGCGCCACACTCTTGATTGTAAAAATATGGCAATTTGAAACTGGATGAATCTTTTTGAGCGTTGTTGCATTTCATCATACTGTAGTTTTTCATTGTTTTAAAGAAGTTAGTCTTGTGTTGTGTCAGTCCAATCTTAACCACTGTAACAGACTCTTGTGGTGTTGATTGATGAGTATTGGGATACTCTCTGTTTCTACACAGCAGGTGTAACTGTACAGAATTATGAACTGTGTTTTAGGTGTTTTGACTTCCTTCATCCTGTAAGAGGACCTGCCTGATCACAAGCTCGAGTGAAAGCATACACACACACACACACACATGTGGGAGCTCAAACGGTCCTGCTTCATTCCAGCAGCGTCGGAGCTGATATAAATGTAACAGCCGGTCTCGGTGGGTTGTGTGAGGATAATCTACAGTGTGTGCCACTTTATATTTCCGCCCTGCACAACACGACTTGGAGCCGTGCCACAGAAATCCCCCCTCTGCTCTGGATTCAAGCTGCGGCACATACACGCACAGCCAGGACAGGCCTGCACACATGAGGTCCTGTACAAAAGTTTAGGTGCCCCTGTCAAATGATGTGCTTTGTGAAAATAAAATAAGTTGACACATCCTCTACAGGGAATGGTTTCATCCACAGCTACTGTTTATCTGCTGAATTTAGCTTATGGGAAAAAATAGAACATAAAATGTGGCCTGTGCAAAAGTCATTTCCCCCCCAGGATGTTAAATTCAGTGCATAATTAGATATTGGTGCATAATTGTGCACCAAAATTTGCAGGAAAATGTCAGAATTGATGTATTCTTACTTAGAAAATCAACAAAGCATGTCATTTCATCAGGAGCATTTAAACCTTTGCATGCAACTGTGTATCGCAGTTAATGAAACGGCTAATCCCTGTTCTAAAATCTGCTTGGTGGAGCCATTTTCAAAGCCATTGTTAAGTACTGCGCTGTGAAGTCCTGCGTGTAGCTCGGTCTGTCAGAACCTGCATTTAAGGAACTGAAGATACTGTCGTTTATTTCACCCTTCAGCTCATTAAAGAGCACATGCCACAGAATTGAGATACAAATATTATAAAAACAATGAAGGAGGTGTTAGTGAGATTATTGTGATTTTAGGTGCTCATTTGTTGGCCTACAGGTTTCTACCCTTACATATTATGCAATTATGCATCTTACCTGCTCTAACCATACTTATTCAGTCTACTCAACTACACCACGTGTCCTTGGGAACAGAGTGAGTGATGTCATGGCGTGTTGGATTGAATGGTTAAGTGCCATGGAATGATTCCCTTAAAACTCAACTTAAAAAACTTGACTGTTCAAAGCCCCACGTTTCTTAGTTATTATTACTATGCTTCTCATATGTTCAGCTCAGGCTGCCTGGTGGTGCACTTATGCCACAAGACTAAAACATTCAGTAAGACAAAGAAAAATGTAGAAGTACACAAAGAAGCACATTTTAAAACTTTAAATTCCTTATAAAATAAGATTTTCAATGCAGACAAGTCTGAGAATTAAAGATTTCTAATGTAGAGGAAATTTGAGCACTGTAAGCTGCCTCTTCTTATGAGCTAATGCTAAATCTAAACAATGGGCACACTTGCCTGAAGTGGTGGTCAACCCTATCCACAGCACCCAGGGAGCAGTTGGGGGTTAGGTGCCTTGCTCAGGGGTACTTCAGTCACGTCAGCTCAGGGGGCCGAACCAGCGACCTTCGGTCATAAGGCTGGCTCTCTAACCTCTAGTCCATGACTGTCCTCACAACATATGTCTGTCTTTATGCACAGTGTTGTAATCACAGTCTTTACAGTCTTGTCTTTTTCACCCTGACCGCGCCAGTATACACAGTATAACAGTGCAATAGACGACGCCTTGGAATACAGACCCTTAGTTCACATAATAGAATAAATAAAAATAAATAAAACAACAAATAACCCAAAAATAAATGGTAAAGTGTTTTGTGCAAAGATGCAGAGAGACTCTGTCTTCACAGTTAAATAACTTGGCTAGCTAACTGGACTGACTTAACATTGTTCTGTAATATTATTCGTCATTAGATTAGATTCAAATGAATGTTAGCAGGTACATATGTTGTATTCTACACTACCTTGTTCTAGTGTATCTCCTTTCATTTTAATGCAAAAACACCTTCGTGTCTGTTTGTGCATTTCCATAGAAAAAAGAAAGATTCGGCAAACTTGAAAGAATTGGTTTGGCACCCAGTCAGCCTAAAAACATATGTAATCCTATGGGAGGGCAGGTTGCAGCGTTGTCTTTGCATGTGTTCAGTTCCAGGAGGTTCAGAGTGGCAACAAGATGGAAGGGTTCAGGGGGCAGGGTGGGGTTTGGGTTGTGTACAGGCCTCCTGGCCTCCCTTCAGCCCCGGAATGTGACATTTACTAAAAGCCACTGGCAAAATGTGTCTTGTGTCTCTGCCAGAGAGAACGAGGGGGGAACACATGCGTATTTTTAAAACATCTTTGCTGAACAGTTTGTTCTCTGTTAAAGATTAAGGGCTTTCTTGTTGGCTTGCTAAGTGCTGGCTCTTAGCTGGTGGGTAGAATACCAAAGAGGCTAATCATATCCATAACGTGTATTCCAGAGAGCAGCCTCAGCTTAAGAAACACAGGCGAAGTGAAAGACGGTCTGAGTGAACTTTGGCGAAGGAAGAAGAGCCATTTTGTCAAGTTTCAACACAAATCTCACCACCTTGGGAGCCACAACATTTTATTAAAGTGACATTTCACCATCTTGGCTGTAAATATGTCTCGGTTTGTGATAATGTGGTAGTACAGGCTAAAAATATAATGAATATAATTTGCTTTGCTTTAAGCTTTAGCTCAGCTATAGCTGCTTTTCTCACATCTCTAGTAGGAAACTTTTCCACAAAAGTAGAATTTTACCTACTAATCTAATTCAGCTGTGGAGCCGCAACAGGACAGTGAAAGAGCTGCGTGTTGCAGAGCCCTGAATTAGGCCCTCAGAGCTGTTAGTGCTGTCAGATTTCCATTGTTTCTGGAGCCAAATACATCTGGGATAATATGGAATGGTTCATAAAAAGGAAAACATTCTACAGGAGTGATGCCAGTTTCAGTTCCACATTGGCCTGGACAGCCTGGACTGCTCTGTGAGGGTCCATGGGGGTCCTGACCACTGAAGAACAGGGTAAAAGGGGGCTAACAAAGTATCAGAGAAACAGATGGACTACAGTCTGTAACTGTAGAACTACAAAGTGCACCTATAGAGTAAGTGGAGCTGATAAGATGGTACTTAAGCATGGAGATGGTACTTAATGAAGTGGCCGGTCACTGTAAATGCAGCTTATACTGAGAAGCAACTCAGATCATCTGAAATGATCTCAATTTTTCTTTTGTTGACATGAAAAGAACCAGAAAAATGAGAAAGTTGTACTATCCCAGTCCATTTTTATCACCTGATTGCTGTTAGATTACTCAGTTACTAATATAATTCATAGTGACAGCCCTTGTATGCATGTATGAAAATGGCCGCAGCTTCATACGTTCCCAGCTGCACGCTGTTCTTGACTGACGTGCTCTTGAATCAGATCTCTCGGTGAAATGTCATCCTGTCTCTACATACTCATGCATGGGTGCTAAAGCTTGAGAAAACCATTCCCATCAGCTCTCATCCAGAGGATTCCCAGTAGTGCAGTGTCGTGTCGTACTGCAGTTCTGACAGTGACGGCCCGTAGTGTTCAGCCACGTCACTGAGGCTGCAGCTAGCAGCACCTGGAGCACCAGCCGAGTTGTTGTTTTGCAGAGCCTTTAAAATGATTAGTAACATGGAAATGGCATTCGTATTCAGTTTTTATTGGGTATTGGCCATTTCGAGTCTGCATCTCCAACTTTTATCTATTTGTCAAAGTCAGAAAATAAAAAATACAGGAAAAAATGGACTTTTTTTCCCACAAAACAAGACCATACACATTTCATCAAATTCAAATTTTAATGAAATATCTTCTACGTATTAACACAAATATGTTTAGTTTTAACTTTCAGTTGAAAATGCCTGCAGTGAGCTATGAGTAAGCATATCGCTGCTGTTGGAAGAAAATCTTGTATCTCCATTTTTGAAGATTTTCAGTTTTTGACATAATTTGAAATTGCCTGTTACCCTTTACATTGTAGGTAAATTTAATGAAGAATGGACTAAAAGAAACATCCCAAAATCGCTTGGGAAATATGCCTGGTTCTATTGACTTACATTACAAGTAAAGTATGTTTTTATTCTTCTACTATAAAGTTACCATTTTGGAGATACGAGGTTTTCTTCCGACAGCAGCTATATATATATATATATATATATATATATATATTGTGTGTGTGTGTGTGTGTGTATATTTTTTTTATATCTCCAAAATTATAACTTTACAGAAAATGGAAAAATCCTACTTTACTTTTAATGTAAATCAATGGAACCGGACTTTTTCCCAGTCATTTTGTAATATATGTGTATATATCTGTGAGAAATTCCACTAACCTTCAAATGTTTTGTTTCTGCATAATTAATTCATTGATGTATTTAGAGTAATTTGCATAAAAATGCTCCATTCTAGAGAAACTGAGTCAGAATTGTTCATTGTGGTGATAGGAACCAGACATCTGAAGCATATAATACATGTTAAAGTAACCTTAGAGAATGCTGGCATATGAAATGGTTATGAATAAAGCTGCCCAATGCCTGAGACAGTGTATTGAAAATGGATAGTAAATAAAATGGTTGTGTTTGTGCTGTAGACATCATGACACCTGTATTCCATCACCACCACTCAGCAAGTTTCTATACTATGCACTATTTCACAGTGAAACAATTGGATTTACTTTTTGGCGGAAATTTTGAAATATCAGTGGAATTCCCCTTTGTATCACATGCTTAACAGTCAGTGGTTTGCCCTTTTTTTCATCTCTCTGTCTCTGGATTTCTCTTCTCAGATTCGTCTGGGGCCCTTAATTCATCCCCCTCTCAGCCTCCACCAATGGGCTCCATGATGGGCCACCCGTCAGTGATCAGCTCCTCGCGGCCCCTCCCCTCAGACATGGGCCCATTGGGCTCTCCAATCAACGGCCTGGCCTCGCCCTACTCGGTCATCACCTCTTCCATGGGCTCTCCATCAGTCTCACTGCCCTCCACACCTGGCATGGGCTTCAGCACCCTCAACAGCCCGCAGGTAACCCCACCACACACTGACTTAGGGTCATATTGTGCCTGGTCAGTGCTGAGCAGCGTCCATATAGAGCAGGAAGAAAAGCTAGTCTGAAAGCAGCTTAGTCTCAAAACTAAGCGGATATGGCGTTAGTGGCAGGGACAGAGCAACTCCTGTTAACCTCTGGAGATTTAGTCAAGCGAGTAATTGCTTAGCTAGTTAAGTCATTATTGTATTTACATGTGATTTTAGATTCGTATGGAAAGAGTTTGTGCTTCTTTCTGTTTGATACCAAGAAATGCTGTCAAAAATGTAAAGATGTTTTAATTTACAGAAACAAAAACTCAATTTCAGATCATACTTTTATCATTGATAGGCCTGCAATTAGGGTCATTAATTGCCATATGAATAACAGTGATTAACAATTTGTCTGTTCTTGTTCATTGTTTGCATATATAAGTCTAAAGTGGCCAAATTGGCCGATTAGCGAATGTTTGCCAAGTAGTTAACACTGGTCGTACTGCCTGATCAATACAGTGCACACACTCACTCAAACGCCTCAATTGTCTGTATTTATACAGCACTGTGTGAAAGTTTTAGGCATCTAAGCAAATTTTTAAACAATTGATCTCAGCAGTGAGTTTATCACAATATGCATTAGAATAAAGTCATATTCATAATTCAAATAAATATAAAAACAATAAAAAGTAACAAGAATTTCTTGGGTCCATATTTTTCCTTGACACCTTCACAGCCACCACAGAGACTTTTTAATATCATCAGTTACATCATGAGCACAATTTACTGAAGCACTGATTGATCAAACCAGGAGCTGCTTTTTAACTACATATAATACTGGACTTAACTAACTACATATAATACTGGACTTAACTAACTACATATAATACTGAACTTAACTAACTACATATAATACTGGACTTAACTAACTACATATAATACTGAACTTAACTAACTACATATAATACTGGACTTAACTAACTACATATAATACTGAACTTAACTAACTACATATAATACTGGACTTAACTAACTACATATAATACTGGACTTAACTAACTACATATAATACTGGACTTAACTAACTACATATAATACTGAACTTAACTAACTACATATAATACTGGACTTAACTAACTACATATAATACTGAACTTAACTAACTACATATAATACTGGACTTAACTAACTACATATAATACTGGACTTAACTAACTACATATAATACTGGACTTAACTAACTACATATAATACTGGGCTTAACTAACTACATATAATACTGAACTTAACTAACTACATATAATACTGGACTTAACTAACTACATATAATACTGGACTTAACTAACTACATATAATACTGGACTTAACTAACTACATATAATACTGAACTTAACTAACTACATATAATACTGAACTTAACTAACTACATATAATACTGGACTTAACTAACTACATATAATACTGAACTTAACTAACTACATATAATACTGGACTTAACTAACTACATATAATACTGGACTTAACTAACTACATATAATACTGAACTTAACTAACTACATATAATACTGGACTTAACTAACTACATATAATACTGAACTTAACTAACTACATATAATACTGGACTTAACTAACTACATATAATACTGGGCTTAACTAACTACGTATAATACTGGACTTAACTAACTACATATAATACTGGACTTAACTAACTACATATAATACTGAACTTAACTAACTACATATAATACTGGACTTAACTAACTACATATAATACTGGGCTTAACTAACTACATATAATACTGAACTTAACTAACTACATAAAACACTGGACTTAACTAACTACATATAATACTGGACTTAACTAACTACATATAATACTGAACTTAACTAACTACGTATAATACTGAACTTAACTAACTACATATAATACTGGACTTAACTAAGTACATATAATACTGAACTTAACTAACTACATATAATACTGGACTTAACTAACTACATATAATACTGAACTTAACTAACTACATATAATACTGGACTTAACTAACTACATATAATACTGGACTTAACTAACTACATATAATACTGAACTTAACTAACTACATATAATACTGAACTTAACTAACTACATATAATACTGGACTTAACTAACTACATATAATACTGGACTTAACTAACTACATATAATACTGAACTTAACTAACTACATATAATACTGAACTTAACTAACTACATATAATACTGGACTTAACTAACTACATATAATACTGGGCTTAACTAACTACATATAATACTGAACTTAACTAACTACATATAATACTGGACTTAACTAACTACATATAATACTGGGCTTAACTAACTACATATAATACTGAACTTAACTAACTACTGGACTTAACTAACTACATATAATACTGGACTTAACTAACTACATATAATACTGGGCTTAACTAACTACATATAATACTGGACTTAACTAACTACATATAATACTGAACTTAACTAACTACATATAATACTGGACTTAACTAATTACATATAATACTGGGCTTAACTAACTACATATAATACTGTACTTAACTAACTACATATAATACTGGACTTAACTAACTTCATATAATACTGGGCTTCCTCGAGGAGAGGCTTGCAAATGGGTAAACAAACACACCAACATCCAGAAAATTACTATTTTTATATATATATATATATATATATATATATATATACACATTTTGTTTATTCAAATGTGAACACTTTTCTCAGCAAATAAACACAAACTGCGTAAATAAATAGATTTTGAAAATGTGTCTTGGGTGCCCAAAACATATATATATATATATATATATGAAAGAGAGAGAGAGAGAGAGTTCGGGATCACTCAGCAAAGTTAGAATTTTTTTGTGTCTGTTTTCTTTTATTTACATTTATTGGCCTCATTCACATTTAGTTTGTTGCAGCATTATGATTGAGGAATCTATCAACTGTAGAAAGTGGCATCAGTCAGCTTATATAATTGCGATTATCTTAAACATTTGTGATTAGGCGATGATGTAATAATTATGACAGGCCTGTCTGTCGCAGTCATGAAATTTGACATGAGGATTGGTTGCCGCATAAACATTTTCAGTTTAATTTTCTTTTGTTTGCCGTTATTATTAAAGTTTAAATGGTCAGATTGGCTGATTAGCTACTGTATCTTGTGTCCCATCTATTCAAACTTGGTGTCAAGCTCAAATAAAAAACATGACTCACTGCTTCTCTCTAAAGGTGTTACAGCGAGGCAGAAATGAGAGCTTTTGTTGTGCTTGTATTTCATTAAATGTGTTTTCTGTTTTCTTACACGTGTATTTATTTGCCCCATGGGGATGGATGAAAATGCACCCAATTCATCTTCTGTTTGTCAAGTAAAGATTTGACTGAGAAAGCTAACAGTCAACCTAAATCCATATGATCAGCTCAGTTGAATAGACATTGAGTAATAGTTTAGAACTGATAGAATTTCCCCTTTCAAGGAGAGGAGATAATAACTAATATGCACTGGTCATGAATTTTGTGCCTTATTCTGCTTATTGTGCTTTATTTAAAGTTGTGATGCAAATAACACTTTCTCTTTACTGGGCCAACTGACATTTTGAATATGAAAATGAAAAATGAGTTGCCTATTTACATAACATGAATTAAAGATGGAAAGTCCTCTATCAGAAGTAAGAGGCAACTGGCTGTCTGGCATGAAAGGTCATGCATAAATTATGCGAATGTATTTATGATATTTTGGTATTCAGATACAACTCGAGTGAACTTGTCTGGCATAAAACACAAACTGGCCAAAATAAAATTAATGAAATGAAGGATTGTGGATTTCATGTTTGGGCCTATATGTGTGTGTATATATGTAGACACATACACACTATATTGCCAAAAGTATTCGCTCGTCTGCCTTCACGCTCATATGAAATTGAGTGAGATCCCGTTCTTAATCCATAGGGTTTAATGTGATGTTGGCCCACCCTTTGCAGCTATAACAGCTTCAACTCTTCTGGGAAGGCTTTCCACAAGGGTTAGGAGTGTGTTTATGGGAATTGTTCGTTCTTCCAGTAGTGCATTTGTAAGGTCAGACACTGATGTTGGACGAGAAGGCCTGGCTCACAGTCTCCGCTCTAATTCATCCCAAAGGTGTTCTGTCGGGTTGAAGTCAGGACTCTGTGCAGGCCAGTCAAGTTCTTCCACAGCAAACTCGCTCATCCATGTCTTTATAGACCTTGCTTTATGCACTGGTGCACAGTCATGTTGGAACAGGAAGGGGCTGTCCCCAAACTGTTCCCACAAAGCTGGGAGGATGAAATTGTTCAAAATCTCTTGGTGCTGAAGCTTTAAGAGTTCCTTTCACTGGAACTAAGGGGCCGAGCCCAACTCCTGAAAAACAACCCCACACCATAATCCCCCCTCTACCAAACGTTACACTTGGCACAATGAATATATATATATATCTCTCAGTGTGTGTGTTTTCAGGCTGGGCTGTTTTTTTGAAAGAGATACAGTATAGAGTAGCCAATCAGAACAGAGCTTATATAAATACTGCAGTCTGAATACGTGGATATATGTAAATGTGTACGTTTTTGTGACATCACAGAAACAATTAATTAAAATCAGGCGGTTTTTGCAGATTAGTTTCTGTACATGGACAGAATGGAATGAATTGTACATTTTGGTGACGTTAATCTACTACATCAAACTCTTTAATATAAAAATAGCAAGGAAACATCTGTTTCCATTGATATGGGCCCTTCAGCGAAATGTACGAAGAGACATTTTAAGCTACTGTAGACTAGTCTGGTAGAACTTCAGGACTGGCTTGAGGTCTTATTGTGGATGTAAGTGGATATTGTATTAGCGGCTTTAATAGCAGTTCTAGTTACAGTGGAGGAACAGTGTGAGACATTTCTTGACGTTGGTTCAAAGGCAGCAGTTTCTTCTCAGAGCGACATCTTTCCACATACTCGTCTGGGGAATCTAGTTCTCTTCCTTCTCAGACGTTCAGTTGATTATCAGAATAAATCAAACATAGAGAACTCTAACATCACTGATGGATGTCAGTAGGTAAAGTGCTGGACTGTTCAACTATTGAAATCTGTCACATTAAATCGAATCTTATCAATATCTGAAATAAAATTTTTGTAAAATCAGTATTGATTTGTCAAATAATCATATGAAATATGAATATGAAAATGCTTATATCGCTCAGGCCCTGTTTCTCAACCCCCCGCAACCCCCCCACCACCACCCCCCACACCCCACCCGCGCTCCTGCTCTTTTCACTTCTTGTCATGTCCACAGCTCGTGAGCTGTTCTGAAAGCTGGATGCTGAGAGGCGTCCTCGCTCTGCACTATGGACTACAAATCCCTTCAGGCTCCTCGCTCAGAATAAACTACACCTCTGACGGGTGACGGCCATGTGAACAGTGACCTGTGGTTTCTACGAGGATGTTTGTGCAGAATGTATGAGGTCGTATACTGATGTAAGCCTATATGACCCCAGTATAAGCACCATGATGTAAACTATGTGCATATAGAGGTTGTTGACCGTTCACCTGTAGCCAGTACAAAACACAAAAATGTACATTGCTCTGAAGTTGCAGTCATCTCAAATTTAATATTAATTTAATATAAATAACATTTGACCTGCCAAAATGGTTGGAAGCAGGAGAAACATGGCCACATATTTGGACTGAAACAGGTGGATAAATCTGTAATGAAATGCCAGAATGTAACATTTTCACCAGTTTATCAGAAGTTCATAGGTTTGATGTGAAAGGGTTCACTGGCTGTGTTTACATGCAGAGATTTTTGCCATTCCGATTATAGATCTAGACTGAGGTGTTTATTTCTCGCTCTACTCTCAACAACATGACTGAAAAACCTCCGTTTACATGGTCACTACATGTAACCGATCCAAAATGATGCACACATGTAAAGAACCACTTATTCTACATGTTACCATGACAGCGAGCATCACATGAGTCCAGCCAGAGTGAGATGAGCAGCAGTGAGCAGTGCTTGTTTTTAATTGCTTTAAAATGTCAGACTCAGAAAAAAAAACCCTCCTTCACATGTCCTTATTAAAGAAGGCCGAGTGGAAGACGTTGTATTCTGAGACACATAAGCCAGACGTCCGTCCCACTGCCGTCTTTTAAAGATTGAAGCATAAACTTTGTCTCCTCTGCAGACCAGTTTCTGCTCTGCTGTGTCAAGCGGTATAAATTCTCACTATGCAGACGCACATGCAGAACGGACTTAAACTATCCGATAGGGAGTGTAATCGGATTCTGGTGTTTACACAGGTATTATTCTTCTATTTAGCTGATTATTTACAGGATTATACACCTCATTCAAGCGGATAGACACTGTATTCCGAATGGCATCAGTTGAACTAGTCTGTTCCAGTTGAGGTGTTTACCTGGACGTATTCTGTTCTGATTGAGCTATTAGTGTGATTATTAATGGATTTTTAGGTTTCATGTAAAAGTGGCTGTTATAGAAACTTATGGACTTGGATTACTCCACAGGGGTGGTACTAGGAACCATGTCTAAAACACAAATATAGCCATTTTATTTACTATCAAAAACTACCAGTGAGCCTCCACATGTTCTAAGTTTGTGTGTGTAATGTTGATAATGTTAAAAAAATGTCTAAAAAGTGTAAAATCTGAAAAAAAAAAGTTTTCTTACACAGTGCCCTACATGCACCTCTTTGTCAGGAATTTAAATGGTTTAAAAATATATTTTATGTTAAAACCTTCTTAAGACCATGATAGAACATGTCAGATATATGCCATGAGTGCATTTTAAGAAATACATTTTAGGCTAAAAGCTCTCAAAGCTTGCGTAAAACAGTGTTTTGTGCAATCGGACAGTGTATTCATAGCTATTTCATGTAAACATTTTCTGTGATGTAGTTTTAAGAGTCATTAAACTCTTCAGACATCTGGTTCCTATCACCACCACTAACTTTCTTAAAAATGGAGCATTTCACACCAAACTACTCTGAATAACCATCTTAACCATTTGATTATGCAGATCTTTTGAAAAACTGATGGACTTCCCCTTCATCAGATTATTTAAACAGTAATGAGAAACGCTATTTTGCTTTCTTTGCTGTCCTGCGCTAGTCAGCTCAGACCCAGAGGTCAGTTGGTTTGACAGTAGATACACACAATTTCGTTCGCAGCAAAACATTATGAAGGACTTAATATCTCAATTAATCAATAGTACAGAACATTTGAAAAATCTCTTAATTTTTCCTTTAGGTTAAAGAGCACTGATGTAATTGTTCGTGTGTGTGTGTGTGTGTGTGTGTGTATGTGTGTGTGTGCGCGCATGATCTTTGTGGGGACCAGTTAATGCTCAGAAGCACAGAAAAACATGAACATTCTGATGCGACCGATATTTGAATGGCCCACACAAGGAAACACATCTTTTATTTTTTTCATAAAAATGCAGCTTTTATTTGCTAAAGTAAAAGAGCCAGTGTGGTTTTCTCAGGGTCACTAAGGTTAATGTTAGGGTTTAGTTAATTGTAGCACAGATATACGTGTCGTACACATGTTGCTCATGTGCAGAACACCAAAACGTCCCTAATTATCAGTGATTATTTTTTCCAATACTGGTAAATATGTTGTCAACCAACCGATATATTGTTCCAGCTCTATGCATATGTGTGCACTACACTGCATACTATAATGCATACACTAGTAAAAGAATCCTGAATTTATCTTCACAAATAACTACAATTGTGTGATGTGATTTAGCTGAAAGTGTTCTGATCTTCGATCGTGAGATCGGCAGCAGGCTGGGACAGGCGGCAGCAGTAATGAGCCGTAAGGCAAAGCTCTCTGTTGGTCTACATCCCGACCCTCACCTGTGGTCATGAGCTGTGGGTAAGACTGAGATCACAAATACAAGCGGCAGAAATGAGCCTCTTCGCAGGGTGGCAGGCTACACACTGTTTGATAGGGTGAGGAGCTCGGCCATCCGGGAGGAGCTCGGAGTAGAGCCGCTATTCCTCCGCATTGAGAGGAGCCAGGTGAGGTGGTTCGGGCATCTGATTTGGATGCCCCCTGGACGCCTCCCGGTTGGGGTGTACCAGGCACGGCCTACCGGAATATGGTCATCCTAGGAGCGGCTTGGGGTCCCTGGGAATGAGCTGGAGGAAGTTGCAGGGTCATCTGGGATTCTCTGCTCTCCCAACTGCTACCGCGACCCTATCTGGATTAAGCGGTCAACGACGACGATGATGATGATGATGATGATGATGATGATGATGATGATGATGATGTTCTGATCTTTGATTTAGGTCTTAGACCTCCTACACTGTAAAAAGTCTCTCGTCAGATCTACTTCAAAAAATGACTTCATGTAGCTACAATCAATTGAACTAGTTTTATTCAGCCTAAATAAATACTTGGAATGAGTGAATCTTTCAATCAACATATTTTCTTAAATTGAATAAAAGAAAGACTCTGTCACAAAAAACTCGAAACTCAGAACACTTTGAAGATCTAGTATTTTTTTTTTTTATTATTTAAACTTGGAAATAATGGAAAGTTTTAGAATCATGAAAAATGTCAAAGACAATAAAAACGAAGATTAAATATTCAAAGTTCTGCATTATTTTTAGCTCTCTACTCAAATTAAAGCAGATCTGTGAAATTATGAACTTTGAACCAAAAGGTCAGGTTTTATTTTCATTCTTATTTCTTCCATTGAAGCTTGTATTCCGATGACTCTCAGGGGGGATTTGATCTACTGATGAGTCCATGCTTTAGTGCACGCTGTCATTAAAGCAAAAGAAGGACATAAGAAATACTAAGACATTCAGAAAGTCATGTAAACATTCAAGGATTCTACATGTCAACTCAAATTATTACACTGGCAATGTAATTCGTAATAAAAACGGATTAAATTAGAAAGGGATGAATAGATACGTTGTCTCCGTGGTCTCAGACTTGTTAAAGCTTACTTTCTCATGCCACAGTAAGGCAGACGCCCTCGCTCACAGCCCACGTGTGAAGGACACGGGGTGAAAGTGGAGCTGGCAGTGGAGGTGTAAATCGTGTTGCTGATGAAATGATTTGACACACTTTTCTGTGGGGAGAATGTGTAAGATATCTGCCATCTGCTGGCTGCTTTTGGTAGAGCACCCTTTAAAAACAGGCATTTTCAGAGGCAAACTGTCTCGACTTTGTGGGAAGACTAGAGAACAGGGGGACTAAACTACAGGACCAAGAAAGCAGCCCTGATTTGTTGAAGCATTAAAACCCCTTCCCATTTCATTTTTTAAAAAAGTGCAAATCCATTTCTGTTTGGTTACTGGAGTTAGGGTTATATTATCTCTTCAGCTCATTTCACATTTCTCTTTCATTTCTACTCTATTATTAATGTTTTCATGTTTGTTTTATTTGTTCCTTGGTTAATTTTAGTATTTATTATTGACTTTTATTGATCAGTTGTTCTTTTATTTTTTATTTTATTTTTGTTTTTGTGTATTTATTTAATATTTTTTAATAGCCTGTGCATTTGTCTGGTCAGTTCAGTATGCATGCATGCACCAAGAGAAATTCAGTGCTTGGTGAATAATTGATTCTGACTCTGATTCCATTTGTGCCATAAAATGTCAAACCAAGTGGCATTTATTTGAAACAGAGTTTTCCACGATTGTCATTTTTGGTTTTGGCAAAGTTTTCTTTCATCTGCTGATTTACATACAGAATGCCTTTGTCCACTTCTGACTACCAGAGCCCATCAGTGCTCACCCAGATGACAATAAGTTAATACATCATCTACGTGTGTGTGTGTGTGTGTGTGTGTGTGTCTGAGTGTGTGTGTGTGTGTTTTTATATATATATATATATATATATATATATATATATATATATATATATATATATATATATATATATACTGCTCAAAAAAATAAAGGGAACACTCAAATAACACATCCTAGATCTGAATGAATGAAATATTCTCATTGAATACTTTGCCTGTCGACAGCCTGTCGTGTGTTTTTCCACTTTAATTTTGTGTGTGACTCCAAATCCAGGCCTCCATTGGTTAATAAATTTGATTTCCATTGTTGATTTTTGTGTGATTTTGTTGTCAGCACATTAAACTTTGTACAGAACAAAGTATTCAATGAGAATATTTCATTCATTCAGATCTAGGATGTGTTATTTGAGTGTTCCTTTTATTTTTTTGAGCAGTGTATATACACACACACACACACACACACACACACACACACACACACATATATATATATATATATATATATGTTGCTACTGCAGCAAAGACTCAAACTACCTAATTTTAACCACTGCTTCACCTGTTTTTCCCCATGTCTGTATTTTAATATTTTATACTAAAGCTGTTTGCTGTCTGTTGTCCACCAGAGGAGGATGGGTTCCCTTTTTGCGTCTTGGTTCCTCTCAAGGTTTCTTCCTGCTGCTCTTAGTTTTTCCTTGCCACTGTCGCCCTTAGCCACGTGCATGGGGGCTCGGACCCAGATTTTTCTGAAATACTGTTTTTCCATAAAACTAAATATATATATATATCAAAGAAAAAAATTCCACATCCAGATATTGAAATAAATGTTGTGGAATCCATTGATAGCGTTGGTGGGTGCATTGAGTTCAAATTTTAATGTCTCTCTCTCTTTCTCTGTCTCTCTCTCTCTCTCTCTCTCTTTCTTTCTGTCTCTCCTCTCTCTCTCTCCTCTCTCTTTCTCTCTCTCTCCCTCTGTCTCTCTCTCTTTCTCTCTGTCTCTCTCCCTCTCCTGTGCTCCTGCAGATGAACTCTCTGAGCAGTGTGAGCAGCTCAGAGGATGTTAAACCTCCTCCTGGTCTGCCGCCGCTTGGCTACCAGTGCACCAGCCCTGGATCCATGTCCAAACACATCTGCGCCATCTGTGGAGACCGCTCCTCAGGTATGAGAGAGAGAGAGATAGAATGAGAGAGGGGGAGAGAGAGCTTCAAAGCTTTTTCATTATAGCTATAAGCTTAAGGCTACAGTTAAGAGGTGTAAATTCTTAAAAAAGTCACTGGGCCCTGTGCCATGTGGCTAAATCTCCTAGTTATGATCATGCTGTAAACTACAAGCTGCAGTTTCATCTCTGCTGTATCTGTTCATGAACAGCTCTGATAATATCGGTTAAAATTAAGTGGAGTCAAGGAGTTGACTACTCCAGCATCAGGAGTCCAGAGCTGAGAATCAGACTCCAGAGCTCCAGCCGCCATGTCAATACCAGCGTAGCAAGCCCTTGGCCACTTGGTCTTATTTCCCCGCCGGGGGCATCCCTAAGCGCACTTCCTTTACTTTATTGGCTCAAATGAACGGTGGGCTGAGGAACCAAGTGAACACAGGTGTTGACTTCATCAGCTTCATCAGAACTTGCCCTGAAACTGTGGCACACTGACATATTTCACTTTACACACCCAAAAATAGCTGTTTATAAGCCATAGATGGTCAAGTGCTTGACAATGCTTAACACAGCCGTTGATTTGCTGGGCTTTAGGTTACAAATTATCCCATATGTTCTACATGACTGCTAATGCAACTTAATCACTTTACTCAGGCAGCTGGTTAGTTAGTACGCTGAAAGTTACAAGGCTAATACAACAAGAAGAAGAAGGACACTACAACATAATTCTATACTAGTAGAAATAAAAGTGCTGTGCAGGTACATTTCTCGTTCATCAAGGTACAAACAGTGTAAATGTCCCTTTACAGGTACAGCAGTGGATTTAAGGTCTGACTGTGAACCTTAAATCAGTTTTTCCAGGTGAAAAGTTTGTATTTGTATCTTTTCATAACCGATTGTTTTAAAACAGAACAGTAAAATAAAAGCCTGGAGACAAGACGGGGTGTGAAATATAATTTCAGTGGATTGTTGTTCAGTAATGTTTCTGGCCGTCCTCCCAATCTGCCGCAAGTGGCCACTTGTGTAACATAAGTTTCTTGCACATCCGAATGGTGAGTTGAAGTGAGTGAGAAGAAATTATAAAAAGCAATTAAAAAGAGGCCCAGAAAACCCAGAGTTGTGTCACTAAGTAGGGCTGCCGGACCAAGTTGCACTCTTGCGCCCTCATGTGGATAAGCTGAATGAAAAACCTGCCTATTCAAAACCGTTTATCAGAAATTAGATGACCTTTTTAAGGTTAACTGTTCATTATTAACATCTCTATTACTTATCATTACACCTGACTGTAGTAATACTGTAGGTAACACTGCTGTTTATGAATGGGGTTCATGGACGTCTGTTTGTGGTTTTTGGCTGTTTGTTAATGCAGGAAAACACTACGGCGTGTACAGCTGTGAAGGCTGTAAAGGCTTCTTCAAGAGGACCATCCGGAAAGACCTGACCTACACGTGTCGAGACAGCAAGGAGTGCCTGATCGACAAGCGGCAGCGCAACCGCTGCCAGTACTGCCGCTACCAGAAGTGCCTGGCTATGGGCATGAAGAGGGAAGGTGGGTGTGTGTGTCTAAATAAGTCTTGGTGGGTGTGTGTCTATCAAACGTGCCAGAGTAGAGGTCCATATGGACGTAGCATAGAAAGCTGCATTATATAACATCACAAAGAAACCTTTGCCTTGTGTTAAAACGGACCAAAAACAATGTAAAATATTTTTATATCCAAGTTGAACAGGTTCTTTTCTGTAAAGTTAAAATTTTGGAGGTAGAAGATTTTATACGTTTAATGCATTTCTTTGTACATATCTCTATATAGCGGTTCAGGAAGAGAGGCAGCGTGGGAGGGAGAAGAGCGATAACGAGGTGGAGTCGACAAGCACTTTTAATGAAGAAATGCCAGTGGAGAAGATCCTTGATGCGGAGCTCGCGGTAGAACCCAAAACAGAAACACAGACGGACGGCAGTCCCGGCAACTCTGTAAGTAACATAACTTTTGTGTGCTGTGCTACTAATAAAGCTAGCATTTACATTAATGGCATCTGGCAGATGCACATATCCAGAGCGACTTACACAGGTAGGCCAAGGTGTTAGGTCTTGCCCAAGGACTCTTATTGTTATAGTGTAGTGTGCTTACCCAGGCAGGGGATTGAACCCCAGTTTACAGCGTAGAAGGAGGTGTTACCCACTATATCCAACAGCATGCCACACTCTCTCTTGTCACTGGGGTGGGACCCTCAGGGTTACATCTCAGTACCTTTAGCCAGGGAACATAACCATAATCCTCTGAAATAATTTTTTCTACGCTGTAAGCTGACTCCACACACTCCGCCTTGCCTCCAGGCTTTTATTCTACTGTTTTGTTTTAAAACATTTGGTTATGAAAACATACAAATACGAACTTTTCACCTGGAAAAACTTATTTAAGGTTCACAGTCAGACCACTGCTGTACCTTTGAGGGAACTTTTACATTGTTTGTACCTTGATGAACGAAAAACGTACCTGCACAGCACCTTTATTTCTAACAGTGCATGTGTAGTGAGGACAAGTTGATGTGAAACCTTCCCAGGTCTCCCATGACATATATGTCTTGAATTACCTTCCTACATTTTCTCATCTATTGAGAATTTCTAATTAATTTTTGGTATTTTTGTATGTACAACCTTGTTTTGCAGACATAAAAAACAAAGCCCTTGACTGTTCAGAGTCCACCGGGTTCCACTTCTGAAACCTCAGAACAGCTCAGCTAGTTTACATTGAAGTGCCTGTAGTTCCTGAATAATGAGCCTTAGTACGTCATAAACCGGGATGTTAAGGGGTCAGAAGAAACAGAGAAAGACAAAAGTGAGGACTTGTGAACCTTACAGTACAGAATGTGAAGTGATTACCCCTTATAGCCACGGCCCAGGCTTCTACAACTTAACCCTTGTGTGGTGTTGATGTGTTTGTTACTCAGTGGTCTGGTGGATCCACCACATTATTGTTTTTAAATCAATACAGACACAACAATTTATGTAAAAATACCAGATGTTAAAAGTATCACAAGTGGCCAATGTAGGGTTCTACTTTAGCAGCAGTAGCCAGTCAGCAGCCTGTCCATGTTGTCCACCCTCACACACACACACACGCACACACGCATGCACACACACTAACAGCAGGCCATGTAGGAGGAGAACAGAGTGAAGGACGCAGCACCTCCACACTTTTACTCCCTGTGGGTTCAGCCCAGCACCACATGTGTAATATAAATGTGTGGGGGGTTAACAGAGTGAAGATGCTGAAAGGTCAAGAAGTCATAATAAATCACATCATTTTTTCTTCTGGTAAACTTTAAAAACAGGTCCCACAGACCTGAACACCACACAAGGATTAAGAATTACTCAGCCAGTTTGCCTTGTGTTTTATGTAAGGATTAACGAGCCTTAGGGTGTAAAAAGCCTGTAGTTTAAAGGGGTAAATGTTAGTTGTTACATACTTACTATAGAATGATGTAATTAGACATGAATACTTATGTAGTTTAAATCTAATCAAGGAGTAATAAGAACCTCTGTGATTGGAAAGATTTGTGGCAGATTTTTATTTTAAGGAGCTAAAAATTCCCACAACTGATTATATCAGCTGGCATAAAATTTTCTTTTTTTATATTTATTATTTTAATTTCATACTGCCGTTTAAGTTAAACTGTGCTGATGTGACCAGCTCAAAGCCTTAAGTAACATTAATATTAGAGCACTGGGCATAGGTGCTTTGGTTTCCATTAATAGTCTTTTACTTTCCTTTTCTTTAATTAATTATCTTCATAAAACAGGCTTTTTTGTGTGCGTGTATAACACACAAACATTTTCTTATCTTTCTGTGTGTTATAACATGTTTTTGCCAATAGCATTAAAACTCTGAATGGATTAGTCCCACGCATCTGTCTCAAAACATGTCCATATTTGAGTGTTTTAATATGTACACTGATCAACCATAACATTATGACCGCCTTGTTTCCTTGTCCTTGTTTCTACGCTCATTGTCCATTTTATCAGCTCCACTTACTCTATAGGTGCACTTTGTAGTTCTACAGTTACAGACTGTAGTCCATCTGTTTCTCTGATACTTTGCTACCCCCTTTTTACCCTGTTCTTCAGTGGTCAGGACCCCCATGGACCCTCACAGAGCAGGTACTATTTGGGTAGTGGATCATTCTCAGCATTGCAGTAACAATGACATGGCGGTGGTGTGTTAGTGTGTGTTGCGCTGATCTGAGTGGATCAGACACAGCAGCGCTGCTGGAGTTTTTGAACACCTCTGTGTCACTGCTGGACTGCGAAGAGTCCACCACCCAAATATCCAGCCAACAGCGTCCTGTGACCACTGATGAAGGACTAGAGGATGACCAACACAAACTGTGCAGCAGCAGATGAGCTATCTTCTCTGACTTTACATCTACAAGGTGGACTGACAAGATAGGAGTGTCTAATAGAGTGGACAGTGAGTGGACAGTGTTTAAAAACTCCAGCAGCACTGCTGTGTCTCATCCACTCAAACCAGCACAACACACACAATGACACCACCACTACGTCAGTGTTACTGCAGTGCTGAGAATGATCCACCAGCCAAATAGTACCTGCTCTGTGAGGATCCATGGGGGTCCTGACCACTGAAGAACAGAGTAAAAGGGGCCTAACAAAGTATCAGAGAAACAGATGGACTACAGTCTGTAACTGTAGAACTACAAAGTGCAGCTATACAGTAAGTAGAGCTGATAAAATGGACAATGAGTGTAGAAACAAGGAGGTGGTCATGATGTTATGCCTGATCGGTGTATGTTGTAATAAACATGTATATGTTCAGTTAAACCTCTGATAAAAAGTCTAAAATATTACAAGTGCATAATTATATAAGTCTCTCTCTCTTTTTCTTGTCAGACAAACGACCCGGTCACTAATATCTGCCAGGCAGCAGACAAACAGCTCTTCACACTGGTAGAATGGGCAAAAAGGATACCGCACTTCTCTGAACTGCCCCTGGATGATCAGGTCATTCTGCTGCGGGCAGGTAGGCAACACATGCACCCTCACCGTCATGTGTGGTCAGTGGCGAGTCGGGGTTTGCTGTCAGTGAAGACCCTTTCATCTGTATGTTTCCTGAAACAGTCATTCAGGAACGCTGACCTCTGCTGGTCAGACATTTCACACTCGGTCCTGGACGAGTTCCACAGATCATCACGCTGCTCCGCTAATGAAGAGCTGTTTACAGACAGTGACTCAAACACTGAGAAAATGACGACTCATCCATGCGTTGCTTTTTTCTCAGGTTGGAACGAGCTGCTCATCGCTTCGTTCTCGCACCGCTCAGTCACAGTGAAGGATGGCATCCTGCTGGCCACTGGCCTCCACGTACACCGCAGCAGCGCCCATAGTGCAGGTGTGGGCTCCATTTTCGACAGGTCAGCTCCCACTCGTGCACCTTCACCCTGTTTTGGCCTTTGACAACTAACTTTGTCATCATTTGAGGGAAATGTGATTCAAAAATTACTAATGCTAATAATTATTGTTGTACAATGTGACAATAGTTCCATTTTTTTAATACTATAACTAGAGCTGGCCAAAATGTGTTATCACCATAAACAAAATTTATATCGTTCGATATCGATACATATCGCGATAAATGTCAAATCATTATTTCTTTAAAGTTTGAAGGCTAATTTTTGCTCCTGGCTGGTTAATCGCTGTTTTAAACTATCCTTTATGGTCAGAACATGATAAACACTCAAACAGTGGAAAATTTCACAAATCTGTTATGGGACAGTGGGAGAAGTCTGGTGAGCTGTTTTTACCAGCTGGAAAAGCACGGCTGCAGTTTTTATAATAGTTAGAATTTAAGAACAGATTATTTTTATCTGTCTGGTGACGAGGCTCGGCTGTCCCGTTACAAAGGCTAAACAAGTGGCCAAAAACAGCTAAACTGTTTAGTTTCTCAACAATGAACAGCAAACATTATCTGACTCGGTAGGTCAGAGATGGATCACACCGCCTTACTGCCATCAGTCCTACCACATCCATATCAGAGCATATCACAGTATTCAGACACCAGCTATCAGACGACTGGGTTTCTCTACTCTATCATAGTAGTTTAAGGGATGAGCCAATATATCTAACACCAGACAAACAGAGTCCTCCTTTTAGGAATGCTTAAACTGAAAGCAGGGCTTTTCTGTCTTGTCTGATCTACAATATCATCAATTCACCGTGTTGTGCAACTGCTAAAAACAGCTAGCCTGGAAAGACTTCTCCCACTTTCCAATGCCTCACAGCCTCCTCAGTTTACTGTCGTTTAAATCAGGGCTGTTAACTCACATGAACCCACTTCTTTCTTTCACTTTCGTTGTTTGGGAATGCACTACTACTAAAATATGTCTGAGCGCTGTAACAGTGCTGTAGTTGTGTGGAACAGTGTTTAACACTGCTAAATCTTGTTAGGATGTTAGGAAAGAGATGAGTTCACTGTAGGTGATTACAGCTACACCACTTATCACAGGAGAAAAGATCGCTGGTTCGCCACACAAACAGGGAATGCATAACTCCACATTTCAGACTCGGAAGTGTGCCCTCTCCTGACGACAGCAGAGTAGTGTCGCTTTCCTTGCAGTAGAAAACACCACCAGGACTTTCGCTGAGTATGTAATTGTGAAAATGTTGTATTATATCGACGATTTATTGAACTTTTCTTATCACTCTATCCAGGAAAAGTTATATCGCGATTAATTATGGTTATCGTGTTATCGCCCAGCCCTAACTATAACATATAAACAGATGAGTGACTTTGACAATGCTAACATTGCTGTTCTACGAGCCTCTTCGTTCATGTCTATGCTGATCTGTAGATGTTTGTAGATGTTATTCTTGTTTCTCATTTGGCAGGTACAGTTTGGCTGTATCTTCATTCTTTCTCTGGGTGTTCTGTAGATCTTCCATGTAGTCTAAATTATAAGTATATGTGTTTCACAGGGTGCTGACTGAGCTGGTGTCTAAGATGAAGGACATGCAGATGGATAAGACAGAGCTGGGCTGCCTGAGAGCCATTGTCCTGTTTAACCCAGGTCAGTGATGCACTAAAGCAGTAAATCTCAAGAGACCGTGCATTAAAGTCATTTTATCACAGGTAGGGATGCTAATGGACCAGACACCTAACAGCCCCTAAAATCCCCTTATCTGTGATAGCATCACTCTTAGGCACCGATTTTGTAAAGAATGGTTCTGTCATAAGTGACTATTGCAGAGGAATTTCATTGATTTCTTAAAATGTCTACATAATTAAATGGTTAAGAAACAAGTCTGTTCAAGAGAAACTTGGCCACAGCGGTGGTGATAGGAATCAATAAGCAGTTAATACCTCTAAAAGCTCCCTCACAGAAAGCCATGATTGAAATTATGTGGGTGCTGCATGATCCCTGAGACATTAGCCACATTTATATGCAGGCTAATAATCCGTTAATAATCTGACTAATAGCTGAATTGGAATAGAATATGTCCATGTAAACACCTCAGTCGGAATAGTCTAGTCCGATTGAGGCCATTCAGAATACAATTTCTATCTGAATGATTGAGGTGGGTGAACCTCTAAATAATCTGTTAAATCGAAGAATAATATCCATGTAAACTCCTGTATCTGATTACATTCCCTATCGCAAAGTTTAAGTACGTTCTGCATGTGCGTCGCGTCATAGTAAGAGTTTATATTGTTCAGCATAGCAGAGCAGAAACTAGTCTGCAGAGGAGACAAAGTTTATGCTCTGATCTTTAAAAGACGGCGGTAGGACGGACGTCCAGCTTATGTGTCTCAGAACACGACGTCTTCCTCTCGGCCTTCTTTAATAAGCACATGCGAAGGAGGTTTTCCTGAGTCTGACATCAGCTTAAAGCAATTAAAAACACAAGCACTGCTCACTGCTGCTCATCTCACTCTGACTGGACTCACGTGATGTTTGCTGTCGTGGTAACATCTGCACTAAGTGGTTCTCCACGCAGGCGCGCCATTTTGCATTGGATTACTTGTAGTGAGCATGTAAACGAAGATTTTACATCAGATTGTTGAATAGAGTGCACAAGTAAACACCTCAGTCTGAATCTGTATTCAGTCGGATTGGCAAACATCTTTGCCTGTAAAACACAGCCATTGTTTATTGTTTTGAGACAGGGTTTTTGTCTAAAAACTATTTTTTAAAGACAGCATGGTGGAGAGATACATATAAAGTAGGAGTCAGTAACCTAAATGTTAAAAAGAGCCATTTTGTCAAGTTTCAACAAAAATCTAACCAACTTGGGAGCCACGTTTCATGTCCATTTTATTAAAGTAACATTTCACCATCTTGTAAATAGGTCTCAGTATACACTCATGTCCCAGTATAGACAAAAAAAATGTAAACATAAACACAGACTTACTTTGCTCTGTTTTAAGCTTTAGCTCAGCTATAGCTGCATTTCTCACATCTCCAGCAGGAAACTTTTCAGCAAAAGTAGAACAGTTTCTTAAAAAAATGTCTCTCAACGTTTGACTTTTTATGAAGCTGAATTCGCTTCTCATTCACCAGCTGCTTGTTTGTGTTTTCCCGCTCCATCCCGCACCATTTAAGGTGGAACATGAAAATTTGATGACTTTTTAGTGTTTGTCAATTCGTCTCCAAATCATCAATGCTTGAGCTAAATCTCTCTCTTTGCTGTTTTATTTGCTACTAGTTAGGTTAGATTGTCTGTGTTACTATGGTGACCAGTAGTCTGTGCGCCAACCTTCAGGGTTAAAGGGTGGATCAGTTCTACATTAACTCCAACGTTGAATGATCAGCAAAGCTTTATTTTACTGTAAAGGAGGATTATTTTATTTTTACTCTTTACAAATCCATTGCTGTTGTGGACCCCTGATATAAGACAGAGCCAAATACTATCCAAACAAACATTTTTAAAATATTTTCATATATTCCACTATTCTGCCATCATCAACATCACGTAGAAAACCTCAGAAGAGACGTGTAGGTTCACTGGTTATTTTGAACAGTAAATCAAACCACTGTGAATGACTTGTTCATGTCTGAACCATTCAATCATGCACAAATTTAACAATCACTGGAATCCCCCTTTAATAAACACTGGCAAAAAGGGTTCTATAGAGTACCAAACAAGGGTTCTTTGGCCTTTAACTGTATCGGAACCCTTTTTGGTACTAGATAGAACCATTTTCAAAAAGGCTCTATGTAGAACCAGCACATTCTCCAACAATCTGAAGGATGTTTTGTGATGTAAAGAGCACTTAAATCATGCAAGGGGGTCTTTGAATGTTTCTATATATACAAGTTCTGTAGAAATTCTATATAGAACCATTTTCTTGACTTAAGAACGTTTGGAAAGCCATCTTTTTTAAGACTGAAGAGCATGAAGGCATTCCAGATACGTTTCCAAAGCAGTTTATTCCTTTTTAATATTTAAAACTATATTTTAAAATATCTCTGTGGCTTCTGTACGTTTGTGAATATGAATCAGTTAGTGGTGAAGAGAGGACACGGACATTTCCTTAAACATTTCCTGATTTCCTCTATAAGAAACAGAAGTGTAAATGTTACAGGAGGGTCTCACCAGTCTGAGCATGGCTGTTCTTTGTGCTTGCAGATGCCAAAGGCCTCTCTAACCCATCTGAGGTGGAGCGGCTCAGGGAGAAGGTCTACGCCTCTCTGGAGTCCTACACCAAGCAGAAATACCCCGACCAACCCGGCAGGTACTGCATTATAATGGCTGTGGACAAGCTTTCTGGAGGGGTATAAAGCTGTGGAGCAGTGAAGCTGCGTTGTCTGGAATGATGGAGCTTCATTCAAAATCCTTTAGGATGAGTTGGAGTGAACCAAAACTAGTCCTCCAACATCAGTTCTTGACCTCAGTATTGCTCTTGTGGCTGAATGCAATCGAATCATTACAGCAATGTTCCAGCATCTAGTGTAAAGCTTTCCCAGAAGAGTAGACTGAAAACTATTAATACCCTTGATTTGAGAATAAATGTCGCATAAACATAAACAAATGTCTACAAACTTATGGACATGTAGTGTAATATCTGGTCATATAGGGGGAGTCCATGACAGCAAATGACCCACGCTCTGTAACTGAACACCTAGACAAAGAACCTTTATGGCAGAGGTCACTAACAGGCGGACCGCAGTCCGAGTCTGGACCCAGACACTGTCATATGCAGACCTGGACCTGTAACTGATAAACTATGGAGAATTATTTATTTTTGATGGGGTGGTCCTGTTTTAATCGGCATAGCTTTTCTAGCCTTTACGGTAGCTTTAGCACCCAGAAGACTCACAGACCAGTCACATGCGTTGTAAATATCACACGTGATGCTACTCAGCCAATCAGATCTGTGCAATACAATGAGCTCTGAGACTTGAGTGAGTGACACCACACAGGGGAGGGACGAGGCAAGAAACAGCAGTCCGAGAAGAAAGTGAGTCAGAAGGAAGTTATTTTATATGTCGTGCTCTAAAAAGAGAAAACTGACAGTAAATGTTGTTGAAATCCGACTGAACTGGACTTTATTTGATCTGATATTCAGTTGTTGGCTGTATAAGATGTTGCTATTCCTACTCGACTACTTCAGTAAACAGTATATGATACAATAATACAAGTTAGACATTATGATGTTATGATGTTCCGGACCTTTGCTTGAGGATATTTTCTCTAACTGGACCTTATTGAATTGTAATTAAATACCTCTGCTTTGTGGTATGAACAGCACCAATTAGGGGGAATTTAGAGGTGGAGGTCTCGTTCCTGTCACCACCACTGTGTACAATTCTGACTCTGTATTTTTCGAAAGAAGCATTTCACACCAAACCACTCTCACCAAACTTCAATCCTCATGTTGACATCTTTTCATTTGATGTAGCAGAAATGTTTTGAAAAATCAGTGGACTTCCCCTTTAAGGTGATCTTGCCAAGTCTTAGAAAAGAAGGATTTTTTTTTTGTTTGGTATGTGTTTCTAATAAAGTGGCCAGTGAGTATCACTCTGTTCTGATAGGCATATTGAACTGACTGGAGATCAGCATTCATACTCCTCTGTGTGTGTGTGTGTGTGTGTGTGTGTGTTGGCAGGTTCGCTAAGCTCTTATTGCGCCTCCCCGCGCTGCGCTCCATCGGTCTGAAGTGTCTGGAGCACCTCTTCTTCTTCAAGCTGATCGGAGACACGCCCATAGACACCTTCCTCATGGAGATGCTGGAAGCGCCCCACCAGATCACATGACACAAGCCCCGCCCCCCCACTGCCACTTCTTTTGTACATACACCCATGTAATAATAATTGATATAACTTTGATGAACTTGATCGAGGATGTAAGCTACGTATTTTGTACCAAGCACAAATTATTTACTGATGTGAGAAATTTGTAGGGGGGGGGGTGGGGGTTGGGAGGAGTTGGGGGGGGGGGGGGGGTGGGGGGGTTAAGGAGGGAGGGAGGGAGGGGCAGGAAAGCTCCCCGAGTTCACTGTCAAAATAAATTTGAATAGATTTGTTTTGAGAAGAATTTTTTCTCTGTGTAAATAGATGATTTCAGGTGTCCATTCTAACAGCAAAACAATGCAATAAAGAGCATTTATTTTATTCAAGAAGGATGAAGTTTATCAAAAAAAAATGCCATAATTTCTAAAGACTGCAGTTTAGAATCCTGCCTGAATAAAATATTTAAATTTATGTGGGGTCATTGTGTTTTTTCGCCGTGCACCAATCACCAGCTAGTGTTGACCACTGGGTGGCGATATGTCAATGTGATTTGACTCCTGAATCACAGTGTTGAAAACGCGCACCTGCCATGCTTAACACAGGGCTGTCCTACATGTTTAATAACAGGTCCTATTTGGGTGGTGGATCATTCTTAACACTGCAGTAACACTGATGTGGTGCTGGTGGTGGTGTGTTAGTGTGTGTTTTGCTGGTGCGAGTGGATCAAACAGAGCAGTGCAGCTGGAGTTTTTATAAATAAATTCATTCCCATTCGTCACCGTTTATACCTACGATTTATCCCAACCGTGGAACAGTTTGCTGCCAAATGACACCCAAAGCTGAACTGACTGGACGCCCTGAATCAGTTTGAGCAGCTCATTGATGATCAGGATTTGAAGACTGATGCTGAGGTTGTAGTTGTCGCTGATGCTGCAGCAGAGTTTGGTCGGATGCAGTGTAGTAAACAAGGAATGTGACATCAACATGATTAATATGCAGCGCCCAGTTGTCCACTATAAATCCAGCCAATAGACTATTTTATCTTAAAATGACTGAAATTCTCAAAGGTTCATTTTCTGGGTCTCAGGAGGAGAAAGCGGCTCATTACAGCACTTCATTTCCATTATATGCCACAGCGACATCAGCCAGTGCCACATTCAAACGCTGCTATGTCGCTCGCCATCCTGCACTAAATCCACTTCTACACCACTTATCACGCGATGCACTCGTTTAGAATGAAGTCTGCAGTTGGTCAGTTTTCTCTATGTGCTGTAAGTTCACATCACACCACTCAGCGCCACTCATGGCAGGTGTCTCATATTCCAGGTAAATAATGAAATAGATACTTTTATTTCTCTTGTACTTGAACATCTGTCTAGATTTATTTCTATATTTCAGCATAGTCTTCTGCAGAGTTCAGGATAAAGAAAGAAAGAATAAATGAAAGAAAGAAAATGAAAAAAGAAAGAAAGAAAGAAAGTGAAAGATTGAAAGAAAGAACAAATGAAAGAAAGGAAAGAGAACAAATGAAAGAAAGGAAAGAAAGAAAGAACAAAGGAAAGAAAATGAAAGGAAAGAGAAGAAAGAAAGAACAAAACAATGAAGGAAAGAAAGAACGAAAGGAAGAATGAAAGAAAAAGAAAGAACGAAAGAAAAAGAAAGAACGAAAGAAAGAATGAAAGAATAATAGATCAAAAGAAGGAAAGAAAGAATGATAGAAAGAACAAAAGAAAAAGAATGAAAGAAAGAAAGAAATAAAAAAGAACAAAAACAATGAAAGAAAGAACGAAAGAAAAAGATTGAAAGAATGAAAGAAAAAATGAAAGAAAGAACAAAAGAAAATGAACGAAAGACAGAAAGAAAACGAAAGAAACAACGAAAGAAAAAGAATGAACGAAATAAAAAAGAATGAAAGAAAGAGCAAATGAAATAAAACGAAAGAAAAAGAATGAATGAAATAAAAAAAAGAACAAAATAAAAAGAATGAAAGAAAGAACAGAAGAAAGAACGAAGGAAAGAACAAATGGAAGAAAGAAGGAAAGCACCTTCCTTCCATCCATCCCCACGCTTTAGTGTTTAAATTCAGTCCCACTGTGAACGAAGGACCACAGTGAATGAGGTGATGATGAACTCTCACTGCCTGGCCACGTCCTGTTCATCCATTTGAGGAAAAAGGATTTTGTGCTGAAGTAAATCAGAGAACCGGATTCTTGACCTGCTGCTTTCACAGCGTATTGTGTATATTTCCTTCACTCCGCTCTGATACTCGCTTCACTGAGCTCCTGCTGTTCTGTACAATCGCGGTCTGAGAGCTGGAGAGGGTGAATGTTCTGCCAAAGGACAGAATCAGCAGATCCGGTCAGGGATGAGATATGAACCCACACCTTCTGGTCACCAGCTCACCTCCCTCACCACTACAGGACACCCACCCACATACACACACACACAGAGAATCAGAGAGAGAATCAGAGACAGAGAGAGAGAGAGAGAGAGAGAGAGAGAGAGAGAGAGAGAGAGAATCAGAGTCAGAGAGAGAATCAGAGAGAGTGAGAGAATCAGAGACTCAGAGAGAGAGAGAGAGAGAGACAGAATCAGAGAGTCAGAGAGAGAATCAGAGAGAGAGAGTCAGAGTCAGAGCGAGAATAAGAGAGTTAAAGAGAGAGAATCAGAGAGAGAGAGAGAATCAGTCAAAGAGAGATAATCAGAGAGAGAGAGAATCAGAGTCAGAGAGAGAATCCGAGAGAAAGAGAAAGAATCAGAGAGAGAGAGAGAGAGAGAGAATCAGAGTCAGAGAGAGAATCAGAGAGTCAAAGAGAGAATCAGAGTCAGAGAGAGAATCCAAGAGAAAGAGAGAGAATCAGAGAGGCAGAAAGAGAATCAGAGAGAGAGAGAGAATCAGAGAGTCAAAGAGAGGATCAGAGAGAGAGAGAGAGAGAATCAGACAGTCAAAGAGAGAATCAGAGTCAGAGAGAGAATCCAAGAGAAAGAGAGAGAATCAGAGAGGCAGAAAGAGAATCAGAGAGAGAGAGAGAGAATCAGAGAGTCAAAGAGAGGATCAGAGAGAGAGAGAATCAGACAGTCAAAGAGAGAGAGAGAATCAGAGTCAAAGACAGAGAGAGAATCAGAGAGTCAGAGAGAGACAATCAAAGAGAGAAAATCAAAGAGAGAGAGAATCAGAGAGATAATCAGAGAGAGAGAACCAGAGAGAGACAGAATCAGAGAGAGAGAGAATCAGCGAGTCAATGAGAGAGAATCAGAGAGTCAGAGAGAGAATCATAGAGAGAAAGAGAGAATCAAAGAAAGAGAGAATCAGAGAGACAGAGAGAATCAACGAGAGAGAGAGAATCAGAGAGAGAGAGAGAATCAGAGTCAGAGAATCAGAGAGAGAATCAGAGTCAAAGAGAGAGAGAATCAGAGTCAGAGAGAGAGAGAGAGAGAATCAGAGTCAGAGAGAGTATCAGAGTCAGAGAGAGAGAGAGAGAGAGAATCAGAGAGAGAATCAGAGTCAGAGAGAGAGAGAGAGAATATGAGTCAGAGGGAGTATCAGAGTCAGAGAGAGAGAGAGAAAGGGAGAGAATCAAAGAGTCAGAGAATCAGAGAGAGAGAGAGCGAGAGAGAGAGAATCAGAGTCAGAGAAAGTGTCAGAGAGTCAGAGAGAGTAAGAGAGAGAATCAGAGTCAGAGAGAGAGAGGGAGAGAGAATCAAAGAGTCAGAGAATCAGAGAGATAATCAGAGAGAGAGAGAGGATCAAAGAGAGAAAGAGAGAATCAAAGAAAGAGAGAATCAGAGAGACAGAGAATCAGCGAGAGAGAGAGAATCAGAGAGAGAGAGAGAATCAGAGTCAGAGAATCAGAGAGAGAATCAGAGTCAAAGAGAGAGAGAAAATCAGAGTCAGAGAGAGAGAGAGAGAGAGAGAGAGAGAGAGAGAATCAGAGTCAGAGAGAGTATCAGAGTCAGAGAGAGAGAGAGAGAGAGAGAATCAGAGTCAGAGAGAGAGAGAGAGAGAATATGAGTCAGAGGGAGTATCAGAGTCAGAGAGAGAGAGAGAAAGGGAGAGAATCAAAGAGTCAGAGAAGCAGAGAGAGAGCGAGAGAGAGAGAATCAGAGTCAGAGAAAGTATCAGAGAGTCAGAGAGAGTAAGAGAGAGAGAATCAGAGTCAGAGAGAGAGAGGGAGAGAGAATCAAAGAGTCAGAGAATCAGAGAGATAATCAGAGAGAGAGAGAGAGAGAGAGAGAGAGAGAGAATCAGAGTCAGAGAGAGTATCAGAGAGTCAGAGAGAGTCAGAGAGAGAGAATCAGAATCAGTGTTGAGTAGGATTTACTTAAAAATACTTAGGAAAGTTTTTCCACGTAAAAAGTGCTAGTAAATTTAACAGACCACATTTTCAATTAAAGTTTACTGTTGTCTGGAGCAAAAGCTCCTGGTAGGGTCTCCCATGGCAAACTGGTCCTAGGTGACAGGCCAGACAAAATGTGATTCATAATTACCCCTATGAAAACAAGAAAGCAGGACTTGTGTACCCTGCCCGGATCAGGGTTACCGGGGCCCCACCCTGGAGCCAGGCCTGGGGAGGGGCTTGCCAGCGAGCGTCTGGTGGCCGGGCATTCACTTATGGTGCCCGGCCGGGTCCCCCCTCCCATCGACCCACCACCGATGGGAGGGGCAGTAGCAGGGGTTCGGTGCATTGTGGATCGGGCAGTGTCCGAAGGCGTGGGCCTTGGCGTTCTGATCCTCGGTTGCTAAAACTGGCTTTTGGAACTTGGAATGTTACCTCACTGATGGGGAAGGAGCCTGAGTTGGTGCGCGAGGTTGAGAGATACCGGCTAGATATAGTCGGACTCACCTCAACACACAGCTTGGGCTCTGGGTCCAATCTCCTTGAGAGGGGCTGGACTTTATTCTTTTCTGGAGTTACCCATGGTGAGAGGCGGCGGGCAGGTGTGGGCCTTCTTATAGCCCCTCGACTCGGCGCCTGTATGTTGGGGTTTTCTCCAGTGGACAAGAGGGTAGCTTCCCTATGCCTTCGGGTTGGGGAACGGGTCCTGACTGTTGTCTGTGCTTATGCACCGAACAGCAGTTCAGAGTACCCAGCCTTCCTAGAGTCCTTGGAAGGGGTGCTTGAAAGTGCTCCTCCTGGAGACTCTATTGTCCTACTGGGGGACTTCAACGCTCACGTGGGCAACGACAGTGAGACCTGGAGGTGTGTGATTGGGAGGAATGGCCTCTCTGATCTGAACCCGAGTGGTGTTCAGTTTTTGGACTTCTGTGCAAACCAGTTTGTCCATAACAAACACCATGTTTGAACACAAGGATGTCTGGTGGTGAGTTGGATCAGGTGGTGGGGGAAGATGCCGGTCAGACATGGCAAACCCAAACGTATAGTGAGGGTTTGCTGGGAACGTCTGGCAGAAGAACCTGTCAGATTGATCTTCAACTCACACCTCTGTCAGAACTTTAACCAGTTATCAGGGGAGGTCAGGGACATTGACTCAGAATGGGCCATGTTCTCCTCCATTGTTGAAGCGGCTGACTGTAGCTGTGGTCGCAGGTAGTTGTCGCAAGGTGCCTGTCGGGGCGGTAATCCTCGAACCCGGTGTTGGACACCACAGGTGAGAGATGCCGTCAAGCTGAAGAAGGAGTCCTACCGGACATGGTTGGCCTGTAGGACACCAGAGGCAGCTGGCAGGTATCGACAGGCCAAGCGATCTGCGGCTTCAGTCGTTGCCAAGGCAAAAACCCGGGTGTGGGAAGAGTTTGGTGAGGCCTTGGAAAGTGACTTTAAGTTGGCTCTGAAAAGAATCTGGCAAACCGTCAGGCGACTCAGAAGGGGAAAGCAGTGTGCCACTAGCACTGTATATAGTGGAGATGGTGTGCTGCTGACTTTGACTGAAGACGTCATTGGGCGGTGGAAGGAATACTTTGAGGACCTTCTCAATCCCACCGACACGTTCTCCAGTGAGGAGGCAGAGTCTGGGGATACGCCTTTTCAACATTGCGTGGACATTGGGGTGGTGCCAGTGTATTGGCAGACTGGGGTGGTGGTGCCTCTTTTTAAAAAAGGGGATCAGAGGGTGTGTTCCAACTACAGGGGAATCACACTCCTCAGCCTCCCTGGTAAGGTCTATGCAGGGGTACTGGAGAAGAGAGTCCGGCTTATAGTCGAACCTCGGATTCAGGAGGAGTAGTGCGAGTTCCGCCTTGGTCGTGGAACACTGGACCAACTCTTTACCCTCTCCAGGATTCTGGAGGGTTCATGGGAGTTTGCCCAACCAGTCCACATGTGCTTTGTGGATTTGGAGAAGGCATTCGACTGTGTTCCCCGGGATGGAGGGTGTCCGATTTGGTGACCTCAAGGTCACATCGCTGCTGTATGCAGATGATGTGGTCCTATTGGGGACATCAGGCCATGAACTTCAGCTTTTGCTGGATCGGTTTGCAGCTGAGTGTGAAGCGGCCAGGATGAGGTTCAGTACCTCCAAATACGAGGCCATGGTTGTCAAGCGGGAAAGGGTGGAGATCCCTCTCTGTGTCGGGGATGAGATCTTGCCTCAAGTGGAGGAGTTTAAGTATCTCGGGGTCTTGTTCACGAGTGATGGTACAAGGGAGCGGGAGATTGACAGGCGGATTGGTGCTGGGTCATCAGTGATGCAGGCTCTTTACTATATTGACTATTTGACTATATCGCCCAGCTGGCCTGGGAACACCTTGGAATCCCCCCCAGGGAGCTAGTGAAAGTGGCTTGGGAAAGAGAGGTCTGGGCCTCATCGCTTAGGATGCTGCCCCCGCGACCCGAACCCCGGAGAAGCAGAAGATGATGGATGGATGGATGGATGGATGGATGATTGCCATAAAACAGCGAATAAGTGACAGACAACATTCTAAATATTTTTTTATTGTCACCCTTATTGGAAATGCATTTTCAAGTAACAATTGAAAGGGTAAAATGGTACAATTAGGATACAAGATAAAAGGACAAAACAAATGATATTGATCTTTCATCACATGCAGCTCAAGTAAAATCTTTTGATACACTGTGTATGTATGGCAGGTGTCTCTGAAAATGTGTGGGAGGCATAAAAAGTGTGAGGACTGAGTGAATGAAGAGGGGCTGTGCATGTGTGCATGTCAGGCATGCAAAAAAATGTACATTTGGAGAAAATTTTAAAACATATAGCTCAAGAAAAATAACAATAGAAGAAAAGGAGTAAGGACAAATTATATAAATCTTTAAAACAACTGTCACATTGTTTCTAAAGTCTCACTCACAAAAAAACACATACAGCTCAAGTAAACTAGGATACAAGACAAAGGAGTAAAGGGCAAATTATGTCCGTCTTTCAAATCAACTGTCAAACTGATTCTCACTTGCTGCAAAAAAAAAAAAAAAACAATAATAGAAGTGTAAAAGTGCAAGTGCTGAGTGTCACAATGTATAACTTTCATTCTTACAACAGTAGTTTTCTCTACAAAGAGTGAACTTTTGGAGAAAAAAAATTTTGAACATCCAGCTCAAGTAAAACTATGATACAAGACAAGAGCAAGGACAAAAATTATGCACGTCTTTCAACTGTGTTTGTAAATTCTCACTTGCTCTGCAGAAGTAAAAATACAAATGGTGGAAGTGCAAGCATTAAGTATCACAGTGTAAGGACAAAAATGATATCCATCTTTCAATCATCAAACACTCTAAAGTCTCATTTGCTGCACAAAATAAAAATAAAAAATAAAAATTGCAGCAATTAAAAGTGCAAGTACAATGTCACAGTGGACAGTTTTCATTCTTACATCAGTAGTTTTCTCTGTAAAGTGTGAACTTTTAGAGAAAATTTTAGATCATCCAGCTCAAGTAAAATCTTTTGAAACACTTCAAATGTGTATCTCAGCTTAGGAGGATAACTGAGATTCAAGGAATAGATTAACCCCATGAGCAGAAGGTAGGCATTTGTGAGATTTCTACATCCATCCAGTACCTCAGTTCCATCAATAACAATGATCACGCTGTCTGGGGTAGCACCTTCCTCTGCTGCAGCACTGGCCAATACAATGATCTTCATCACAAGGTCAGCAAAGCAATCTTTGATCATGTCTTTGCTGATATCCTGCCAAATGCACAAATAGTTGCAAAGTGGTCAAAACACTGAACAGAATTAAACAGTCCCTATAGACATCCCAACACGATCCACAACTACCATCTGAAGTCAAAGAAGAAATGGAAAAACACTAAAATTCACCTGGTAGTCTAATGAGCTCCTCACAGGACTCTCCCAGGAAATGAATCAGGCATCGGATCACAGCATCTCGCCTACCTTCCTGTTGCTATAAAAAAAAAAAAAAAAAAGTGAACTAGTATTTCCTAAAACAAATGCATAGTACATTTACGTCTTCTTTAAAAAAAAAAAAAAAAAAAACACATAAAAAGGAAATAAGACATTTCACAGATGGTTGCATCTAACTGTTACTCTTGATACCTAAGGTGTTGCCAAGTGGTTGGAGTGAGCAAGAGAAGACAGTGCCCAAACCTTTGGCAGTGTGTGTGTATTGAAACCTTTGGGAAGACCAAGTATTTGGAGTGTGTGTAAGGGAGGGGCTGTATGTGTTTTGTTTTATGAAGGACTTAAATATTTATAAATATTTACAAATAAATATTTGATTTTTTTAATATTTTGAAGTTTTGAATTTGACTGTATACTGAACACTTTGTATTATGACCCTGAAACTATGACCTTTTTACACACACACACACACACACACACACACACACACACACACACACACACACACCCCACACACACACCATATTATATTCAGAATATAATATGACTGTTCAGATAATTATATATTTGGTCATTATATAAATTATATAAAATGGTGTTGTCTGTGTCTGAAACTTAATGAAAATTTGCTACTCAGCTGTATTTTGAGGCAGAAACCCTGCTTGAAAAAAATAAAATAATAAAATAAAATAAAATACAAATAAATAAATAATAAAAGACAAGCTGCTCACCTGCGAAACCAGAATTTTGGTCTGGTGCTGCCTTAGTGCGCAAAACACAACAAGCATGCTGTTTTTTGATGGTTTGCATATTAGCTTCCCATGCTGATGATCAGCATCCCAGCATAAAAGCATTCAAAACCAGCATGTGCTGGTGGCCTACTCTGACTCTTCGCTTGAAGGTGACTAGCATACCAGAGTTCAAAAACTGGTGTAAGCTGATTTTTTTCCAGCAGGGAAGTTCTGTCTGAATCAGATGTTTACTTAAAAGGCTGCATTTTAAAACTCTTGTTTGAAAGTCCACTAGGGCTAGAAGCAAACTTTTTTTTACCAGTGTATTCATACTGAGTGTGTTTCAAAGACAAGTCTGTAACCAACATCTTTATTTCAACATTTTTCTAAAGCCCTTAGAATAAGGTATGGAGACAGCCTTTAAGTTTGAAACACTGCCATTAAACATCTATGACCTGATTGAAGGCCACTTATTGGCACAAAACCTTAAAACTTTTCTGTCATGTTATCTTGACCAAACTTTACATGTTAGCATGTTAACAAAATCGTATGAACATGTTGAGACCCAAATGGTCTTCCATATTTGCTTGCTGTGCTGGGCACAAGGCAGCTGGACAAACTGTGGATGAAAACACTACACAATAAGTCTGTCATTGGTGCAAACCTGGCTGATTTCATTTCACAAGATGGATGCTCAGACCATCAGTCTACCTTTTGTCATAAAAAAAGAAATTAATTAAAACATATGTGAAAGTACAGAAACACTTTACCTGACAAAGTGAATCCAACAGGTATCTTATTTTTGTGCCTGCAACCCAACCCTTTGTCTTGAAAATGGTCAGTAAGAGTGTAGAAATCCAGCTTTGTCAGAAACGTTCGCTCCAGGTTGACTGTAGTGATCCTCCTGAACTCATCTTTAACCTAAGACAAAGATAACATCATGTATTATTAATTATGATACGTATGTAGACCTCTGAATGTTGTGCTACATTTTATGATTAAATTTTACTTTCTTGCCCACCATGTACATGTAAGCTACAGTGATGAAATAAACACATAAATACAGAAATCATTTTTCATTTGTCTTGCAACCACTTACATAATAATCTATAGATTACCATTAATGTACAACATGAAAGAAAAACTGAGGTTTACCTGAGATTCAGAGAACAGGGCAGGCCATCTTTTCATGACATCTGGAACAGCAGGGCAGTGCTTAATGACTTCCAACCTTCGATATGAGAACGTCTTCTCCATTTACTTCACAACCTTGTCGCTGTCCCTCTTCTTAACCAAAGGGAAATGGAGGTAAATAATTGACATCAGCTTTCTTGGGCCTTTTGATACCTTTGAGGTGCAGCTCGTTCTTCCTCCTCAAGGAGCTCACCTCTAGCTCTGGACAAGCAAGTTGGCGGCCTCTTAATTTTGTCCGGTAATTGCCCATTTTATACTAGATTCTCTGTAGCCATCCATACATGCCATTAAATGACCCAGGTTCTTTGAGACATGGGAATTTGTCTACCAAGGCTTCAACTACATTCAAAACTTGGATTCCTGTTGGGTATGCTGTGTAATGAAAAATTGTTTCTGCTAGTTTCTCAAGGATGCTGCTGATCACTTTGGGATTGTTCAAGAGGGATTCCATCCTTTTGGTAGGCTTTGTTTCCTGCCTCAAGAAGAAGCTCCACATCAAAAGAGAAGGTAGGTGCTTCAAACTTTGTTGGCCATGGCTGAGAACGGCATGATGAGGGACCTTCATCAGAGAAAGACAGCAAAACTGTGTCCTGAGATGTTACGGAAGTAGACGAAGTGGAATCAGATTCTACTTGTACAGATGAATAAACATCTGATTCTTCCATGGCACACAGATTTAGAATGGTTCAGTTTGTATCACTTTCAGAGTACCCATGTCTTGTACATCTTCTACTGAGCTCAAAGTAAAAAACTCTCCATCAAACTCCTTGTCTTGGTACATCAGGCCAAAATCACCTGGAATGATGAATTTTTTTGATGATGTCTGTAAGGTCCTGTAGAGTACTAGGTATGCCTGTAGGCAGAACCAATTTATGGACTTTATGCTCACCAAAATTATCCGGAGTTTAGCTGGGGTACACATCTTTACAGGCAGTAAGTAACTGCTACAAGAAAAAAAAAAAAACAATCATTTGATACAAATGTTCCTACTGAAACTTTTCAGGAATCACTTATTTAATTATATATCTAAAAGGAGAGGCAAATGTGGTGTTTCAAGGTCACAACTCGTTTTCCTGCAATGGTGTAGCTAGCTAAGGGATAGAAATCAACCAGTTCTCTCTGCTCAAGTAACTGCATGTTGCCTGTATTCTCCAACTCATAACTCCTGAGGTGCTCATTGTACCATGCATTTAGCAGTCTGACAACAAAGGTTAGATCATCAGAAACCAAGATAATCTGTAACACCTCAGCAAAGTCTGGCAAACCTGAAGTGGAACCGTAATGCAGCAACATTCCTGGTGCATAGCTTGTGCCTAAAAAGCACACACTGTTTGTGAGATGTACCACTGTGACATTTGGATACTTGCACCGTACCAAATACTTTATGTCATCATTAAGTACATATAATGAGACCTTTGATGTTTTTGTGATGGAGAGTGATTGCTTGATTGCCTTTGATTCATGGAGATGCAGTGCAACCATGAGCTGGTGTTTATTTGCAAGGGACAGAAGTATGTTTCTGAAAGAGCCTGTCTGTCTACTTTCTTGAAGAAGCTATGTTTGGCTTCAAATCTCATTGTCCACAAGGCAGCCAAAGGACCAAATTCCTGAATGAGCTCAGGGTAGTACTCAAGAAAGTGATGTTTGGGAAGAAGATTCTCCTGGGGGAAAACATCAAGAAATCTGTGTCGGTGCTCAGAAATCTTACTGTCCAAGTAGCAAATGCTGTCCTGTGTATGAACTGGTGCCATCACTAGTTCCACTATGTCCTTCAAGGTCATTAGCATTTGCCATACTGGGTCAGCCTCAGGTACTTTTAAACCTATCATGAGATGCAACAAACGCAATAAGCACCAACTCTCATGTGCATTCCCACCTACAGATCTTCTTATGGCAAAATTGGCAGGGATCATATGTGGGCGATTTGTTCTGTCACTCCACTTATAAGGGAACTGACAAACCGAATGATTGAGATCCACCAGAGAAAAATATTTCTTTGTGATAAAGGCAGTAAATGACAATGCCAGTTCTACCGGAACAACACCTTCAAGAAGGTCATGTAAAACATCTGGTGGGTAACCAGATGTTTCATCAAAAAGCTGCAGTTTTTCAGACAGTGCACAATTCTTTTTCACACCATAGCAAGGAGTTTGATTAGGACTTGACAAAACTGTCTGAACATGCAACGCATGCTGCTCTTTGTCTCTCCGCTGAAAAAGTCCAGATCTTACCTCTGTAATCTGAAACTCAGATCGTTTTCCCAGACAAAATCTGCAAACATATGATCCTGTGAAGCTTTCGACAAATCCAGCCACAGAATGAGCTCCCAAATTATCAGCCACTACACTTTCCACACTGCCTTTGATGACTTTTCCCAAATTCTGAATAAAAAGACCATCTCTCTCCAAGATTTTGAGATCTGTTAGTAGTGGCTCCAAAACCTTTTGAAACCCAAATCACTTGGTGTCATCTGCTTTACAAAGAATGGCTAAATAAATACTTGCCAATGTTGATCGTGCCTGTGCTGGAATGTTTCCAAGCACCCAATATACAGCAGTGACTTTGTGTATCTTGCGGGTTCCCAAGGGATTACACACCTCGAAGTCATCAATGTACAGAATAAGACTTAATCTCTCTTTATCCAAAGAGAAAAAGTCATTTTTCTGAAAGTGAGATCCATCATGAAATGACTGGTATGTTGATCCACACCCAGATTTCCTTTCAGCAACTGATGACTTCTCTTGAACATTCTTCAGCACTTGTAACAAGCACTGCAATATCGGAACATACTGGAATATTCTATTCTCTTTCTTTTCTAGAATATACTCTGTAGGTTCAACAACAGAATAATGTGCCTACATGAACTCTCTCCTTTCATATGATGTGGCAAAGGGCCCATCTTTCCCCAAAGCTGAGCTTAGAGGATGTGATTCACACTGATTTTTCACCAAATCTGCAATAAGAGCTGAATCTAAATCACAGTTGTGACTTCTGAAAGTGGACTCAACAACATTTCTCAAAACTGGACCAGATGCCAAGCATGATGTAAACTGAAGTTCATCTACAATTTCATCTATGCACTTAAAACAGCTCTCCAACTTTAGAAAAAGAAGAGCAAGCTTATTCTTAATAGCTTCAGACAAATCCTCGGGGGGTTCAACCAAATGTTCAGCATCATCTTCAAAGTCCTCTGGATCATGGTGAAAGACTGGATTTGGAGTTGGATTTGGATATGTTTTCATCAAGCTTCAGCTTTAAAATCTTCATGTGAGTGTTCACAGTGTTT